>NC_088421.1:7306832-7665582 GCF_034236695.1 Oncorhynchus nerka
AGAGAAGTGATTTTCTACTTTCAGAGAGGCAGAAGGGTCTTTCTCTCTCTCTTTCTCTCTCTCTCTGTGACACTGGTGTCATAGAAATATCAACTCAATTAGACATAGAATTTTCAATCTGTTGCATTTCAATACCTGAATTGAAATGGAACGCAGCCCAATGCTGAAACTGAATTTAGCTCAATTTTGAAGTGGAATGGGAGCCGCAACTCCGATTATTTCCCTTGGCGAATGAGGTCTCGGTCGCTCTGCTAGCTTGGCTCAGTTTGGGTCGGCTTGGTGTGATTTTACAGCGTCCTAAAGATAGGGGGGAGAGGAGCAGAGTAGACAGACCCTGTAACAGGATTATCTGTGTGAGAGCCGGGTGACACTCCAAAAGAGATGTCTGCACACAATGGTCTGGTTTCTTTCTGGTTCTGCTCAGGCACTAACTGGAGGGGAGATATTTCAGGAGAAAGATGTGAGGACACGCAGGCTTGTACATACACAGGTTATCACGTACAGCGTCAGACACACAGGCTGCGTTTAGACAGGCAGCCCAATTCCAATCTTTTTTTCACTACCTGATCTTTTGACCAATCAGATCAGCTCTTTTATTTTTATTTTTAATTTTTTCACCTTTATTTAACCAGGTAGGCAAGTTGAGAACAAGTTCTCATTTACAATTGCGACCTGGCCAAGATAAAGCAAAGCAGTTCGACACATACAACAACTCAGAGTTACACATGGAATGATGTGAAATGTATCTGATGTGATTGGTCTGTGCAGTCACGTACACACAGTTTACTCAGACACACAGACACATTTGTGGGGCAAATTGATGATAGAAGATCACACACACACACACACACACACACACAGTGTTTCTCTGTTTAGAACCGATAATTACATCTGAAGCCTAGTTATCTCTCGCTGCCACCCTCTCTGCCCCCCCGTCAACTCCGCCCCCTTCACAAACAAATTGTGTAACACGCTTTGAAGTGAAGGATGGCTTTTGTCTCCCTCCCCCATTCCCTTGTTATATAATGTGCCCAAATGCATCATTTGAATGTGCTGCTCCTTGCTGCTTCTCTCTCTCTCTCTCGCTCCTCTCTCTTCTCTCTCTTCTCGCTCTCTCTTCCCATCTCTTCTCTTTCTCTCTCACCTCCTTTCTTTTTCTTTCTCTCTCTCTCTCTCTGCCTAATTAGGTCAGAGACGGTTCTGTCTGCACAGCCCCTGTTCCGTTGTTTTATGTGCCTGTTCTCTATCTCCCTTCTTTTTTGGACATTTGAATGTTTTGCTTTTAACCCTTAGTCGGCCATTTTGTTGCTCAAAGGAGTGAAACTTTGTCCCTTCGGGCGATATTCACGTATTTTTACACTGAGGTCTTCAATGGGCGCGCACTGCCATAGTGAGTAACCCTGCAAGGCATTTTCCCTCCATTTCCTATGTAATATGTACGCCACAATCACAACACGAGCTTCTTCCATATCCCTTGTTCACAGTTGTAATTCCAGTTTAATATTCCTTGAGCAGGTCGTCTCGGCTGGTACATGTATTTTGTTAGGGATTGTCAGGCATACCGTCCGCGGTTAATAATCCCTGTCAGCAGCTTGGCACATTCGCGGTATGCAGAAGAGGAGATACCCTGGGGTGTCGATCACATGACATGAAAGCCTTTTATTGATCTGTCTTCCTCATTTTTTTGGGTTGTACTATGAGGACGGATGAAACCTCACTCCTGTGTTTCACGCACTCCAATGCTTTTTTTTAATACTGTCAAATGTATCCGTTCTGGAAATGTCTTGAGAGCTGTATGATTAAAGGCATACGGACATATTGCGTAATACATGCATGACATTGTGCTTCCGACTGTTACTATTTGAAATTGCTCCCTAACCGAACTATTATTAATCACGTTCGAATTGAATTCAACTGAAAGCCAACTGCTGCAGTATGTTTGACTGTTGCTATTAATTCCCTGTCATTCACACCGATTGGATGTCGCCCACGTGTGAGGCGGTGCGTATGTCCTCAGTCCCGATCGTCTACACCGAGTGTACAAAACAATAGGAACGCCTTCCTAATATAGAGTTTACACTCCCTTTTGCCCTCAGAACAGCCTCGACGCATCGGGGTGTGGACTCGTGAACGTTCCCCGGGGATGCTGGCCCACGTTGACTCCAATGTGTCCCACAGTTGTGTCAAGTTGGCTGGTAGTGGATCTCTGCTCTGAACAGCTCGCTCCATCTCATCCCACAGATGCTCAATTGGATTGCGATCTGGTGACTGGGCAGGCCACTGCAGGAAGCTGAATTCACTGTCATGTTCGTGGAACCATTCCTGGACAATCCTAACCTTGTGGAATGGGGTGTTATCCTGCTGAAAAAAAATATGTTTCGCAGATGGAATCACTGCTGCCATGAAGGGATGCACCTGATTGGCGAATGATGTTCAGATATCCTGTGGCATTTAGACATTGCTCCACTTTTATCATGGAGCCCAATGTGTGCCATGAAAACACATCACACCATCACTACCAGCCTTCGATGTTGACACGCAGAATCTCTCCATACCCTAGTCTTCCCATCAGTGTGAAACAGAAGGAGCCGGGATTCATCAGACCAGGCAATGTTTTTCCAATTCTCCAGGGTCGAGTCTTTCCGTTCCGTAGCCATCTGCAACCTCAGTTTCTTGTTTTTAGCTGAAAGAAGTGAAACTCTGAGGTTGTCAAGGTACGAGGAGTTGTGCATTATTTGATGGGTCTTTGGGCACCAATGTTGGACTGGACTGTCAGTTGACTAACTGTTGCCCGTGTGTTGCTCTGCACAATGTGTGCCAGCCTCCTTGGTCCTTTGTTACGAATCCCTTTTGGCCCGACAGTCTAGGGGGGATGGTAATGAGACCCGTAACATAACTCATGCAAATTATAATTGTGACAAAGTAAAAGTGAGAACGAAATAACTACGACAACTGAAATCTACCGTCAAACTCCGGGTTTATTAATAAACACACGTTAATGGGGGGCAGGAAAAGGGGCTGAGCTGGACCCAAGGAAAGAAACAATAAGTATTCAAAAACACCCCTAAGCTAGACTAGCCTACTTTAACAACAGCTAACTAACTAACCAAAAATACAGTGGGTGGTCCGCCCAGTTCTAACTAGTGTATTTAACAAAGTCTACCTACGGGTAGTGTATGCCCATGGGCGACTTGTCTTGGTTTCCCCTTTTCCCACCAGCAATCAAACAAAAACACCATAACCAAAAACAATACTCACAGGTGAGGACAAAGTGCTATGGAGATGCTCAAACAAAAGAGAGGTTAACACACAAAGAGAGAGTGAAACACAGAGACCTACAGACATGGCATTTACAGAGAGATTGAGCTCTAGAGCAAACAACTGATGGGGTTTTTAAACCAAGGGAAAGGAACTGTGATAGGGTAGGAAACAGGAGGAGGTGTGTCTTCTGATTGATGATTGTTGACTGATTGGGGAGTGATGATTTTCACCTGTGAGGGGAGAAGGAGAGAAAACACAGGATACATACACACACACACACACACACAGGATACTTGTATCCGTAACAGTCCTCTTTTCGACCACTGGCCTGCCATTGGCTGGATATCCTTTGGGTGGTGGACCATTGTTGATACACATGGGAACGGTTGAGTGTGAAAAACTCAGCAGCGTTGCAGTTCTTGGCACACAACCGGTGCGCCTGGCACCTACTATCATACCCTGTTCAAAAGGCACTTAAATATTTTGTCCGGTCCATTCACCCTCTGAATGGCACACGTTCACAATCCTTGTCTCAATTGTCTCCAAAGCTTAACGATCCTAATTTATTTAACCTTCTTTAATCTACACAGATTGGATTTAGTGGATTTAAGTGACATCAATAACGGGATCATAGCTTGCACCTGGATTCACCTGGCCAGTCTCTCATGGGAAAAGAGCAGGTGTTCCTCATGTTTTGTACACTGTGTACATACAGAGCCTACAATGCTGACTAACAGTGCATTTCTAAAACGCTTCCCCTGCCGTGCTAACTGACCGTTTACAGCCATCCCTGCACTTGCCTACTATTCTGTAAATGATGTGGAGGTGTCAAGTTTAAATCCCTGATCTCACTGTCAGGTAATCTGCCTCGTATAGAGATGAGTGGATGGTGGAGCAGGGACAGAGACGACGCCCTGTGGACGGAGCTCTAGTCTATGTTACTGGATCTGTGCAGCCAGTGATACATTAACAGAGTGTGTCTCTATTGTGAGCGTGTGTGAGTAGTGTCCCCGCGATTTAGAAAGGGAGACACACACACACATGCACGAGCGCATAATAATAATTTATTGCATTTCTGTAGTGCTTTTTCATGGAATCTCAAAGAGCTTCAAGAGCAAAATAACAAACAAGCAATATGTCATGACTGGTCAACCAATAGAGGCCAAGCCTTTGGAAGCTGCATCCTCTGCAGATAGAGGGTCAGTTCATGGTTTGAGTGAAGGGAGCTGGACAGAGGATGCTAGATGATCTTGTAGAGGCCAAGCCTTTGGAAGCTGCATCCTCTGCAGATAGAGAGGGTCAGTTCATGGTTTGTGCGAAGGGAGCTGGACAGAGGATGCTAGATGATGGAACCTGCTGATGATCTTGTAGAGGGCAAGTCTGGAAACCAGCCTGAGTCTTATAGCCACTCCTCTTCCAGTCTGTTTATCACCACTTGGCTAATGCCTCATCAGCTCTGGGCGCCAGAAAGCTCACCACACAAAGTTTAGAATAGTAGCCAGTCGTCCTCAATACGAGCCCTCTGCCTCAGCACGGCTGTATTCCACTGTCTCTTGTTTACTCTCAAGCTTCAGGCGACTCCTCACGTGATGTTCTCCAAAAGATCTGGAGTCGGCAGCCAGGTGAAACATGGTACTGTGGCGCATTTTTTCAAACAAAAGCAAGCTAGCCTAGCCAAAAAGTGCTAACCTGTCCGTCAATCTGCACGTCCGTGGCTCAGAAACGCCAGATCCTGTATATGAAATAAAACCTCAGTGTTATCAACAACAAAGGAGCTGACACACACTCACACACTCGGTTGCATACACATTCACATTACATTACATGCATTGCCATTGACTCACTTTTGTGCTCCCTCATCCTTAAACAATCTGAGTACACTCGTCCACTTAATCCTCTCTCTCGTTCTCTTTCTCGCTCTCTCACACACACGCGTGCGCACACACACACACACACACACACGCACTAGGGAACACACTGTTCTTGTTCCTGAGCGATGGTACAGTAGGGATCAGAGGGGTGCGGTGGGACCTGGATTTAGGGGAGGAGGGGTAGCTCTTCCTTTTATCTCCAGCCCTCTCTTTCTCTCCCTCTCTTTCTCTCCCTTCCTTCCCTCCCGTCCACTAGCTCTCTCAACAACCATCTAACATTGATGTGTGGTTATGAGCTGTGAATGCCACTGCGTGGAGATGAGCTCCAGAGAATCTTGTGTGTGTGTGTGTGTGTGAGAGAGGGGGAGCGAGGCGGGAGTGAGTGAGAATGAGCGATAGAATACTATTTCCATATCTCCTTCTTCCCTTCTCTCTATTGGTCACCCATGTCCTTATCTCATCCTTTCCTCTGCTGTCCTCCCCCACTCTATCTATCCATTTCCCTCGTCTTTACCCCCCCCGCCCCCCTCTATTTTCCCCTGTTGTCTAGGCTCCACTCCATACGACAACCCTTTCTCTCTGGCATGCCTCTCTGGCATGCATGTGTTCTGTGAGACACAGGGAAACACTGGGTTCAAACTAAAATCACCCTGGGACCCTCATCCTGTCACAGATGCACTGCATAACCAGAGTATGTGGACACCGGCTTGTCTAACATCTCATTCCAAAATCATGGGCATTAATTATGGAGTTGGTCCCCCCCTTTGCTGCTATAACAGCATCTACTCTTATGGGAAGGCTTTCCACTAGATTTTGGAACATTGCTGTGGGTACTTGCTTCCATTCGGCCACAAGAGCATTAGTGAGGTTGGGCACTGATGTTGGGCGATTAGGCCTGGCTCGCAGTCAAGGTTCCAATTCATCTCAAAGGTGTACAATGGGGTTGCGGTCAGGGCTTTGTGCATGCAGTCAGTTCTTCCACACCGATCTCGGGAAAACCATTTCTGTATGGACCTCGCTTTGTGCACTGAGACATTGTCATGCTGAAAAAGGCCCTTCCCCAAACTGTTTCCCTTCACTGGAACTAAAGACAGGTAGTGTTCTCCTAGCATCCGCCAAACCCAGATTCGTCAGTCGGACTATCAGATGGTGAAGCGTGATTCATCACCCCAGAGAACGGGTTTCCACTGCTCCAGAGTCGAATGGCGGCGAGCTTTACACCACTCCAGCTGATGCTTGGCATTGCGCATGGTGATCTTAGGCTTGTGAGCGGCTGCTCGGCCATGGAAACCCATTTCATGACGCTCCCGGCGAACAGTTATTGTGCTGACGTTGCTTACTGCGGCCGTTTGGAACTCTGTAGTGAGTATTGCAATCGAGGACAGAAGATTTGTACCTGATTGTGGCTTATCACTTCGCGGCTGAGCCGGTTTTGCTCCTAGATGTTTCCAGCACTTAGAGTTGACCGGGGCAGCTCTAGCAGGGCAGGCATTTTATGAACTGCATCCTATGACAGTGCCACGTTGAAAGTAATTGAAAATAATGGCTATTCTGCTACCAATGTTTGTCTGTGGGGATTGCATGGCTGTGTGCTTGAGTTTATACACCTGTCGGCGATGGGTGTGGCTGAAATAGCTGAATCCACTAATTTGGAAGGGATGTATGTATGTATGTATGTATGTATGTATGTATGTATGTATTATCATACCACAGATCTGGTTAGTGTGTGTGTATCTGCGTCTGTCCGTCCCTCTGCCCCTCTGTCACTATGCAGTAGTATAATGATGATGTTACGGAGTTTGATTATGACCGTGTGTTTATTTGTATGTCAGTAGCTATGCACTGGTCTATATAATATATAATACAAATAGGGCTTTGTCTGTGTGTGATTGTGTGCAATGCTTATTCTCGTCTGCCCCGTCTGTCCGTCTGTCTGTTTGTTACCAGTGCATAGCTACATTGTCTGTCTGTGTGTCTGTCTGTCTCACCTCAACCTATATGTCCAATGTCAGCTTCATCATCATTCATCTCCAGTGTGTATATGGTGTTTGGTCCAGACAGTCTCCTCCATGGTGGGGATCTCATAGCTTTATTACTGAGATTTATAGCCTCTTTATGGAGCAGACTCCCACTAGAAGTGCCCCTCCGCTCTTACACCAATGGCTCCTCATACTCGGTCTTTCCCACTGGAGGGTGTGTGTGTGTGTGTGTCTTTAAGGGCCTCTGTCTCAGCCCCAGCCCTCCTGGCATCACTTCATTCCATTTCATTTCCTCCTTTAATGGCTGCTGAGCTTGGGAATGGACCATTACCCTCCCTCTACCGCTCTCTACCTCCATCACCTCTATTTTTCTCTCTCTCTCTGTCCATCGCCAAGTGTCGCCATGGCAAGGGTCGCTAATGAATCGAGACTTCTTTTTTTTAATGGCGAACGAGCGGGCTCTAACACCCCTCTCTCTTCCTTTTTCTTTTTTTTCTATGGTTGAATGGTGTGTGTGTGTGTGTGTGTGTGTGTGTGTGTGTGTCTGTGTGTGTATGTGGTTATGAGTGTGTCCACGTGACTGTTGTCACAGTAGTCTCCTTTTATGCACTCTGGAGTAGTAACCAACTCGCTAGCTACCAACTGGTCCTAATGGCCTGGTACTCTGGGCTCTACTGTCCCTCGAACCGCTCTGATGCCAGTCCAAATGCAATCGGAAATAATATCAAACACTTATCATCATAGCAGTGCTTACATTTTGTTTTCGCCTCACTGTGATTGATCATTTTGAAGAAAGAGCGTCAACGACAGGTTGTGACTGAGTGGAAAACATGGTACTTGTGGATGTTTCAAAGCAGAATGAAATGGACAGAGCTTTCTAAGGTGAGGATTCATTCAAAACACACACAGGCATATTAGAGCTTTTGCATTAAAAACAAAACGTAATGAAAGTGATTGTGCCGTTAAACAATACATCGCCTACCGCAGAAAAACATTTCAAAAAGCAGCCTATACTCCAAAATGTAACAAATTCAAGCAACCACCTTTGAGTGTCCTGTATTATTATGCATGCTGGATGGACTGGTTGCTTTACGCTGCAAACTTTCTATCGATGAGTTTGGGAGAGAATGTATAGGTCTAGGCGATGCTGTTAGTTCATTGATTGTGCAGGGAGGCTTACAGAGTTAGCCTACAGTTATAGTGAATTTTTATTTGATTTAGAATAGCCCAGTAATAGAGAATAAAACATTTTTTTTTTGTAATTAATAGAATGACACTTCCAATTTGTGGATTTCCCCACTCTGGCTCAATTCCAATAGAAACGGACCAACCTTAGCAGTTTTATTTGGTGTGCATGTGGGTGTGAGGGTATGTGTTAGTGATTGGGGGGGCATCGGGATATTATATTTGACGATGTTTGCATAGTATAGTTTTGACTATCGCAATACTGTTTTTTTTCACTTGTTGGCTGTACCAGCACCAAAACTCCTTCATAGCTTGTTCTCCATCTTCTATTTAAAATAGGGAGCCTATTTATTTCCAGAACCTTTATTCCCATGACTGATCACTTGTTTTCTCATGGCTCTCTCTCTTGTCCCTCTGCAGCAGACATACGATGAGCAATATGTTTGGAACATCGATTTGCAATACAATCACAGTATCCAATCGCAATGCATATCGTGAGAATATCGTGAGGTCCCCTGGCAATTCCCAGCCCTAGTATGTGTGCGTGCATGTGTTAGTGTGCGTGTGCACGGCGTTCTCATTTGCGGCCTGGCCCTGAGGAAATGGCTCCATGAAGACCAATTATGTCCCTCCGCCTTCCTCTCCTACAGATGCCAATCAATCAATTAACCAATCGATACTCATCTGCAAAGCTCGCCCGGGCCCACGAGCCAGCTCCATCAGGCACCGCAATCAATTACTTTTCGCCTCGCAGTTCACTGGAGGGTTGCCTGATCTGTCCCTCCCTCCTCTCCTGCTTCCATTAAGACCCCTCCCTCCCTCCTGTGTATGATGACCATCTAACACACACACACACTCACCAGCGGGGATGGGGTCCTATGGGTTGTTTCTCATCTAACACACACACACACTCACCAGTGGGGATGGGGTCCTATGGGTTGTTTGTCATCTAACACACACACACACTCACCAGCGGGGATGGGGTCCTATGGGTTGTTTGTCATCTAACACACACACACACTCACCAGCGGGGATGGGGTCCTATGGGTTGTTTGTCATCTAACACACACACACACTCACCAGCGGGGATAGGGTCCTATGGGTTGTTTGTCATCTAACACACACACACACTCACCAGCGGGGATGGGGTCCTATGGGTTGTTTGTCATCTAACACACACACACACTCACCAGCGGGGATGGGGTCCTATGGGTTGTTTCTCATCAGAGTCGGTGTGAGTATCGATTGGCTCAGTTTCATGTTATTCCGCTTTGTCACAGAAATGAAGGGACATCTTAGGACGGAGGGTGGTGGGTGTGTGTGTGTGTGTGTGTGTGTGTGTGTGTGTGTGTTTCAGGGAGTCAGTGAGTGTGTGTGTCTTTGTGTCCAGCCCTCGCGCTACAGCAAACAAAGAAAAGTACGCGGGGTTCTAAGACAACAATTACAAAATCCAACCAAAGTGCTTTAACAAGGATTCTTTTTTTATATGTTGTTTTTTGGGGGAAACCCTCTTGTCGTCTGTGGTTATCTGAGTAGGGTTAGTAACAACATCAGCGTATCATCGTCATCACCACCACCATTATCATTACCAGACAGACAGACAGACAGACAGACAGACAGACAGACAGACAGACAGACTAGAATAAGCATTGCACACAATCACACACAGACAAAGCCCTATTTATATTATATAGACCAGTGCATTGACATACAAATAAACACACGGTCATAATCAAACTCCGTAACATCATTACCTTTTCATTATCACCACGTCTCACCTCCGTGAAATGATCACAGCTATGTGCACTTGATGTTGTAACTGTCCATCAGCAATGTGCTGCCAACATTGCTATCATCATCATCATCATCATAATAATCTCTCACAAAAGGCATACATACTCATTCCACCTTTTTCTCCAGGCAAAAACATGCCTTTTGCCCTTTACTCCACAAACATGTTCTTGCTCTTTCAGGATATCAGAGCCCCTCTGAAGCCTAAGATGTCTTTATCAAAGATGGAGCCTTAGGGAAGGGGGCATGAAGAGAATAGGAAGACATCCTCAGTCTCAGCTCACACATCTGAGGGAAGAAGTAAATGCCTGGAGAATGAGAAGCCTCCCCATCGCCTTTTTTAGCACTACTGTTTCTTCCCTTTTCACTACTGTTTCTCCCCCCCCCCCCCCCCCTGTTTCTTGTTAGCCTCCATTAGCCTGCTAATATTGCTAGCACCGAGGGTTGCTAACTGTATTGTAGGTATTAGCCTTCCCAGCACTTATTCCTCGCTGCAGCTTGGAATCCCGGTGAATTGTAAAATGGTGGCCTTAGCGCTACTAGCTGTAGCCTAGTTATGTTTTTATTTTTGCATTGGCACTGCTAGCCTCAATTACAACATGTGTCCTTGTCCAGAATTCTGTTCAAAGTATTAGCCCTGTAAGCCTCCTAAGCTCTGCTAGCGTCGAACAATTGTCCATATCAAGCCCATTGTCAACCCCAACCATTACTGAAGGCCGTTAGCCTTATAATGTAAGCCCAGCATACCCCTAGCCTTGATACATTAGCCAACAAAGCTCCTTCAGCCTGGTAGGCATTGAGGAGACATGGAGAGCCCTAGGCCACATTACCTTTGGAGCACTAGGCTACATTAGCAGGTAGTAGCAGCTGGCAGCAGGGGTCCTCTCCATCTCACGCGCCACTAAGCCGGACATCCAGAACCATTAGTGGGCTGTACTGTACTGTAGGTGATACCGCGACCAACAGCAGCATTGGCTTGTAGATTATAGTACAGCAACGGAGGAAGTGGGAGGATGACGTACTGCATAGTGGATATTACAGGATAGTAATGGAGGGATATGGAGGAGTGGGTGGTTGACTTTCAGGGGGACGTACTGTACAGCAGGATAGGAATAGTGGTGTTAATGTGTCTGCGTACATATGCATGAGAGCATCTGTGTGCAGATCCATGTGTATGTACTGTAGGCATGTTGGATTATGGATATGTGAAAAAGGCTCTGTGTATTTCTATGGATGTGTGTGTGTGTGTGTGTGTGTGTGTGTGTGTGTGTGTGTGAGAGAGCGAGAGATTGTGTGTTAGCTGTTGACTGTGGCAGTGACTGACAGCCAAGGGTGTGTCTGGCGGTCTGTGAGGGATCATGGGGGGTCAACGTCCTCTAACCTATGACCTCTAACCCCCGTGGCTTCGCCAGTCTCAGGGACAGATGGGGCCTCCCCACTATCAGGCCCTATGAAGGGCCCCTACATAGTCACCTCATAAATCACTACTAACACTATAGGCCACTTCCTTTACACTGAAGCTTTGTCTATGTCTTTTCCTCCAAATCAGTGGTGGGCAAACTACAGATTATTCTTTTGGGTCCAAATACCACTCCAGGCCACAATTGAATGCCTAAAACAAGAGAGAGAGGGATAGACAATGGCCCTAAAGAGAGTCCAATCCTTTGCTCTTCTACAGTGGTTCCCAAACCAATGTTCCTAAGTATCAGATCTTACAGTTCATCTGTGATCCACCGTTTTGATAAACCTTTCTACTATGATTGGCCAATCAGTCGTTATCGTGTGATATAAGTGACTAGAAAATACCTGAAATCACCATTCCTCTCCACGTCCTCCTTCCTATAGAGGAGTTTTGTGCTGGCCAAACCCCATTGTGCTGGCCAAACCCCACCGTGCTGGCCAAACCCCATCGTGCTGGCCAGACCCCACCGTGCTGGCCAGACCCCACCGTGCTGGCCAGACCCCACCGTGCTGGCCAGACCCCACCGTGCTGGCCAAACCCCACCGTGCTGGCCAAACCCCACCGTGCTGGCCAAACCCCACCGTGCTGGCCAAACCCCATCGTGCTGGCCAGACCCCATCGTGCTGGCCAAACCCCACCGCGCTGGCCAAACCCCACCGCGCTGGCCAAACCCCACCGCGCTTGGCCAAACCCCACCGCGCTGGCCAAACCCCACCGCGCTGGCCAAACCCCACCGCGCTGGCCAAACCCCACCGCGCTGGCCAAACCCCACCGCGCTGGCCAAACCCCACCGCGCTGGCCAAACCCCACCGTGCTGGCCAAACCCCACCGTGCTGGCCAAACCCCACCGTGCTGGCCAAACCCCAAACCCCAAACCTCATTTCAGTTGACTCTAAAACACTGCTGTCTATGGGTTTTTTTCCTGACACATCAGCTGATGAGTCCTATCTATGCATGCTGACTGCCATGTGCGTGTGTTAAATCAGTGTGTGTGTGTTTTTGAGTGAGTTTATACTATTTACATGTCTCAAATGTTTTGTCCATGCGTATACATTCTATGTATGAGTGTTGAATGTGTTTAGTTGTCTGTGCATACAGACTGTTAATGTTTTGGGCTGTGATTTTGACTACTTGGATGGTCATATTTGATGTATGTGGGCCTAAAGGAAAATGGGGCGGTCTTTTTGTTTGTAATGTGTGCATCGTTTGTGTGGGTATGCATGTTGGTGTGTGTGTGGGTATGCATGTTGGTGCACGTGTGTGTGTGGGTATGCATGTTGGTGCACGTGTGTGTGTGGGTATACATGTTGGTACACGTGTGTGTGTGAGTATGCATGTTGGTGCACGTGTGTGTGTGTGAGTATGCATGTTGGTGCACGTGTGTGGGTATGCATGTTGGTGCACGTGTGTGTGTGAGTATACATGTTGGTGCACGTGTGTGTGTGTGAGTATGCATGTTGGTGCACGTGTGTGTGTGGGTATGCATGTTGGTGCACGTGTGTGTGTGGGTATGCATGTTGGTGCACGTGTGTGCACCTTGTGCTGTGGACAATAAAAGGCCACTCTAAAATGTGCAGTTTTGTCACACAATCCCACAGATGCCTCAAGTTGAGGGAGCATGCAATAGGCATGCTCACTGCATCAATGTCCACCAAAGATGTTGCCAGAGAATTGAATGTTAATTTCTCTATCATAGGCCGCCTCCAATGTCGTTTTAGAAAATTTGGCAGAGTGCTCTATGGTGGTGGTGGGATTATGTTATGGGCAGACATAAACTACGGACAAAGAACACAATTGCAATTTATTGATGGCAATTTGTATGCACAGAGATACCATGACGAGATCCTGAGGTCCATTGTCGCGCCATTCATCCACTGCCATCACCTCCATGAGCTTGATAATACACAAGGATCTGTACATGATTCCTGGAAGCTGAAAATGTCCCAGTTCTTCCATGGCCTGCATACTCACCAGACATATCACCAATTGAGCATGTTTGGGATGCTCTGGATCGACATGTACGACAGCGTGTTCCACTTCCCGCCAATATCCAGCAACTTCGCTCAGCCATTGAAGAGGAGTGAAGCAGCCTGATCAACTCTATGGGAGGATGTGTTGCGCTGCATGAGGCAAGTGGTGGTCACACCAGATACTGAGTGGTTTCCTGATCCATGCCTCTACCTATTTTTTAAGGTATCTGTGACCATCAGATGCATATCTGATTTCCAGTCATGTGAAATCCATAGATTAGGGCCTAATTAATTCATTTCAATTGACTGATTTCCTTATATGGGTCTCGTTTATTTATAAATATCATGTCAGTTGGGAAATTCACGGATCTATTTCCCAACTTTTTGGACCCGTGAAGACCTCTACTCTGAGTTCATTTTATTATTTAACAGTGGGTTAACTGCCTCGTTCAGGGGCAGAATGACAGATTTTTACCTTGTCAGCTCTGGGATTCAATCCGGCAACCTTTCGGTTACTGGCCCAATGCTCTAAGCACTAGGCTAGGGCCACTGCCCCTAATGGATGTGAGTTAGTGAGTCACTACTGAATGCTCACTGATAACTGTAGCGGCTACTATTAGTGGTGATGAGTGTGTCAGTACTGGGTATTAGTTACCTATTTCTGCAGGGTCCTGTCAATCCCCCTTACTGTCCTGATCCTGAGTTCTATAACCCCAGAACTTTCCTGTTCATCCAGATAAAAATTTGTAGGCTGCAGAAATCATAAATAAATTCCTTCCTTAGCTTCTCATCTGACTCTGCGTGGGTGTAACCTGCTGCTCAGCACTCACGAGACAGTTGCCTGCATAGTGCACATAGCTGATAACAACCACATCACCACATTTTGGCAATGAAGGCAGCCCTTCCACTTACCCAGAGTCGGATGAATTTATGGACATGTGTATATCTCTGTGTGCATCTGAGGAAAGTAGTGACTGGCTCCAACTGGAGCGAGGGGCGAGAGTGCGCCGATGGGAGGGGGGGGGGGGATTTATTTATATAAAGTAAACTATCTTGGGCCTGCTGCCAGTTCCTGTGGAATGTCGATCCTGTCCTGTCCCGAATTTGACTCTAGAACTTCATCCCCATTCCTGCCAGAATCCAGCGGGCCCTGCTAGACCTGCAGCGGTCCTGTTCCTGTGTCAATCTCTAGTGTCAGTGTCAGTGGTTTGCATATACAGTGGGGTCTGAAGAGATTGACACCCTTGATAAAGATGAGCAGAAATGACTGTATAAAAATAAATAGTTCAAATACTTAGCTGTATTGTATACTCAAAGAAACAAATCCTACTTTTTGTCCCCCTGAAAGACAAGGGTCAAAATTATCGACACCCCTATTTTAAATCCCTTTCAAATACCTCCCCTTGCGAGGGTAACGACACTGAGCCTTTTTCTAAAAATGTCTTCTGAGTTGGAGAACACGTTGGGAGGGATCTTAGACCATTCATCCAAACAGAATCCTTTCAGATCCTTTGGACTTCTCAATTCAAACCAATTCAATTGGTTTCAAATTCAAACCAATTCAAGGTTTTCAATGGATTTTCAGATATGTCATCCAACAAATGTAAATGCCTGGAGTTTGATAAACAGCATTGGCACTTGGATTGGAACCAGTGCTTTGGTCAGATAACATGAACATAGAGCTCTTTTGGCCACGCCCACCAGTGTTCGGTTTGGAATTTCGAAATGAGAACGCATGAACAGAAAAGAACCCCGTACCTACTGTAAAATATGGTGGTAAATCTTTGATGTTACGGGACTATTTTGCTGCCGCTGGTTCTGCGGCCGTTATTAAGGTCAATAACTTTACCCAGTACCGGTATTTGAGCCAAATACCTGTTTGTCTCTGACAGGAGGCTGACACTTGGCAGCAAGTGGATCTTCCAGCAAGACGACAACCCCAAACACACGTCAAAATCCACAAAGAAATGGTTCAATGGTCACAAAATCCACATTTTGCGTTGGCCATCTCAGTCTCTGGAATTGATACCAATTGAAAACCTGTGGATTGAATTGAAGAGGGCAGTCCATAAGCGCAGAATCTAGAAGGATTTTGTATGGAGGAATGGCCTAGAGATCCCTCCCAACGTGTTCTCCAACTCAGTGTCCTGCAAGGTGAGATATTGAAAGGTATTGAAAACAGGGGTGTCAATCATTTTGACCACTACCTTTTTGAGAAAAACTGTATTACTTGTTAAGCAACATCTCTTTTCTCTGAGCAATTGTTTGTATAAAATAATTTCATTTTCTGATTTTATTGAGCGTACAATATAGCTCAGTATTTGAATTATTTGATACATATTTGCTCATCTTTATCACGTGTGCCACCCGACTGTATGTGTGAGTATGTACCTGCCCGCGCAGGTGTCTGGGTCAACACACACATGCGTGTTCATGGTGTGTTGTCAAACATGTACATTCATGTTATATGAGCGAGTTAGATACATATTCGACATGTGTACATCCAGTATTTAATTTTCCGTTTATTTCCCGATAATTCTACATATTAGCAGGAATATCCTTGAGTCTCCACCAATTCGTCGACACCCAGTGGGTGATTTAATACTCACGCACAATGTTCGTTATGGTGTGTCTTGTCCTTAAGACCTCCACTATACTCCATTTTCCATTTTATTCTGCTGTTCCATGTTGTCTCTCCTCTCCTCTGTGAAGTAACTGACACACTGATCAAAGGGTTTGGTCGCAGCATGTAATATATGCCCACAAATATATTCATACTGGAAGATCAAGTAGTTTGTCAAGGATGTACAGACACACTCTCTTCTCTTTTCTCTCCTCTTCCCTTCTCCTCTTCTTCTCTTCTCCTCTTCTCCTCTTCCCTTCTCCTCTTCTTCTCTCTTCTTCCCTTCTCTTTTCTCTCCTCTTCTTCTCTTCTTCTCTTCTCTTTTCTCTCCTCTTCTTCTCTTCTTCTCTTCTCTTTTCTCTCCTCTTCTTCTCTTCTTCTCTTCTCTTTTCTCTCTTCTTCCCTTCTCTTTTCTCTCCTCTTCTCTCTTCTTCCCTTCTCTTTTCTCTCCTCTTCTCTCTTCTTCCCTTCTCTTTTCTCTCCTCTTCTCTCTTCTTCCCTTCTCTTTTCTCTCCTCTTCTCTCTTCTTCCCTTCTCTTTTCTCTCCTCTTCTCTCTTCTTCCCTTCTCTTTTCTCTCCTCTTCTTCTCTCTTCTTCCCTTCTCTTTTCTCTCCTCTTCTTCTCTCTTCTTCCCTTCTCTTTTCTCTCCTCTTCTCTTTTCTTCTCGTCTCTTTTCTTTCCTCTTCTCCTCTTTCCTCTCTTCTCTTTTCTATCTTCTCTTTTCCTACTACTCTCAGGTTCATGCATACTGATGCAGCCAGTGTTGGTCACATACTGTAGATGTATAGAGATGCATATATCCCACTTCTTTATGTATACACTGGCTTATGCCTCTCGTGTGGCCACACCTTTTCCTCTCAATATAGCCGTCTGTTTCTCTCTCTCTCTCCTCTCAATATAGCTGTCTCTGTTTCTCTCTCTCTCTCCTCTCAATATAGCTGTCTCTGTTTCTCTCTCTCTCTTTCCTCTCTCAATATAGCTGTCTCTGTTTCTCTCTCTCTCTCCTCTCTTACACACTGATAGAAATACACTGACACACACACACACACACACACACTGATGCACTGGTATACACACATGCCCATGATTAAATGAACGAGTGCATGGCTATGTAAAGGGGACCTATGGGGTTTAACCTACTTAGTCGGGTGTTTCAATAATGTATGAGCGAGATTGAAAGCGGCGAGCACAACAAGGTATCTTCATCCGCTTCCTCTCGCTTTGATCTAGCCCTCCTCCCCCGCTCCCTGTCTCTCTTTCCCCCCTTTCTCGCCATCACTCTCTCTCCCTCTGTATCCTTTGAACGTGTTCTACCCAGTGCATTGTGCTAAAGCTCAGGGTAATTCCCAGGTGGGATCTATGAGCGGCAAGCGGGATGTAGCCATTTTTTGATGTATGGTATTCCTTCTCAGGGAAGGACGAATGGGTGGGTTGGTATATGGATGGATGGATGAATGGATATTTGAATAATTTGAGCATGAGAGTCGTGTATATACCTAATACAGGAGCTGCTGGAAAGTAATATGTGGTCTGAATTAACTGCATCTTGTTCCGTTTTCCTGTTCTGTTCCTATAAGGGTACTTCGTCATGTTTCTGTTCCTATAAGGGTTCTTCGTCATGTTTCTGTTCCTATAAGGGTTCTTCGTCATGTTTCTGTTCCTATAAGGGTACTTCGTCATGTTTCTGTTCCCATAAGGGTTCTTCGTCATGTTTCTGTTCCCATAAGGGTTCTTCGTCATGTTTCTGTTCCTATAAGAGTACTTCGTCATGTTTCTGTTCCTATAAGGGTACTTCATCATGTTTCTGTTCCCATAAGGGTTCTTCGTCATGTTTCTGTTCCTATAAGGGTTCTTCGTCATGTTTCTGTTCCTATAAGGGTTCTTCGTCATGTGTCTGTTCCTATAAGGGTTCTTCGTCATGTTTCTGTTCCTATAAGGGTTCTTCGTCATGTTTCTGTTCCTATAAGGGTTCTTCGTCATGTTTCTGTTCCTATAAGGGTTCTTCGTCATGTTTCTGTTCCTATAAGGGTTCTTTCCTATAAGTCATGTTTCTGTTCTTCGTCATGTTTCTGTTCCTATAAGGGTTCTTCGTCATGTTTCTGTTCCTATAAGGGTTCTTCGTCATGTTTCTGTTCCTATAAGGGTTCTTCGTCATGTTTCTGTTCCTATAAGGGTTCTTCGTCATGTTTCTGTTCCTATAAGGGTTCTTCGTCATGTTTCTGTTCCTATAAGGGTTCTTCGTCATGTTTCTGTTCCTATAAGGGTACTTCGTCATGTTTTAGAGTTTTGATAGTAATGCTCTGGTGCACTTATCACAGCAGTCTTGTTTTTATCCCAGACCTTCACCAAGTCTCTCTAAAAGGCCTTTTCATCCCCCTCCTCCCCCGTCAAACACAAACATGTCTGAAAACCCAGTGGTGTTTGGCTGTTTTACGATGGGGGTCCAGAGCCCTGTGCCTGCCCGTGTGTGTGTGTGTGTGTGGGGCTGACTTCACAAAGGGGGGGTCTGATGCTGGTGCAACACTTTGCAGGAGATCACACACACGCATGCACTCACACTCACGCACACTCCTGTCGGCGGCGGGAGCAGCACTTTGCAGGAGATCTATAAAGGTCCCGGCAGTTAAAAACGAGGCCCCTGACCCTGTAAAAAAGCGGGCCCTTGTGCACCCAACGCCCCCTTGCCAGGGCCAGGGCAGAACAAATGCCTCTCAGACAGCTGCAGACAGACATGATAGACCGGGAGGGAGAAAAAGACACTCGAACGATGTTTTCAACTTTCAGACCGCTCCAATCCAGACTCCAAAGAACAGTAAACGCTTCCCTCCTTTTACATGTCAATGCCAGATGGGTGAAAGAGATGGAAACAAAGCTGTCAGTGGTAGTGGATGGTTGATACAGACATGTATTATAGCTAGTTGCTACAGTGTGTAGCAAAGCGAGAGGTTTTTAGATTTATATAAGGCATGTTGTACAACATCAGCATTGAAAGGCAGAACTAGGTTACTCTTCCCTCCCTCCCGTCTCGCTTGGCAGGTTGCATAAGCTCATCACCATCTCCTGTTTATTTTGAGGAGGGGAGAGAGAGAGGTTCAGATGGACTCCATTAATGAGCCTCCGCATCTCTGTTGATGATTCACCCCGCAAGGGCAGGAGGGAGGCCGGGGGGGGGGGGGGGGGAGAAGGGGAGCCGTCCTCCTAGTTGAAAACATTCGCTTTAACAAGATCGCTAGAGAGGAACCCGGGCTCTGTTTTCCCACGCTGTCTACATAGAGATGAACCCAGGCAAAAATCAACACCACCCCACTGAATATGCATTTGAACCCCTGTCTCTCTCTCTGAATGTGCAGCAGTGAGTGAATCTCTATCTAACTCTTGTCTCTTTCTCTCGCTGTCTGTCTGTCTGTCTGTGTTTCTGAAGGAAAGAAGATTGCCATTCTGCCACAGGTGTGTTGCCGAGACTGAAAGTGAGTCACCGCGGCGATAGCGGTTGACCTGGGGCGCAAGACATGTTACAGTGACAACTAAAACCAGCCATCGTCATAACAATCCTCCTCCGCCGCTCCGTCGTGTTGTTGTGTGAGCTCTGCTGAGTCACTGGAGAGAGAAAAGCTGTTCTCATCCAATCCCCCCCAAGGCCTGAGAAGTCTATCCAATCCTGAACAAGGGATCTGGAGTCCATTGGTGCCAGATGATTCTGCCTAGCGACCTCCCTTAGTATATTATGTAATTGGTGTTTCATTCAAGATATAAAAGCTTAGTGGCCTACTCTACCTCTAGGACACTCTTCATATCAAGGCAGAGGACCAGCCTTTGGAAGAAAATAGCCCATATGCCCTTGGATTCAAGGTTCCTCTGAAGCATTCACCGGGAACATCGACATCTCACACACCTACGCGAATACACGCACACATCGTTGTTGTCCACCGTCAACCCACCACCACCACCACTTCTTAATTCATTGGATTACGTCGTCATCGGCGGGTGAGGTTAGGGATGTAGAACGCCGTCACCACGGATACCTACAGGAGACTATTTGGACTCGGCTCAAGGTCCGCCGAGCAGAACATGGCGGGCAAGGGTAACCCCTGCCACCCCCCGGGGGGGCCAGGGAGTGCAGGGGGCCCCACTGTCTCTGTGGGGGGGTTCCCCATGCCTCACTACTCCTACTTCTTCCCCCACATGCTAGGGGGGCTGTCCCCACCCACCCTGTCCGGACTGCCCATCAGTGGATACAGCACCCCATCGCCAGCCAGTAAGTACCCAATCACACTGCAGTATTCTGTTGTTGGTGTATGTGGACATTAGTGGTTGATTAGGAGGTTATCAGGTACTGCTGAATGGCTGAACATTTTTTGTTGTGCTTGGTTGGTTGACTCTGGCGCACAGACTGGCTTGATCCATCCTATATTTGTACCAAAATCAGCATTTGAAGTTTGACATAAAGTTGGATCAATTCAGGAAAAACGCAGGAGGTTAAACATGAGCTGCACAAGTTTTAACAGGGTTGTTGTGCTGTGTACTCTGAATAATTTCCAGCATCTCCTGTGTTACGTATATATGGCTGTCATGCTAAATGACTTAACCAGATCAAAGTGGAGTGGAGTCTATATAGAACTGGATTCCACGTTAGAGGTTTGGATGGTGTGGAACATAGCCTTGACTAGTTGCTCCTGGCGATCTGGATCCTTGCCAGTTGTCATGCGGCGATGTGTCGAACTGAGCGAGCGGGTTGGTCTGATCTAAATGAGGCAGCTTTGAATAACCAATGGAATGTTCCTGGGCACAATGCCGTGTGTGTGTGTGTGTGTGTGTGTGTGTGTGTGTGTCCTCACTTGAACTGGCAGGTAGGCGCTCTCTCCGGGTCTGTGTGTGTTTTCATGCGTCGGTGTGTGTCTGTCTGTGCATGTGATTTGTGAAGAGCGACAATAAGGGGTGGTTGCTCCAACTGTAGCAGTTGTGACGGTAGCTTACCTGGAGTAAGGAAATATTGACAGGTAGGAGGATGTGATATGGGACCACCCATCCATTCCACAAACAATATTTGATTAAATAATTTATCAAATCAAATTGTATTTGTCACATGCGCAGAATACAACAGGTGTAGACCTTACAGTGAAATGTTTACTCACAAGCCCTTAACCAAGAATGCAGTTTTTACCCCTTGCTAGGTGACATTCCGGCCCCATCACCACTCCTCTCCCTCTCCTCCCTCTCCTCCCATGTCTGTATGGAAAAAAAATGCAAAGCAGCTCTGTCCCTCCACCCACCATGTCTCCCCATCGTGGCTTCCATTCAGTCGGGAGGCTACATCTTAGGTTTCATTACATACAGTCGAGAAGAACTACTGAATATAAGATCAGCGTCAACTCACCATCAGTACGACCAAGAATATGTTTTCCGCGACACGGATCCTGTGTTCTGCCTTACAAACAGGACAACGGAATGGATCGCATGCAGCGACCCAAGAAAACGACTCCGAAAAAGAGGGAAACGTAGCGGTCTTCTGGTCAGACTCCGGACAAGGGCACATCGCGCACCACTCCCCAGCATTCTTCTTGCCAATGTCCAGTCTCTCGACAACAAGGTAGATGAAATCCGAGCAAGGGTAGCATTCCAGAGGGACATCAGAGACTGCAATGTTCTCTGCTTCACGGAAACATGGCTTACTGGGAAGACGCTATCCGATGCGGTGCAGCCAACGGGTTTCTCCACGCATCGCGCCGACAGAAACAAACATCTTTCTGGTAAGAAGAGCGGCGGGGGCGTATGCCTCATGACTAACGAGACATGGTGTGATGAAGGAAACATACAGGAACTCAAATCCTTCTGTTCACCTGATTTAGAATTCCTCACAATCAAATGTAGACCGCATTATCTTCCAAGAGAATTCTCCTCGATTATAATCACAGCCGTATATATCCCCCCCCAAGCAGACACATCGATGGCTCTGAACGAACTTTATTTAACTCTTTGCAAACTGGAAACCATTTATCCGGAGGCTGCATTCATTGTAGCTGGGGATTTTAACAAAGCTAATCTGAAAACAAGACTCCCTAAATTTTATCAGCATATCGATTGCGCAACCAGGGGTGGTAAAACCTTGGATCATTGTTACTCTAACTTCCGCGACGCATATAAGGCCCTGCCCCGCCCCCTTTCGGAAAAGCTGACCACGACTCCATTTTGTTGATCCCTGCCTACAGGCAGAAACTTAAACAAGAGGCTCCCACGCTGAGGTCTGTCCAACGCTGGTCAGACCAAGCTGACTCCACACTCCAAGACTGCTTCCATCACGTGGACTGGGACATGTTTCGTATTGCGTCAGATGAAAATATTGACAAATACGCTGATTCGGTGTGCGAGTTCATTAGAACGTGCGTCGAAGATGTCGTTCCCATAGCAACGATAAAAACATTCCCAAACCAGAAACCGTGGATTGATGGCAGCATTCGCGTGAAACTGAAAGCGCGAACCACTGCTTTTAATCAGGGCAAGGTGTCTGGTAACATGTCCGAATATAAACAATGCAGCTATTCCCTCCGCAAGGCTATTAAACAAGCTAAGCGTCAGTACAGAGACAAAGTGGAATCTCAATTCAATGGCTCAGACACAAGAGGCATGTGGCAGGGTCTACAGTCAATCACGGACTACAAGAAGAAACCCAGCCCAGTCACGGACCAGGATGTCTTGCTCCCAGGCAGACTAAATAACTTTTTGCCCGCTTTGAGGACAATACAGTGCCACTGACACGGCCTGCAATGAAAACATGCGGTCTCTCCTTCACTGCAGCCGAGGTGAGTAAGACATTTAAACGTGTTAACCCTCGCAAGGCTGCAGGCCCAGACGGCATCCCCAGCCGCTCCCTCAGAGCATGCGCAGACCAGCTGGCCGGTGTGTTTACGGACATATTCAATCAATCCCTATACCAGTCTGCTGTTCCCACATGCTTCAAGAGGGCCACCATTGTTCCTGTTCCCAAAAAAGCTAAGGTAACTGAGCTAAACGACTACCGCCCCGTAGCACTCACTTCCGTCATCATGAAGTGCTTTGAGAGACTAGTCAAGGACCATATCACCTCCACCCTACCTGACACCCTAGACCCACTCCAATTTGCTTACCGCCCAAATAGGTCCACAGACGATGCAATCTCAACCACACTGCACACTGCCCTAACCCACCTGGACAAGAGGAATACCTATGTGAGAATGCTGTTCATCGACTACAGCTCGGCATTCAACACCATAGTACCCTCCAAGCTCGTCATCAAGCTCGAGACCCTGGGTCTCGACCCCGCCCTGTGCAACTGGGTACTGGACTTCCTGACGGGCCGCCCCAGGTGGTGAGGGTAGGCAACAACATCTCCTCCCCGCTGATCCTCAACACGGGGCCCCACAAGGGTGCGTTCTGAGCCCTCTCCTGTACTCCCTGTTCACCCACGACTGCGTGGCCACGCACGCCTCCAACTCAATCATCAAGTTTGCGGAAGACACAACAGTGGTAGGCTTGATTACCAACAACGACGAGACGGCCTACAGGGAGGAGGTGAGGGCCCTCGGAGTGTGGTGTCAGGAAAATAACCTCACACTCAACGTCAACAAAACTAAGGAGATGATTGTGGACTTCAGGAAACAGCAGAGGGAACACCCCCCTATCCACATCGATGGAACAGTAGTGGAGAGGGTAGCAAGTTTTAAGTTCCTCGGCATACACATCACAGACAAACTGAATTGGTCCACTCACACTGACAGCATCATGAAGAAGGCGCAGCAGCGCCTCTTCAACCTCAGGAGGCTGAAGAAATTCGGCTTGTCACCAAAAGCACTCACAAACTTCTACAGATGCACAATCGAGAGCATCCTGGCGGGCTGTATCACCGCCTGGTACGGCAACTGCTCCGCCCTCAACCGTAAGGCTCTCCAGAGGGTAGTGAGGTCTGCACAACGCATCACCGGGGGCAAACTACCTGCCCTCCAGGACACCTACACCACCCGATGTTACAGGAAGGCCATAAAGATCATCAAGGACATCAACCACCCGAGCCACTGCCTGTTCACCCCGCTATCATCCAGAAGGCGAGGTCAGTACAGGTGCATCAAAGCTGGGACTGAGAGACTGAAAAACAGCTTCTATCTCAAGGCTATCAGACTGTTAAACAGCCACCATTGAGTGGCTGCTGCCAACACACTGTCATTGACACTGACCCAACTCCAGCCACTTTAATAATGGGAATTGATGGGAAAATGATGTAAATATATCACTAGCCACTTTAAACAATGCTACCTTATATAATGTTACTTACCCTACATTATTAATCTCATATGCATACGTATATACTGTACTCTACATCATCGACTGCATCCTTATGTAATACATGTATCACTAGCCACTTTAACTATGCCACTTTGTTTACTTTGTCTACATACTCATCTCATATGTATATACTGTACTCGATACCATCTACTGTATGCTGCTCTGTACCATCACTCACTCATATATCCTTATGTACATATTCTTTATCCCCTTACACTGTGTATAAGACAGTAGTTTTAGAATTGTTAGTTAGATTACTTGTTGGTTATCACTGCATTGTCGGAACTAGAAGCACAAGCATTTCGCTACACTCGCATTAACATCTGCTAACCATGTGTATGTGACAAATAAAATTTGATTTGATTTGATTTACTACAGACAGACAGACAGAGAGAGGGGAGCCTGGAGTACAACAGCCTGTCAGAGCAGAGGGGCTCCCTGCCTCCGTGTGTGTGCGCGGAGACGGGAGTATGTTCTTCTGTCTCCCTGGCTGGCTGTTGAGCATGCTCCTCTCTTGGTGCTGAGAGACTAATCCACAGCTCCTGCATAGTGTTAGCTGACAAACAGCCCTCCCTCGCCACCAGGGGCTAATTATTACACAGCCCCCCTCCACTCTCGGAGATGGCCTGGGTGAGCTGTCATGCAAGACGGGGGCTCACCGGAGATGAGAGGAGCTGGCGGGGTATGTAGGGGGGGGGGGGGGGGGCGTGCCTTATCATTATCATTTGAAGACGTAGCATGAGGCAAAGGTGTGTGTGTGTGTGTGTGTGTGTGTGTGTGTGTGTGTGTGAAGAGAAGATGGAGTATGTTTTTCCCCTCTTGTCTCTTTTTGACATGTTGTTGTTGCCTCTTTACTCTGTCCATAGAAAGCTTGTTCCACATGCTAAATGTATTTCCCATAAGTATGCCACCTCAAGGACATATCACAGATTCACACCCTCTGCATAAACCACACCTAAAACGTATTACTCAAGAATATGTGAAATTGTGGATGTGAGCCTGTTGTCCGGACCTCTGGCAGTCTCTATGGGGGTGTCACAGGGTTCAATTCTCGGGCCGACTCTTTTCTCTGTATATATCATTGATGTCGCTCTTGCTGCTGATGATTCTCTGATTCACCTCTACGCAGACGACACCATTCTGTATACTTCTGGCCTTTCTTTGGACACTGCGTTAACAAACCTCCAAATGAGCTTTAACGTCATACAACACTCTTTCCGTGGCCTCCAACTGCTCTTAAATGCTAGTAAAACTAAATGCATGCTCTTCAACCGATCGCTGACCGCACCCGCCCGCCCAACTAGCATCACTACTCTGGACGGTTCTGACCTAGAATATGTGAACAACTACAAATACCTAGGTATTTGACTTTGGCGATGTAATTTACAAAATAGCCTCCAACACTCTACTCAGCAAATTGGATGTAGTCTATCACAGTGCCATCCGTTTTATCACCAAAGCCCCATGTACTACCCACCACTGCGACCTGTATGCTCTCGTTGGCTGGCCCTCACTACATATCCGTCGCCCAACCTACTGGCTCCAGGTCATCTATGAGTCTTTACTAGGTAAAGCCCCGCCTTATCTCAGCTCACTGGTCACCACAGCAACACCCACCCGTTGCATGCGCTCCACCAGGTACATTGCATGTAATTATTTTCGCCTCTATGGCCTATATATTGCCTACCTCCCTAATTCTTCTACATTTGCACACACTCTACATAAATAGAACAATCTTTCTTTTCCTTTATTGACTGTATGTTTGTTCATGTGTAACTCTGTGTTGTTTCTGTCGGCGCTGCTTTGCTTTATCTTGGCCAGGTCGCAGTTGTAAATGAGAACTTGTTCTCAACTGGCCGACCTGGTGAAATAAAGGTGACATAAAACACGTTTCTTTTTTAAATGTGCCTCTCAAACCCTAGCCGCTCCTCCTTCTCTTCTTCCTCCTCGCACCCCACCCCATGCGATCTATTCTAACCTTGACCCGAGACAGTAGTTATGTCATGTACATTGAGCTAAGTTACACAATTTCCTGCCAGCATTATTGGTTAAAGCAGGGATTAAGGTCTTATTTCCCAATAAACTGGGATAAAAATCTAAATTTCCAGGGGCATGGCAGCCGAGCGGAGGTCTTTGTCATCACATCTAGCCCTTCTCTCTCTCTCTCTCTCTCTCTCTCTCTCTCTCTCTCTCTCTCTCTCTCTCTCTCTCTCTTCTTCTCTTCTATTCTGTCTCCCCTCGTAACCGTGGAGATCATCCCCGATTTGCCTCGACAGGGCAAGGAGCGTTAACGCTACCCAGCAAAATACCCCATGACAGAAACCCTCACCTCCGACCAACAACCCCCCTAAAAAAAAACTCACACCCTCTGTAGTCTGAACAACACCCTCAGCCTCAAATGCGTTTCCCTCCTTTTTCTCAACTCCCGTCTCCTCCTCTTCCTCCTCTTCTCCTCCTCCTCTCCATTCCCAGCCCAGGGTATAGCATGCACTTTAAAGTGGCCTAATTGAATGCAAGGGAAAGGCTGGCTGGCTGTGGAGGTTGTGTTCTCCAGGTCCAGACCCTAGTGGGACTGGGGAGTGGTTAGCGTGCTAATTACCGATAAAGCCTAGCTGATGTGCTCAGGCTGGGATTAGTCGGAGCAGTAGCAGAGCTGGATCAGATAGCCCCAGGGTATTCCCTCTTTCAACACAGCTCATCATTTCTCTCTCTCTCTCTCTCTCTCTCTCTCTCTCTCTCTCTCTTTCATCACCTCTTTCCTTCGACCTCTTTTTCATCATTTCTTTCGTTCTACTCAGTAGTTCTCTGTGATCCCAGTGTAGGGAGAGGTAGCGAACGCCACGCAGCTGTGGTGGTGGCGCCGAACGCCCTGTGGTTGCTACGGGCTTCTGTGTTCGCTGAGTGTGATGTCAGGAGATATGAGTTGTGGGTGCGTGTGTCAGATAGGAAGCTGCTAGAGCAACAACAAACACTGCTTGATGCCTACAGAATGCCCTGTGACGTTAAAACAGGCTTTGATTTTGAGCCTGTGGCGCTGTGGCCCAATGTGTGATCCGCCTTCTAGTCTTTTACTGTCAATGTTCATATGCTTTTGGAACTAAACGTGTTACGAGGGTTTTTCCCGGACAGTTTGTTTGAACATATCCGAGATCTGTTGCGGAGTGACGTTGACCACGATCATTTGACTCACCACTTAGTCATGCAATGATGGCGGGGGCCCGATTTCATCATCTCCACCATCACCACTACCAGCTTGGCACAGCCCCCATGGACACACTGCACGCCTCACCCATCCACTACTGTATTACTACCCCAGACGGAGGTTTTATCCTGAATCAGACCGGCAGGCGTTGCGGCTACGCTCATTTCTGTACGCAGCTCTCGTTTGATGCTAATCAGCTCTCCCTCCAGTTTTCAAAGGAAGGAGTAGTCCCTATAATCCGGGAAGGCTTCATCACTCCCCCCCCCCCCATCATCACCCTCCAGAAATACCAGTTAAATATAGACCGCCACATTATTAAGCCACAAAGCATCCCATGTTGAGAACTATACCCCCCCACCCCACCCCCGGCACCCACCAGCTTCCTCTCCCCTCAAACACCCTCTCCTCCCTCCCTTGCCCCCTCCCTTCCTCCACTGACACCACACATATCCTGCAGCAAAGAGTTGAAAGTACTGTTCACTTGCTTTGGGTTGGTTCATTTTGTTGTTGTCGCTTTCCTCACACATAAACCAACGCGAAGCTTGTTGTTGATAGGCTGACCTGCCATGATCTGGTACGTTATCAATGCAATTATGAAAGAAGACGTATGACCACGATGCAAATGCAGGCGTGCCTTTTGTTGAGTGTGTTTTGCCGTGTTTAAATTGGGTTTATTGACTACCGCCAAAAAATACAATAATAGTAATAATAATAATATATTTAAATGATCTCAAAGTGCTACAGCATTAAGATGACTAAAAACTAAAGACAAAATAATGACACAACTAGACTGACAAAGAACACCGCTGAAGCTACAAGTGTCCCATCTGAACAAGGACACAACTTTGTGCCGAGTATCCTAACCACTTCCCAGCTACATTCGCTAACACTTTACATTATGAAATGCTTATGTGCTGCTTATGAATGCGGTACGTGTGGGTTAATGTAGAACTATGACCCTGATACAGTTGACCTTTGCCTACCTCCGTCTCTTTGTCTCTCCTTCTCTCCCTCTCCTCTCGTCTCTACTCACCCTGGTGTGAAGGGAGAAGGTGTATTATGGGGCGGCAGGGTAGCCTAGTGGTTAGTGTTGGACTAGTAAACCCCGTTCTGCCCCTGAACAGGCAGTTAACCCACTGTTCCTAGGCCGTCATTGAAAATAAGAATTTGTTCTTAACTGACTTGCCTAGTTAAAAATATATATATATATATGAATAAATGATCACTACTGATGACTGTGCTGCCTCCCTGGTCCCGCTGACACAGACGTCTACTTAACACACACGAACAAACGCACGTGCGCACACACACACACACACATACACAGGTTCAAACACACACACACCCTGCCTCGGAGGTCCCGCTGATCCAAACACTACCTAATGCAGCGAGCTCTTCGTTGACCCCCCCCCCCCCCCCCCCCCCGCTCTTCCACCCCCCTTTAATCTGTTAATCTGAGTATCGACGCTCCCGCTTGCAGCTAGATTACAGCACAACCCTATAGGCCCTGGTCAAAAGTAGTCGCTGGGTGAAACAAGGGTGCTATTTGGGTTGCATCCTTTCACAAGTGTGTCAGGCTAGGAGCGGGCTTATGGCTTCCTGGTTTTCAAGTGATTAAAGCAATGTTCTGCTCTCATTTGACTGGTTTGTAGTTCCTGCTAGCAGGACCGATGGGGTTCAACCCCTAGGACTCAAAGTGTCACTGAACCACCTCTGTAACAATAGGTATTGGCTTATGTGTTCATTTTATTATCGAGACAGAATTTGCCGGGAAGAAGATAAAGACAAGTGTGTACAGCTACTCTTGGAGGACAATGAAAGTACATAAAAAAATAAAGTGTCTTTTGTCGTTACAATTAACCAACGCTGGAATTGGTTTCACTTGTACAATAACAACACTCCTCCAAGAGCCGCTGAATCTCGTCTCTACTTAAGTTTGCTCCTCAGTTCATGCACCTTGGTCGGTAGCAGCAGTCCTCCTTTCCTTTTATGCGTACAAACAGACATTATTGAAAGTAAAGATGCCAAGTGATTGACAAGGTCTGGCCCTTAGACAGGATAGGCATGTTTACAACCCTGTCCTCAGCCTCGCTCCCTGACAGGCCTGGTGTACGTCTGCAAACCGTTTCGTCATCGCTCCTTCTGAAGGTGTGAGTCGGCTCTGGCATTGCAGCGCCACTCGAGCCCAGTCAATGTCTGGCACCACAAAGGTGTTGGAGAGCTGTCAACACGCACAAACTCTCTCTCTAGCTCTCTTCTCTCTCTTCTTTCTCCTTTCTCTTCTTTCTCTCCTTTCTCTTCTCTCTCCTCTTTCTCCTTTCTCTTCTTTCTCTTCTTTCTCTCTCTCTTTCTTTTGCCTTTCTTTCTGGTTCTCTCTCTGGTTCTCTCTCTGGTTCTCTCTCTGGTTCTCTCTCTGGTTCTCTCTCTCGCTTGGTGGCTGTCTGTATGGCTGTACGTCTCGTATATCGTCACAGTGTTTTACAGCGTGGCGCTGCGTGTCGGGAGCTGCCAGTCCCGGTGTTTTACAGCGTGGCGCTGCGTGTCGGGAGCTGCCAGTCCCGGTGTTTTACAGCGTGGCGCTGCGTGTCGGGAGCTGCCAGTCCCGGTGTTTTACAGCGTGGCGCTGCGTGTCGGGAGCTGCCAGTCCCGGTGTTTTACAGCGTGGCGCTGCGTGTCGGGAGCTGCCAGTCCCGGTGTTTTACAGCGTGGCGCTGCGTGTCGGGAGCTGCCAGTCCCGGTGTTTTACAGCGTGGCGCTGCGTGTCGAGAGCTGCCAGTCCCGGTGTTTTACAGCGTGGCGCTGCGTGTCGGGAGCTGCCAGTCCCGGTGTTTTACAGCGTGGCGCTGCGTGTCGGGAGCTGCCAGTCCCGGTGTTTTACAGCGTGGCGCTGCGTGTCGGGAGCTGCCAGTCCCGGTGTTTTACAGCGTGGCGCTGCGTGTCGGGAGCTGCCAGTCCCGGTGTTTTACAGCGTGGCGCTGCGTGTCGGGAGCTGCCAGTCCCGGTGTTTTACAGCGTGGCGCTGCGTGTCGGGAGCTGCCAGTCCTGGTGTTTTACAGCGTAGCGCTGCGTGTCGGGAGCTGCCAGTCCCGGTGTTTTACAGCGTGGCGCTGCGTGTCGGGAGCTGCCAGTCCCGGTGTTTTACAGCGTGGCGCTGCGTGTCGGGAGCTGCCAGTCCTGGTGTTTTACAGCGTAGCGCTGCGTGTCGGGAGCTGCCAGTCCTGGTGTTTTACAGCGTGGCGCTGCGTGTCGGGAGCTGCCAGTCCTGGTGTTCCCGTCCACATCACCACAGTGATCATCTTTGACCGAGCTCCATTTTGATTGGTCCACTATTGGGCAGGCACCAACTGGGACATGCCCAACCGATGTTTGTCTTCCCGAGGGTTGCTGTGACGTCTATGTGGACTCGCAGACCACTCACCAGGCTGCATGGCGCATGTTGAAGACCGAGATAATTGTTTTAATTGGAGGGAAATACCTCTGACTAGTTCGGGGGGTTCTCGATCCCAGTTTTAACAGTGTTAGATACATGCTGACCCCACGGCTCGCCTTGCAAAATAAATGTACACATGCGTGTTATTCAATCATTTCATCTAAACTGCCCGCGCACATCAACGAGCGTCTGCGTAGCCAGGCGCTAAAATAGAATGTAGTTCTGTTTATTTAAAAAAATTACGTGTGACAACTGCAAGTTCCGCCTCTCCCATCTCCTCATTGGTTTTTAGGAGCTTAGGCCCACGTGGGATGATTGAAAGATGAACTGAGCTCCACACTCCAGTCCAGTTGGTTGTGGTAATGCACCTTAAAGTTGGTTGCCAACCGACATATAAAGTCCACAGAAGAAGAGGAAGAAGACTACTGCTACTGAAGGAGGAGAGATGACTAGACATGAACTAGGTTTCCCCTTTTATCTGTGGGTTAAGTGTTGGACTGGAGAACACATGATTTTGTGTGACTCAAAATGGGTCGGAATTCTACAAAGATCCAGAAAAAAGGACCATGTGCATTTCAGGTAAAATGACAAACCAATGTTTATATCCCAGGACAAATTTGCTAGCAACTAGCAAGCTAGCTTCCGAAATATCCGCGTGTTTTCGACCTGTCTCCAAATTTAATATGGTAGGTTCAGAGTTCGTTTGGATACTTCAACCTGCTTGTCCAGGCCGCGTCTGCTATGGATGGACAAAGTCAACATGCGTGCGACGGCGGACGCGACGGCGGACTCTTTTCACAGGTCTGATGATATCAGATCTCACATCTGTTTAACTTGCCTGATGGTGTTCTTACCACCCTATTCCCTATATAGTGCACTACGTTTGCACCAAAAGTGCACAAAATAGGGAATAGGGAGCCATGTGAGATGAGCACATGTCTAGGGGTTGCTGTGCCTGCGTGTTGACGGAGCTGATATGGGTCGTTGTTGCTCGCCGTTGCTCATTGGGTCGGGGGTGATAAGGGTTGCTGTGGAGCAGATCAAGGTTGTTGCGGTTACTGCTGCATCACCGGTTAACTGATTCCGGTTGTTGTGGCTGTTCTTATGTTGTGACTGGTTAGTCATTGTGATGACTGCTCTTTCCATGGCGGTGGAGTTGTTTACTCGACTCTGCTTCTTTTGTTTACGAGCTCATGGAGGACCGTGTGAAACTTCACTCGGCAGACGCGACTGACATTTTGCCAAGGTGTGAGTGATGGAACTTCAATCATTTTAGACCTGGAATTGTATAATACTTGGCACGATGATAACGACAGTCATTTGGCAACAAGTCGTTCACACTTCAAACCTCCAAGTACTGTGAACTTCAAAACAGACCTAGTCGTTGTCGTGCTCATCACATGACTGTCTGACTGAGACTTCAAAGCAAACTACACCCACTGGTGCAACGAGCGCAGCCGCTGACTTAATTAGGTACCGATTGCCAACTGATATATGGATATCTCACACACACACACACACACACACACACACACACACACACACACACACACACACTTCCTTTGCGTTGTGCGGCAGCCTGCTGTCCTGGGGTGGGATGGTGAAGGGGGGTCGAGGGGTGCAGGAGAGGCCCCTGGAAGGAGACAAGGAGGCGACCTTGGAGCCCACAGGCATCTTAAATCAACCAGGGTCAGGCGTGCCCTTCACACAAGAATCTTTCCTATGGGTCTTAAATTTCGCCTCTTCTCTCTGCCTGTGCCTCATTCCCCTCTCTTCTTTTCATCTTTTCTTCATTTTGCATTGCAAGGCCCCAGATCTGTCTGTCTGTGTAGGCCCACGTCGTTGGACTGCCCTAGTAGGCGAGTGCTCTGTGCGACAACTCAGCACATCACGCTGACCTTTCTGGAAGTTTGTTTGACATGACGTCGCCACCCCGACAGCAAGAAGTGTTTGGGCATAATTCCCCATATCCTGACAGAGATCTCTCTCGTCTGTGGAGGGAGGGACGTGTGGTAGTCGAAGGGAGATGGGCGCTGGGCACTGACAACAGGCCAAGAGGCAGGACAGTCACTTGGAAAGACTACAAAGCCCATGGTGAAGCAGCTAAACAGACAGTTGTGGTGTGGTACATCATCTGGGCATCGTCTCTGTTGTCCGAAAGCTGGGTTAATGCAAAGGATAAAGAGGAAGTCCGTTAGTTCCCATCCACAACCCTCGGGGGGGTCTTGAAGGAGGGATGGAGGGACACGGAAGGAGGGATGTTAGGACACGGAGGGAGGGGGTAAATGGAACAAGTGGTGGGGAAGGTGGAGGGATGAGGGGGTCAATGATGGAGAGAATGAAGGGAGTGATGGTTGTCTTGAAGGAGGGACTGCGGGAGGGGTGGGGTGACAAGGGTGAGCCTGTTAAAGTAGGTTTTGATTGTAGTGTGGCTGCATGGTGGGTGCTACAAGCCTGATAAAGGGACTTGACTCCTTACTGCCTGACTGCCTGTCCTCTGATCACTTAAACGCACGACCATCAGGATTCTATCTGATGAGAAATGCTTAAGACCACTCTGCATTAGAGAGGGGTGTGTGTGTGTGTGTGTGTGTGTGTGTGTGTGTGTGTGTGTGTGTCTTTGAAAAACTGTGTGTGTTTGACCCTTGGGGGAAATGTGTGGGTTACTTCTTTGCCAATACAGATACGGTCCAATATATTGGTACACTTGCATGATTCACAATTTTTTCTCCACTATAATATAAGTTCAAATTGAAAAGAATGCTCTTTACACATCGTTTGATTTACAAGTGCAAAGGGCCAATTATTTTTTTAAATCAAAAGTGAAAGTAAGATTTTTCACTTCAAAGTAAAAAAAATAAAAAATGGCCTGGACTAAATCCTTCAAAATTCTAATTAATTTGGTTGGATGCGATGATTCTCGTTCACTGTGTAATTTATCTCACCTATGGTAAATTGCAGGTGCCTACAGGGTAAAAATTGTAGTTCTACCAGTTTTGAAAATAAAAAACTTCATTGCACTTTGACAGCATCTGTATAGTGTGTGTGTGTTTGTGTGTGTGCTTGCTGGTGCGTGTCTTTCAGTGTGTGTGTGTGTGTGTGCTTGCAGGTGCGTGTCTTTCAGTGTGTGTGTGTGTGTGTGTGTGTGTCTTACCAATGGAGAGACACCCTTCTGGTGTGAAAAGCCCAGCTGTGTCATAGAGGGAGAGATGGAGGAAGAGAAAGATACAGAGAGAGAGAGACCAAGGGATTCGGCTGAGGGACAAACGCTGCTTTCCTTTCATAATGGCCTGTCAAGTCCAAGACTCCTAATTGGTCTGTTTAGACGGCACGCGCCAGGAGGCTGGTTTGATTGAACCATAATTGCCTCGGACGACAAGTTTTCTTTTTGGTGTATCTGTCAGTCTGTCTTAAAACAGGCGAGGACAGGTGAGTATATCCAAGTCCAGTTCCTCTTTGTCTTTCACGGCGACGTATCCAACATGATCTGTGTGAGAGTGTGTTTTTGTTCATTGCAAACCGGCTGGACAGTTGCTGTGGTGTGGCTTCTCGCTATTAGCCTCCGGTGTTTCGGGAAAACCTTAATGAATGTAGAAGTTTGCTTTCAACCATTATCGACCTATGAAACACTGGGGGGGCATTCAAGTCCTCTCTCTCCTCTCTCTCTCTCCTCTCTCTCTTTTCTCTCTCTCCTCTCTCTCTCCTCTCTCTCTCTTCTCTCTCCTCTCTCTCTCTCTCTCTCCTCTCACTCTCTTCTCTCTTCTCTCTCTCTCCCTTCTCTCTCTCTCCCTTCTCTCTCTCTACTCTCTCTCCCTTCTCTTTCTCTTCTCTCTCTTCTCTCTCTCTCTCTTCTCTCTCTCCTCTCCTCTTCCCTCTCTCTCTCTTCTCTCTCTCTCTCGTTCCTTTTGTGAAATAGCAGTATTTTGCATGTTTTTTTTTTTTTTCAATCGTTGTGGCTATTCATAACTCTCCTTCAATCCCACTGAATGAGATGTTATTGGACCTTGAGTTAGTTTTGGTATTAAAAATATAACAACAACAAGTGGAGCCTAGTTATTCAATGGCAGCATTGACACACTTTGGAGAGAAATATTGTTTTCCACAGAAATGTTTAGAATAACCTCTTCTGTCTGTCTTCAAGGAGAATTCCTACGAAGAGGCCCTACCATATACATCTCAAGTGGCCATGCCTCTCTCTCTCTCTCTCTCTCTCTCTCTCTCTCTCTCTCTCTCTCTCTCTCTCTCTCTCTCTCTCTCTCTCTCTCTCTCTCTCTCTCTCTCTCTCTCTCTCTCTCTCTCTCTCTCTCTCTCTCTCTCTCTCTCTCTCTCACTACTCTCACTCTCTCCTCTCACTCTCTTCTCTCTCTCCTCTCTCTCTTCTCTCTCTCTTCTCTCTCTCTCCCTCTCTCTCTCTTCTCTCTCTCTCCTCTCACTCTCTTCTCTCTCTCTCTCTCTCTCTCTTCTCTCTCTCTCCTCTCTCTCTCTCTCTCTCTCTTCTCTCTCTCCCTTCTCTCTCTCTCTCCTCTCTCTCTCTTCTCTCTCTCTCTCTTCTCTCTCTCCCTTCTCTCTCTCTCTCTTCTCTCTCTCCCTTCTCTCTCTCTCTCTCCTCTCTCCCTTCTCTCTCTCTCTCCTCTCTCTCTTCTCTCGCTCTCTCTTCTCTTCTCTCTCTTCTCTCTCTCTTCTCTCTCTCTCCTCTCTCTCTCTCGTTCCTTTTGTGAAATAGCAGTATTTTGCATGTTTTTTTTTTTTCAATCGTTGTGGCTATTCATAACTCTCCTTCAATCCCACTGAATGAGATGTTATTGGACCTTGAGTTAGTTTTGGTATTAAAAATATAACAACAACAAGTGGAGCCTAGTTATTCAATGGCAGCATTGACACACTTTGGAGAGAAATATTGTTTTCCACAGAAATGTTTAGAATAACATTTACATTTACATTTAAGTCATTTAGCAGACACTCTTATCCAGAGCGACTTACAAATTGGTGCATTCACCTTATGACATCCAGTGGAACAGTAGTGCATCTAAATCTTTTAAGGGGGGTGAGAGGGATTACTTTATCCTATCCTAGGTATTCCTTAAAGAGGTGGGGTTTCAGGTGTCTCCGGAAGGTGGTGATTGACTCCGCTGTCCTGGCGTCGTGAGGGAGTTTGTTCCACCATTGGGGGGCCAGAGCAGCGAACAGTTTTGACTGGGCTGAGCGGGAACTGTACTTCCTCAGTGGTAGGGAGGCGAGCAGGCCAGAGGTGGATGAACGCAGTGCCCTTGTTTGGGTGTAGGGCCTGATCAGAGCCTGGAGGTACTGAGGTGCCGTTCCCCTCACAGCTCCGTAGGCAAGCACCATGGTCTTGTAGCGGATGCGAGCTTCAACTGGAAGCCAGTGGAGAGAGCGGAGGAGCGGGGTGACGTGAGAGAACTTGGGAAGGTTGAACACCAGACGGGCTGCGGCGTTCTGGATGAGTTGTAGGGGTTTAATGGCACAGGCAGGGAGCCCAGCCAACAGCGAGTTGCAGTAATCCAGACGGGAGATGACGAGTGCCTGGATTAGGACCTGCGCCGCTTCCTGTGTGAGGCAGGGTCGTACTCTGCGGATGTTGTTGAGCATGAACCTACAGGAACGGGCCACCGCCTTGATGTTAGTTGAGAACGACAGGGTGTTGTCCAGGATCACGCCAAGGTTCTTAGCGCTCTGGGAGGAGGACACAATGAAGTTGTCAACCGTGATGGCGAGATCATGGAACGGGCAGTCCTTCCCCGGGAGGAAGAGCAGCTCCGTCTTGCCGAGGTTCAGCTTGAGGTGGTGATCCGTCATCCACACTGATATGTCTGCCAGACATGCAGAGATGCGATTCGCCACCTGGTCATCAGAAGGGGAAAGGAGAAGATTAATTGTGTGTCGTCTGCATAGCAATGATAGGAGAGACCATGTGAGGTTATGACAGAGCCAAGTGACTTGGTGTATAGCGAGAATAGGAGAGGGCCTAGAACAGAGCCCTGGGGGACACCAGTGGTGAGAGCACGTGGTGTGGAGACGGATTCTCGCCACGCCACCTGGTAGGAGGGACCTGTCAGGTAGGACGCAATCCAAGCGTGGGCCGCGCCGGAGATGCCCAACTCGGAGAGGGTGGAGAGGAGGATCTGATGGTTCACAGTATCGAAGGCAGCCGATAGGTCTAGAAGGATGAGAGCAGAGGAGAGAGAGTTAGCTTTAGCAGTGCGGAGCGCCTCCGTGATACAGAGAAGAGCAGTCTCAGTTGAATGACTAGTCTTGAAACCTGACTGATTTGGATCAAGAAGGTCATTCTGAGAGAGATAGCGGGAGAGCTGGCCAAGGACGGCACGTTCAAGAGTTTTGGAGAGAAAAGAAAGAAGAGATACTGGTCTGTAGTTGTTGACATCGGAGGGATCGAGTGTAGGTTTTTTCAGAAGGGGTGCAACTCTCGCTCTCTTGAAGACGGGAGGGACGTAGCCAGCGGTCAGGGATGAGTTGATGAGCGAGGTGAGGTAAGGGAGAAGGTCTCCGGAAATGGTCTGGAGAAGAGAGGAGGGGATAGGGTCAAGCGGGCAGGTTGTTGGGCGGCCGGCCGTCACAAGACGCGAGATTTCATCTGGAGAGAGAGGGGCGAAAGAGGTCAGAGCACAGGGTAGGGCAGTGTGAGCAGAACCAGCGGTGTCGTTTGACTTAGCAAACGAGGATCGGATGTCGTCGATCTTCTTTTCAAAATGGTTTACGAAGTCATCTGCAGAGAGGGAGGAGGGGGGAGGGGGAGGAGGATTCAGGAGGGAGGAGAAGGTTGCAAAGAGCTTCCTAGGGTTAGAGGCAGATGCTTGGAATTTAGAGTGGTAGAAAGTGGCTTTAGCAGCAGAGAGAGAAGAGGAAAATGTAGAGAGGAGGGAGTGAAAGGATGTCAGGTCCGCAGGGAGGCGAGTTTTCCTCCATTTCCGCTCGGCTGCCCGGAGCCCTGTTCTGTGAGCTCGCAATGAGTCGTCGAGCCACGGAGCGGGAGGGAGGACCGAGCCGGCCTGGAGGATAGGGGACATAGAGAGTCAAAGGATGCAGAAAGGGAGGAGAGGAGGGTTGAGGAGGCAGAATCAGGAGATAGGTTGGAGAAGGTTTGAGCAGAGGGAAGAGATGATAGGATGGAAGAGGAGAGAGTAGCGAGGGAGAGAGAGCGAAGGTTGGGACGGCGCGATACCATCCGAGTAGGGGCAGTGTGGGAAGTGTTGGATGAGAGCGAGAGGGAAAAGGATACAAGGTAGTGGTCGGAGACTTGGAGGGGAGTTGCAATGAGGTTAGTGGAAGAACAGCATCTAGTAAAGATGAGGTCGAGCGTATTTCCTGCCTTGTGAGTAGGGGGGGAAGGTGAGAGGGTGAGGTCAAAAGAGGAGAGGAGTGGAAAGAAGGAGGCAGAGAGGAATGAGTCAAAGGTAGACGTGGGGAGGTTAAAGTCGCCCAGAACTGTGAGAGATGAGCCGTCCTCAGGAAAGGAGCTTATCAAAGCATGGAATTCAAAGGAGGCGATAGACAGATGGGTAAGGGGAGAAAGAGAGAATGACCACTTGGGAGAGATGAGGATCCCGGTGCCACCACCCCGCTGACCAGAAGCTCTCGGGGTGTGCGAGAACACGTGGGCAGACGAAGAGAGAGCAGTAGGAGTAGCAGTGTTGTCTGTGGTGATCCATGTTTCCGTCAGTGCCAAGAAGTCGAGGGACTGGAGGGAGGCATAGGCTGAGATGAACTCTGCCTTGTTGGCCGCAGATCGGCAGTTCCAGAGGCTACCGGAGACCTGGAACTCCACGTGGGTCGTGCGCGCTGGGACCACCAGATTAGGGTGGCCGCGGCCACGCGGTGTGGAGCGTTTGTATGGTCTGTGCAGAGAGGAGAGAACAGGGATAGACAGACACATAGTTGACAGGCTACACAAGAGGCTACGCTAATGCAAAGGAGATTGGAATGACAAGTGGACTACACGTCTCGAGTGTTCAGAAAGTTAAGCTTACGTAGCAAGAATCTTATTGACTAAAATGATTAAAATGATACAGTACTGCTGAAGTAGGCTAGCTGGCAGAGGCTGCGTTGTTGACTATGTAGGCTAGCTGGCAGTGTCTTCGTTGTTGACACTACACTAATCAAGTCGTTCCGTTGAGTGTAATAGTTTCTACTGTGCTACTGTGCTGCTATTCGGGGCTAGCTGGCTAGCTAGCAGTGTTGATTTACGTTACGTTGCGTTAAAAGAACGACAATAGCTGGCTAGCTAACCTAGGAAATCGCTCAAGACTACACAATTATCTTTGATACAAAGACGGCTATGTAGCTAGCTATGTAGCTAGCTACGATCAAACAAATCAAGCCGTTGTACTGTAATGAAATGAAAAATGTGATACTACCTGTGGAGCGAAGCGAAATGCGACCGGATTGTTGAGTGCGGAAGTTCTGTTACGTTAAGGACGACAAATAGCTGGCTAGCTAACCTCGGTAAATTAAGATAATCACTCTAAAACTACACACTCTAAACTACACAATTATCTTGGATACGAAGACAGCAAAGACAACTATGAAGCTAGCTAACACTACACTAATCAAGTCGTTCAGTTGAGTGTAATAGTTGTGCTGCTAATCGGTAGACGGTGGACTAGCTAACGGTAGACGTTAGCTAGCTGGCTAGCTGCAGGGCAGTGTAGACTGCGTTAGGACGACGAAATACGATAATTACGCAATTATCTATGATACAAAGACGGCTATGTAGCTAGCTAAGAAGAAATTGCTAAGATTAGACAAATCAAACCGTTGTACTATAATGAAATGTAATGAAATGTAATACTACCTGCGGACCGAGTCCAGATGCGACCGCTCGCTCCAACCTCTTCTGTCTGTCTTCAAGGAGAATTCCTACGAAGAGGCCCTACCATATACATCTCAAGTGGCCATGTTAATGAGGCTGAAGGGGCTCTTCCTTCCCTGTTCCACTCTCGTTCTCTCTCTAGAGAATGTCTTTTCCTAGTCTGGAAGGCCACCGCTGGCATAAAAAACAAACACGGCCCTCGTGTGAGTTTGTCTCATCACCTTGGCAATGCATGGCTGTGTCCACTTATTCCTCCTCTGACTGCCTCGTTTCTTTCCTTTCCTTGAAAGCAAATTACCAAGGGAGCTCTGAGTGGCGCTTGTCTGCCTGCGATGACGTGCATCCTGGTCTTATTTAACATGTTGATTTTGTCCCTGTTTTAGTGTGCGAACATGTGTGCACGTGTTTGTTTTTGCATGGTTGTGGTGTGTGCATGTGCCTGTGTTTGTGTGTGCATGTGCCTGTGCATGTGTGTGCATGTGCCTGTGTTTGTGTGGGCGCAGGTTTATAGAGTGTAGTGTTCTTTAGCTACCCCTCCCCCCCTTCCCCTTCACTGGCAATAAATAACTTAACAAGCACAGTGAGCCATAAAGTTTTTTTTACAAAAATGTTATCAGTGGTGCAGGTAAAGGAAAAGAGGAGGACGGAGCGAGGAGGTGAAGGAGCGGAGAGGGAGAGGGAGAGGGAGAGAGAGAGAGAGTCTGATCGGGATGGTCTGGAATGGGACGGAAGGGCACTAAATTTCTCCCCATTTCCAAACACACACACACGTACAACGCAAGAGTTAACGATCACATCTGTTACAGTAGCACACACACACACGCACACCCCACTGTCTCTATAAATCAGGGCTTCTCAGGGAGGCTGGTCTGTTAACTCCTTAATGTGTTTTATAGTCATGTTTTGGCCTTTATTTTTAGAATGATTTATTGAACACTGGGACTGGTTGATTTTTAACTATTGTTTATCTATCATTGGAAGGTTTGGGGGAAAGGGATGTCTGCCTTTTCCAGGGTCGTCTATGGTTTAGGAAACATACAGTGAACAAAAATAGAAACGCAACATGCAACAATTTCAAAGAGTTTACTGAGTTACAGTTCATATAAGGAAATCAGTCAATTGAAATACATTCATTAGGCCCCAATCTATGGATTTCACAGATATGCATCTGTTCGTCACAGATTCATCAAAAAATGTTGACCTCACAATGGGCCTCAGGATCTCGTCACGGTATCTTTGCTCATTCAAATAGCCATCGATAAAATGCAATTATGTTCGTTGTCCGTAGCTTATGCCTGCCCATACTATAACCCCACTGTCACCATGGGGCATTGTGTTCACAACGTTGACATCAGCAAACTGCTCGCCCACACGACGCCATACACGTGGTCTGCGGTTGTGAGGCCGGTTGGACGTAATGCAAAATTATCTTAAACAACGACGTAGGCGGCTTATGGTATAGAAATGAACATTCAATTCTCTGGCAACAGCTCTGGTGGACATTCCTGCAGTCACCATGACAAGTGCGCGCTCCCTCAAAACTTGACATCTGTGGCATTGTGTTGTGTGACAAAACTGCACACTTTTTAGTGGCCTTTTCTTGTCCCCAGCACAAGGTGCACCTGTGTAATGATCATGCTGTTTAATCAGCTTCATGATATGCCACACCTGTCAGGTGGATGGATTATCTTGGCAAAGGAGAAAGGCTCACTAACACGGATGTAAACAAATTTGTGCACACAATGTGAGAGAAATATGTTTTTGTGCTTATCGAAAACTTCTGGGATCTTTTATTTCAGCTCATACAACATGGGACCAACACTTTACATGTTGCGCTTCTAATTGTGTTCAGTTTATTTTGACTTGTTGCTAAATATGTTGCTCAAAAGTATTAGATTACCAAGAACATTTCAACTTTTGCTGCCAGAGCTGTTGATAAGCAGTTATTCACGGCTTCATCTTCGGTGTGTAACATTGAGACTGTGTGTGTAGTGTGTGGGGGGGGGGACTAGCTAGCTGCGGCTGACTAGATGACTGACTGGCTGACTGGCCTCTTGCTATTCCTGTTCCATAGACTAAAACAGCCTGGAAGTCCTGCTACGACCCGCCCGGACCCGACAAACACAGAGACGCGCACGCACGCACAGACACACGCACACACACAGAGAGAGAGAGAGAGAGAGAGACACATACAAAGAGGAAAATAATGCAAATTGGTGGTACACATGTACAGTGCCTTGCAAAAGTATTCATCCCCCTTGGCGTTTTTCCTATTTTGTTGCATTGCAACCTGTAATTAAAAAATAAAAAATATTCGGTTTTCATGTAATGGACATACACAAAATAGTAAACATTGGTGAAGTGAAATGAAAAACATAACTTGATTAAAATCATTCTAAAAAATAAAAACCGGAAAAGTGGTCAGGGACAAAATTGAAAAAAGTACAGATCAGGGTTGGTTTATAAAAAAATATCCGAAACTTTGAACATCCCATGGAGCACCATTAAATCCATTATTAAAAATGGAAAGAATATGGTACCACAACAAACCTGCCAAGAGAGGGCTGCCCACCAAAACTCATGGACCAGGCAATGAGGGCATTAATCAGAGAGGCAACAAAGAGACCAAAGATATCCCTGAAGGAGCTGCAAAGCTCTACAGTGGAGATTGGAGTATCTGTCCATAGGACCACTTTAAGCCATACACTCCACAGAGCTGGGCTTTATAGAAGAGTGGCCAGAAGAAAAGCCTTTGCTTAAAGACAAAAATAAGCAAACACGTTTGGTGTTCGCCAAAAGGCATGTGGGAGACTCCCCAGACGTTTGGAAGAAGGTACTCTGGTCAGATGAGACAAAAATTGAGCTTTTTGGCCATCAAGGAAAACGCTATTTCTGGCGCAAACCCGACACCTCACATCACCCCAAGACACCATCCCCACAGTGAAGCCTGGTCATATTGTGGGAATGTTTTTCATCGGCAGGGACTGGGAAACCGGTCAGAATGGAAGGAATGATGGATGGTGCTAAATACAGGGAAATTCTTGGGGGAAACCTGTTTGTCTTCCAGAGATTTGAGACTGGGACGGAGGTTCACCTTCCAGCAGGACAATGACCCTAAGCATACTGCTAAAGCAACACTCAAGTGGTTTAAGGGAAACATTTAAATGTATTGGAGTGGCCTAGTTAAAGCCCAGACCTCAGTCCAATTGAGAATGTGGTATAGATTGCTGTACATCAGCAGAACCCATCCAACTTGAAGGAGCTGGAGCAGTTTTGCCTTGAAGAATGGGCAAAAAATCCCAGTGGCTAAATGTGCCAAGAGACTTGTAGCTGTAATTGCTGCAAAAGGTGTCTCTACAAAGTATCGACTTTGCGGGGGTGAATAGTTACGATCAACTTTTCATTTTTTTGTGTGTCTTATTTCTTGTTTGTTTCCCAATAAAAAATATGTTGCATCTTCAAAGTGGTAGGCATGTTGTGTAAATCAAATGATACAAACCCCCCCAAAATCTATTTTAATTCCAGGTTGTAAGATAAAGGAAACGGGGCACTGCTCTTGATAGTATCAATGATCTTTAATAACCTTCGTCAGAGCTTTTGTGAGTTTTTTGGGGGAATCGTCACCTTTATGTAGACCTGGTCCCACCCACATCCGTTTCATGCATCGAAAGGGGTTGGAGGTGAAGGAAAAAACAAATAAGTGCTACCAAGTATGCATTTCAGAAATATTAGAATCTGTAAAACCACAATGAGGAGACAACTTGCTCAGTAGGTCTTTCTTTAATCATTGGGTACACCGTACAAAAAACATCAGAGTAATCTTAAATAGGGGCATTGTTCAAGTTCACAACATGACATACGTAGGCATTTCATCATTAAATCCTTTAGGAAATCATGTCTGGAGGGTGAAAATCCCAAAACATTCTCTTTTACTCAGAGTATTATTAATATCACCTCCCCTGTCTGATATCTTAACTTTCTCTATGCCACAAAATCTAAAAGGTAGAAATGTCATGTTTTAGGTCATGTAAAAATGTACTGCGACTGGATAATCCCTGTCGTTTCTTCTGATTTGAACTTTAATGTTCACTGATTCTCTGTTTTACCTACATAGCAGAGCCCACGTGGACATTTTAACAATGGAAATAACATGGGTGGAGGAACACGTAATAATGCCATTTATTTGGAACCGTTTTCCTGTGTGTGGGTGGCAGAAATATTCACACTTCATCATATTGTTGCACCGTGCGCATCCTCTACATTTTATAGCTACCATTTGGAAGAGGGCGTCAGCTCCGACGAAGGCCGTTAGGCCGATACGTAAGCTTATTAAAGATCAGTGATACTATCAACTGCAGTGTGCGGTTTCCTGTTACCGTGCACCTGCAAAGAAAGTATGCTCAGATGTGCGAGGGCCTTTTTTAAAATTTTGAATTCCAGGTTGTGAGGCAACAAAATAGTAAAAATTCACTGTTCCCAGTGGTGAGATTGAGAAAAGTGGCTAGTCTTCTCTTCCTAAACTCCAGACCAATAGCTCTCCCTCTCCTCTCACAGCCAACCTCAAATCTCTCAACTCCTCCCGCCACTTCAAACAGCGGGCAGACGTTTTACAGCACACACTCTCATTTTCTCCCAGGTAATCACTTCTTTGATTGAAAAATGAGACCAAAACCCAACTCGTTTTCTTCTCTGGCCCGATTTACCAGAGGACAGAAATTGCTACCAGGTGTGTTTTTACTAAGGCAGCCCCCCGATCCCCTCTGTCTTTTTTTTCTCTCGCTCTCTCACTTTCTTTCCCTCTCTTTAAGTTTTTAATTCTCCACAGTGGAGAAACTCGTGTGTGTGTGTGTGTGTGCCCGTGAGTGCAGAATTGTGTGTTGACAGGCAGTCTCATTCCACAGATGTGACACTACCCCCCCTCATCCCTCCTCCCCCATCATCAATCCTCTTCCTCCGCCATCTCTCTCTACATTCCTGGAGGAAAAGACTGATGGAAGTGTAGAGGGAGGGAACGCAAGATGGAGAGCTGAAGCAGGCTTTAGTTTTGAAGCCTCCACCTGTACACTGGATTTAAACATATGTAATACATACTGCCCAGTACACACACAGGCAGCACTCTGCGGATGAGTCTGACTCTGTTAGTGCTGCTATCCTGATGGAAAGGGATGTGTGATCGAGGAGAGGAGGGACAGGAGGAGAGGGCAGGGGAAGAAGACTGGCTAGGTGTTTGAGGCTCTTCGGGCACGGTCACTGGACCAGCTGTCAGTGGCGACACGGGGAGGAGGGGGTGAGGGGTGAGGAAAGGCGCTAACGCTAGCTAGCCCCATTAACACTAGCTAACGCTGCTCAGTTCCCCTACTCAAGCGGGAGTGGGGGGCTAGCGTAAAGCAAGGTGCCTCGTGTCACCCTTTTAATTAAAGTAATGAAAGTGTCAGTCAGTCGCGGTTAAGTGCTCAGTTAGGGAGACAGGGGGATGATTTAGAGGAGAGGACAGGGGTGGAGAGAGTTTCTGTCGAGTTTCTGAATGCGTGTGTGTGTGTGTGTGTGTGTGTGTACCCTGTTTGCGTGAAATCACTTCCTGTGGGCCTCCAGACCAAAGGCAGTGTCTGTGGGAGAGAGTGGAGTGTTTTATAGAGGGCCTGTCAGCCTCCCTCAGGCCCCAGCCTGGATTTACTGGCCACAGACAATGTTTATCACTCAACAGAGAGTAATGTGAGCAGGAGGGAAGGAAAGGGTGGGGGGGATGGCGGGAGAGAGAAAGTGAGGGAAAGAATGAAAAGGGGCAGAGAGAACTAGAGACTGAGAGAGGGAGGTAAAGCAAAAGAGAGAGTGAGGGAGACAGAGAAACAAGAGACAGTCTGGTGAAAAGGGGGGGAGAAGAGAGCGGGTTACGGGTGGCTTTTTGGCCCATTTCTCTCTACTCCCTATAAATCCATGCAGAGATAGCTGTATCTAGAGAGATCGAGAGGGGGGGGGGGGTGGAGGGAGGGGAGGAAGGAGAGCAACAGACTTCAAAGATTTCCAAAGCCCTAAAATAAAATAAAATCTGAAACTGAAGATGTTCAAGTTCAATCCTCTGCTCTCCCATACTTCTCCCTGACTTCTCTGATGTCCATCACGTATCTCTGCAGTCTTTGTTTTCATCATCTCTTCACTGTTGCGTCATCTTCATACTATCTTTGCTGCAATACCTTCACGGGTAGAGTATCTTCCTTGTATCTTTCTTCATGTAGGATCTTCAAGGTACCTTCGCTGTATTTTCACAGTATCTCTGTAGGATTTTCACAGTATCTTCACAGTACCTTCGCTGTATCTTCACAGTGTCTCTGTAGGATTTTCACAGTATCTTCGCAGTATCTTCACTGTACCTTCACAGTGTCTCTGTAGGATTTTCACAGTATCTTCGCCGTATCTTCACAGTGTCTCTGTAGGATTTTCACAGTATCTTAGCTGTGTGCCCATGGCACTGGCTGCCACTTAGCCTGTCATCCAGCAGAGAAGTCTAAGCCTCTCATTGGAGGTGTGAAAGTCCCTGATCCAAACCCTCGCCTCCCACACTCCTCCCTTTTCACACGTTCACACGCACCACGTCACGTCGCGCACCATGTCCACTGAGGTGGACGAGAGGGAAGGGACGGGCAGTGTGTGTGTGTGTGTGTGTGTGTGTGTGTGTGTGTGTGTGTGTGTGTGTGTGTGTGTGTGTGTGTGGTATGGATAGGGTTGACTGACTCTGTATGCTCAACAGAGAGGGACACCTTTGGGTGGTTGGTTCAGAGAAAAGACCCCAAGGGACAAGGAACAGCAGAATGGTCCATGTAGACGGGGAAGGTTACGCCTAGTTCCACCTTGACAAGGAGAGAGGGAGTTGACACTAGACCACTTTTACCCACAGAACTTTGTGCGTGTTGCCATCCAAGTCTCTCCTTCCCTCTTTTGTTTCTTTACTTCAGATAGCTTAAAGGATTGGATAAGCATAGGCGATAAGTACCGTACTCCAGTTCTTTTAAATCCACACGGCCAGCATGGGCAGAGGAAAGGAGGCCGAAGTATTGGATTGGAATCCATCCTTAACCGTCAGCAGCTGGGCTGAGAGAGACGAGGGTTCCACAACGTTCTTTTTTTTGTTGTTAATGTAAACTGTATTAAACTAGGCAAGTCAGTTAAGAACAAATTCTTATTTACAAAGTCGGCCTACCGGTGAACCGCCCTTTTCAGGGGCAGAACGACAGATTTCTACCTTGTCGTTCGGTTACTGGCCCAGCGCTCTAACCACTAGGCTACCTGCCGCCCCTAAACTTACTCCTCAGCCCCACATGTGGGGTTCTCCTCCTCCTGCTTCCCTCTTCTCCTTCCCACGCTCCTTCTTTCTCCTTGTACACCTCTTCAGCTCTCCTCCTCCTCCTCTAGTTCGACTCGTACAACTCCTCAGCGGGCCCTCCTCCTCTTCCCCCCTCCTCCTCCCCTTGTTCCCCCGTCTCTTTTCCCTCCGCCCTCCCGTCTACCCCCACCAGCCCCCAGGCTTCCCGTGTGCCAAGGTGTTGAATAATGAATGGAGGCAGGCTGGGCTGATTAAAACAACACTTCAGTCCAACCTCATTTAGTAAAGGCATGACTCAGTGAGAGGGGCCAGCAGTGTCCTCACCAAGACTGATTACTCCTGACAGCGACACACGCACACACACACACACACACACACACAACATCATCATCATCGTTAGCATCCAAATAGGCACTCAACACATTAAAGTATCATTGGAAGGGCACCTTGCCCCTCCCGTGCTTACTTGACATGAGAGCAGATGTGTGTTCATCCACACGTGTGCAGACCAACACACCTCCCTCGTTCGCATCAGTTCCTGCTCATGCCGCCGTAAACAAAGCATCGATCCTGTCCTCTTTAACATGCCCCAGCCCATTCCCTTACAGTATTCACATCAATCACACTCCAGTGGGTAACTACCACTTCTACGCTGCTGGAGAACGTTGGGGGCCAAAAAAAAAAAAGAAACCTGCCTCCTCCCTCTATCGCAGGGGGGAAACATAATTCACTAATCATTTGTGGCACATGGTGCGAGTTCCCTTTCGCTAATTATGTCTGTGAGATGCTATTAATGTCTGCTTTGATTCCTGCTCCGCTCCGCCGTACCCAACAGCGGCTGCCAGACAGGCTTTTTTGAAGGTCTGCAAGAGAGTAGAGAAAGCATGCGTTTGAAAAGAACTTGTGTGTGTAGTAAAAAATGTCCAGTGTGTTGAGGGGTGGCGTCTCAGGGGAAATGGCCGTCACGCGTGACAGACCGACGTTAGCCTAGCGCTCCTCCGCCAGCACACAGCGCACCGCTTGCCTCTGCGGGGGCCTCCCAGAGACGGCGAGGTAGAGGGAGAGGTTATGTTCTTTGACATGACCTCTTTTGAAGGGCCTGCCTGTGTGGGAGGGAGGGAGCGAAGGATGGGCAGACAGATGGAGGTGGTTCTGGTGTGTGTGCTGGAGTCCCAGACTTCAGTGTCCTGCTCTGAGTGAGGTGGAGAAGCTAGCTGCTAGTGCATCACTTAGCATACTAAGAGAAGGGAGCATCTGGGCCTGATGTTGGAGGAGGCCTACGGCAATAAGACTGGAGGAAGTCTGTCAGATAACCGACACGCCTTAGGTCCTTTGACAGGAGCAGTGCAGTGTGGCTAGAACGGTGCAACAGGTCAATGGCAGGTTAGGGCTCTGTGAACCTAGATTACTGCATTAGACAAGGTTATATCACACTGTCCCCAGTACTACCAATATACACACACTCCGTCATACAATACCATGATACCGATACCATATTGACAACATAACGTTCATAACAACATTATGTGATCTGATGTTGTGCTATGATGCGTGACGTCCTCCATTGACATCATACATGTGTAACAGTATAACTTTAGACCGTCCCCTCGCCCATACCCGGGCGTGAACCAGGGACCCTCTGCACACATCAACAACAGTCACCCTCGAAGCATCGTTACCCATCGCTCCACAAAAGCCGCGGCCCTTGCAGAGCAAGGGGAACTACTACTTCAAGGTCTCAGAGCAAGTGACGTCACCGATTGAAACGCTATTTAGCGTGCACCGCTAACTAAGCTAGCCGTTTCACATCCGTTACACATTACATTTACATTTACATTTAAGTCATTTAGCAGACGCTCTTATCCAGAGCCACTTGCAACATTGCCCTATAGACCAGGTGCCCGATTTTTTGGTCTGAACGAATCAGAGGATGAACTGGTCTGGAAACTAAAGCAGCCGACTCAAGAGAGAATGTGGCTTACAGCACAGAAAGGCTGCCACACACAGACTGGTACATCACACACACACGCACGCACGCACGCACGCACGCACGCACACACAGACTGGTACATGACACACACACACGCACACACACACAGACTGGTACATGACACACACACGCACACACACACACAGACTGGTACATGACACACACACGCACACGCACACACACAGACTGGTACATGACACACACACACACACACATACACACAGACTGGTACATGACACACACACGCACATGCACACACACACACGCACACACACACACACACACTCAGTTAGGAATGCAGTTTAGGCGGGCCTCATTCTGCTCGCTAATGCAATTTCTTAGCATGAAGTGGCACCGCCGTCATGACAGGGTTACTTAATCAGCTGGACAAACAAACAGTTTAGTGAAGTGTGCAGCGGAGGGTTACTGAGTGCAGTTAGTTTAGTGCAGTTAGTACGGATCACAGTGCCACACGTTATTTATTTGTGTGTGTGTGTGTGTGTGTGTGTGTGTGTGTGTGTGTGTGTGTGTGTGTGTGTGTGTGTGTGTGTGTGTGCGCGTGCGCGTGGTGTCTTGTTGTGTTTACAGTTCATGTTCATCGTCTTTTGTCTGAAACTTTTCTGGCAGTGGGCATCGTCTCGGGGGACGGTAGGGATGCCAGATATTGGAGTGTAATGATTTAGGTGGTTTTGTTGTGTCGATGAGGTGAGCTCTGAGACTTTCAGATCAGCCAGAGAGGAGTGATCAGCTTGATCAGCTCTGATGTCAGGGCTTAGCGGCAAACGGCTTCATAGACTGGCAGGATAAGTGCCCGGGGTGAATGCTAGTCATGTTTACGCCATGTTGCGTCCCAAATGGCAACCTGTTCCCTTTTATAGAGCATTACTTTTGACCAGGGTCAATGGGTTTCTGGCCAAAAGCAGTGCACTATATAGGGAACGGGGCGCCAATTCGGTCACATAATTACACTAGAGGCTAAATAGATATATATAAACTTAGATTTGATTCTGTAAGAGGACAGGTCTTTCTCATGCTAGATCTAGAACCATAAGGCAGCTTCTTTATGATATAAATGTATAATAGTTTGTATATAAACAATTGTAATAATCTTGTGTGCCTTTCCATGTGATGATTCACATGGAAAGGGGGGGGGGGTCCAGGGCGGATATAAAACTACATGACTTTTCTATTTTCTGTATACTTTGCTGAGCTCAGCTGCTCTCCTCCAGTGTTTTGGCTTCAGCCCTAAGCACTCTGGTCATTACTGAACTATCAGCTACCAGAATCATCGGGCCACTCTGCCTCGTGTCTGTGTATGTACGTGGCTGTCAGCTTTTAGACGGAGAGGCGGTAGTAATTCAACATGGACATACTGTACTTGAATGCATATTTTACAGTCACTTAATTGCGGCTGTGGTATCTCTGACGTTTTGATGTTGAATATGTATATGCCAACTCGGTGCCCTATCGGAGTGTGTGTGTGCGCATGGCTGCGTCGGCCTGTGTGTGTATTGGACGTGTGTGTTGGTCCTGTGTGTGTGTATTAGGTAGTTGTTGTGGAATCGTTAGATTACATGTTAGATATTGCTGCACAAGCATTTCGCTACACTCGCAATAACATCTGCTAACCATGTGAATGTGACTAATGACATTTGATTTGACTTGCATTAATCTGAGCCGCTGCAGCAACGAGTGACATAATCGCCTATCAGATGAGGCTGTTGTCTGCCTCATTGTTCCCGTGAGCATTGTCAATATGTCGCTTCTTCTGTTTTACAAGACCTTGACTATCTTACCCTTCTCTCTCTCTCTCTCTCTTTCTCTCTGGTTCTCTCTGTCTCTCTTTTTCTCTCTGGTTCTCTCTAACACCCGACAGAGATGGTGCTGCGGCCTGATTGGCACACGGTGTTGGGAAACATGCACTTGACCCTTGACCTCCTAGATGTTGGTTTTTATTAAGGGATGTGATGGAGGGATGAATAGAGAGGGGGAGGTAGGGAGGGATGTCTTTCTGTCTTTCCAAAGCCCAAACGCCTGCACCGCATCAAGAACAGCACTGGCTGTATTGGCACAGGCGGGAAAAGAGACCACTTCAAAGACTGTAGTAAAAGTATTGGGTCAGGTTGGTAAACTGTCTGGTAAATAGTCAATATTATAGTTCCAACTCGGGTCAAGTGATGTGAACCAACCAACAATTGTACTGTAATGCTTAAGTGTTGTGTCTATGGAGCAGTGTTGTGTCTATGGGAGCAGTGTTGTGTCTATGGAGCAGTGTTGTGTCTATGGAGCAGTGTTGTGTCTATGGGAGCAGTGTTGTGTCTATGGAGCAGTGTTGTGTCTATGGAGCAGTGTTGTGTCTATGGGAGCAGTGTTGTGTCTATGGAGCAGTGTTGTGTCTATGGAGCAGTGTTGTGTCTATGGAGCAGTGTTGTGTCTATGGAGCAGTGTTGTGTCTATGGAGCAGTGTTGTGTCTATGGAGCAGTGTTGTGTCTATGGAGCAGTGTTGTGTCTATGGAGCAGTGTTGTGTCTATGGAAGCAGTGTTGTGTCTATGGAGCAGTGTTGTGTCTATAGAAGCAGTGTTGTGTCTATGGGAGCAGCGTTGTGTCTATGGGAGCAGCGTTGTGTCTATGGGAGCAGTGTTGTGTCTATGGGAGCAGCGTTGTGTCTATAGAAGCAGTGTTGTGTCTATGGAGCAGTGTTGTGTCTATGGGAGCAGCGTTGTGTCTATGGGAGCAGCGTTGTGTCTATGGGAGCAGCGTTGTGTCTATGGAAGCAGCGTTGTGTCTATGGAGCAGCGTTGTGTCTATGGGAGCAGTGTTGTGTCTATGGGAGCAGTGTTGTGTCTATGGGAGCAGTGTTGTGTCTATGGAGCAGTGCTGTGTCTATGGAGCAGTGTTGTGTCTATGGAAGCAGTGTTGTGTCTATGGAGCAGTGTTGTGTCTATGGGAGCAGTGTTGTGTCTATGGAGCAGCGTTGTGTCTATGGGAGCAGTGTTGTGTCTATGGGAGCAGTGTTGTGTCTATGGGAGCAGTGTTGTGTCTATGGAAGCAGTGTTGTGTCTATGGGAGCAGTGTTGTGTCTATGGAGCAGTGTTGTGTCTATGGAGCAGTGTTGTGTCTATGGAGCAGTGTTGTGTCTATGGAGCAGTGTTGTGTCTATGGAGCAGTGTTGTGTCTATGGAGCAGTGTTGTGTCTATGGAGCAGTGTTGTGTCTATGGGAGCAGTGTTGTGTCTATGGAGCAGCGTTGTGTCTATGGGAGCAGTGTTGTGTCTATGGGAGTAGTGTTGTGTCTATGGGAGCAGTGTTGTGTCTATGGGAGCAGTGTTGTGTCTATGGAGCAGTGTTGTGTCTATGGGAGCAGTGTTGTGTCTATGGGAGCAGTGTTGTAGTGCAGCTGGTTATTACACCAATTTTGATGAGGAGAAAGGAAGGTTTGCTGTTGGTAGAGTGATCTGCACTTCAGTCTCTGGGCCCAGCTGGTCACAGGAGCTTTACCGCTGGTGAACTTTGGCTAAATATGCACATTAAAGGCCCATTAAAAGAATGTGGAGCTGGTGCTACAGCATGGCTCTTTCAGAGTGGTCAGTTGTCCACTCTGCTATCCAGGGTGGTTGCAAGGCCAGGGTTCTGGGTTTGATTCCCACAGGGGACTAGTATGAAAAAAGTATGAAAATATAGAGTGTCTGCTAAATGACTAAAATGTCAATGTAAAATGAGGGAGTGGATGGAAGGCAAACTATAGTGGCTTTCCTAGTGGGAAGTGACCAGGGGCGGAGCGAGCCACGTAGATCCTGGGTCACAGTGTTTGTTCCTGTCCTGCACAGACACACGCACGCAAGAACACACACTTCACCCCCTTGGTCTGCAGCTGCTAGGCTGATGGGAATTGACCCGTCAGAGAGGTGTGTGTGTGTGTGTGTGTGTGTGTGTGTGTGTGTGTGTGTGTGTGTGTGTGTGTGTGTGTGTGTGGAACGGAAACAGGCAGGATGCCATGTGCTGTGGGGATTCCCCGTCCAGTACTAATACGTTTCTCAATACACACACATGTTACATGAGTCTGTCAAATTTAATTAGTCCTTTTGGCGAAACACCCACTGCATGCGTTTTCTACTAAATCCTTCCCTACTGGAAAACCTCAGTGTCTAGTTATTCCAAACACAATGACTTCATAGTTGGTATCAGATTGTAGGGCAAGATAAGGAAGTGCAGAATATCTGCATTCATAAAAACATTTTTGTGAACTTTACCGATAGTTGAGAATTGTTTTGAAGCAGCTGGCTATATGTTAAGGATTGATATTGTGAATGAATAGAAGAGAGAAAGGGAGAGCGAGAGATTTGAAGGCGCTGGCTGGCTGGCTGGCTGGCTGGGTGTGTGTGTGTGTGTGTGTGTGTGTGTGTGTGTGTGTGTGTGTGTGTGTGTGTGTGACGGAGAGAGAGAGATTACTGCAATCCAAAGGGGAGAGCTGATCTTGAGATTTGGATCTGAATAAAACAATGTGTGTGGGATTCAAAAGAGCCAGGAATGGAGACCTGCTAACCAATATGTTGGATGAGACCCAGCAACACTTGGTTATATAGGGAGGGTGTGTTGCCCATAATACTTATTTTCCACCATAATTTGCAAATAAATCATTAAAAATCCTACAATGTGATTTTCTGGATTTTTTTTCTAATTTTGTCTGTCATAGTTGAAGTGTACCTATGATTAAAATTACAGGCCTCTCTCATCTTTTTAAGTGGGAGAACTTGCACAATTGGTGGCTGACTAAATACTTTTTTTGCCCCACTGTAGTGTTGTTCTGACTGTAATATATAGTGTTGGAAGTAAAACAGGAGTAAAATGGAGGAGCTGTGTGGGAGAGGAGATCATGTAGACTTGAACAAAAGCCTAAAGTTGAAATATTGAATCCGGGGAGGGGTGAGAGAGAGTGAAAGGGGGGGAAGCTACAATGGGCAGGCCCAGATGTGTATTGAGAGAAAGAGAGAGAGGGAGTGAAGGGAAGGGAAGAGACGGAGGGGAGTTTTGTGTGCTGTTTCGGATGGCCTGGTTATACGTTGTCAGGCTAGTGAATGTGTCAGGGCCCACCACCAACAGAGGAAGGACCAGTGAGGTATGGGATAGTTGGTTTCCTCCCCCGTCTCTGTCCCTCTGTCTGTAATGTAGGCCTACTAATGCTGCTTCATCTTTAAATCAACCTTCTCTCCTCTCCCTCATTATTGCTCCTTCTGTTCTGATCTCTCCCCTCAGTCTTTGAAACACTTTTGCAAACCTGAAAAGCCTCCAAAGTCAAATTATCCATCGTATTTTACAGTTATTCACCTCCCGCTGCTGTGGCCTGAGCTGCTCGTGTAATACTGCTGTCTACTTTGCATCGAGGTAATTCACTATCAGGAGAGTATCGTCTCGAAATGAACAACAACCTCCCATCATGTGGCCATAATGTATGAAGGGAGTCTTGCGAGCGGTTTCGGCTGGGAAGCTTGTGGACAACCTTAAAGTCCACAGACATTAGGAGCTCGTTGAGAATCAATGGGAGGACGCCTTCCGCATCTGAATGCAAATCGCTAGCTACTGAGCCCGGCTCCTATTGATATGCACGGCGCTGAGGGGTTAACCAGTGCTGCTGCTCACTTTCTCTCTTCTCTCACTGGCCCTGGCTGGGTTGTGTATTGTCCCTGAGATGGGCCCCCGGGGCTCTGGGCCAGGGCCCCCCGCTGATGCTGTTGTTGACAGAGATCAGGGTCTTTATGGGAAGCTGTTGTCCTTTTTGGTAAAGGATGACCTCTCTATCCCCTGGCCAGCGTCCTCCATTGACCCCTACCCAAAACCACCACTGACACACACTGCAGAGAAATACAGATAGAGGAATATATTTACACTATGGAACATGTTGTCGTGTGTATCTGCATAGAGAGGACGTTCATCAGTGTGGTCCTCTATAAACCTTGAAACGGCAGGATTCCCAGGACCACCCATATTCAAAATGTATGCACGCATGACTGTGATTCGTTTAGGATAAAAACATCTGTTAAATGGCATATTATTTTATTCTTATTCTGTTCCATTTTGTGACAGGGTAACAACAAGCCTCTAGGAGCTGTCATCTAATAGACCTGGAGCTCATAGTCCTACAACACATACGTGTAACTAATGTATATCTAGGCTTGTACCAGAATCTGCACTGTTTTGCTAGCCACCAGAGAGCTGCAACAATGTCCTGGGTCGGTCTGGTACAGGGTGGAGTTGAGCTCACAGCTTTGTGGCTTTTTGTGGATGACCTCTCTATCCCTGTCCCCCCCCAGTGTGATGTACATAATGAGTGATGTAACGGAGTCTTCCTGTTCGGGCCCCCATTACAAAGCCTTCCCACAGGGCCTTCCCACATGCAAAGTCTTCACCGGTCCTGCCTGGCCCAGCCCTGGGGAGGATGGGGGGGATCAGGCTAACGGGTCTGTTTGTGGATCAGAATGTCCCTCCTGATTTTGGCCCGTTTTGGGGGTTTACCTTTTTCTCCCCAATTTCGTGGTCTCCAATTGGTAGCAGTTACAGTCTTGTCTCATCGCTGCAACTCCCGTACGGACTCAGGAGAGGCGAAGGTCAAGAGCCATGCGTCCTCCGAAACACAACCCAACCAAGCCACACTGCTTCTTGACACAACGCACATCCAACCCGGAAGCCAGCCGCACCAATGTGTCAGATCAGAGGAAACACCGTACACCTGGTGACCTGGTCAGCGTGCACTGCGCCCGGCCCGCCACAGGAGTTGCTAGTGCGTGATGAGACAATGATATCCTTGCCGGCCAAGCCCTCCCTAACCTGGACGAGGCTGGGCCAATTGTGTGTCGCCCCACGGACCTCCCGGTCGCGGCCATCTGCGACAAAGCCCGGGCTCGAACCTAGAGTCTCTGGTGGCACAGCTAGCACTGTGATGCAGTGCCTTAGACCACTGCACCACCCGGGAGGCCTCCTGGTCTCTCTTCTCCTTGCTCATGTGCTCTCTTTCTTTTATCATGCTGCCTCTCCTCGTTCTCTCGCTCCTTGCCTCCCTCCCTCCCTCTCTCATCTTCTCTGTGTCCGGCGGGAGATGATGGCGGTCGTTTTTTTTCCATTTCCGTCCACAGAGATCGATTAGTCCAGCGGGGGCCCTGGAGGTCGAGGGAGGGAGGGAGAAGGAGAGCGAAGGCGGGGAACAGGGAGTTCACCCTCTATACTACTCCACCCCCTCCCCCCAACTTTGAAATGGTGATGATATCTCCCTCTACTCTAATCCCCCACCCCACCCCATATCAATATCTCCAGGCCTTCATGGGGTTGGGGTGGAGTCCTCTGCCCCCCCTGCCCCAGCGTTGGTCCCAGCAGCATTCGTCATGTTCAGGGCCCCTGGAAGGCTACAGCTCTATGGGGCTTTTGTTCCTCGATCTGCTGGCTAAGCAGGGGATTTTACATGTCCCATTACCATTTCAACTGGCTTGGCACATTTCCTGATATCTAAATCGCCCCCCGGGGATTTTACAAGTTAAAAAGCACACCGTTTTTACCTTTACTCCGGCTTTTTATTACGATTCTGTTTATGCCAAAACATAAAACAATTGATTTTCAAAGTTTAATTAAACCATACAACTCCACTATCCACAAGGACTACTTCGGACAAGAAAATGTCACAAAAACTGTGCTGATGCAAAGTTTGGTAACAGAATTACAGTAAATGTAGGTTATTTGACTACAGCAGCTGAAGTAGATTTACATCCGGTAAAGGATTTACGGAAACAGAATTACAGCATTAGTGCCTGATCTGTACTATAATTAATGCATATTTATACAAAATTAATATCACTCTCTTCATTGTGATGTATCCTGAATAAGTACACAAAGGTAGAAATTTGCAATATCCTTATTTAAGTATTTAAGTATAATTCTACACACTGGCTATTATTGTAATGTGCTCTGTCCCTAAACAAGAGCACATTTGGTTGGTCCGGACAAGACCAAATCTGAACCAATCATAGACATCTATGTTTGGTTCAAAATTCCGTTACCAATAAGTAATTGTTAGGTCTACCTTTACTTGTTACTTCTGTGAAGTTTCTGCAAAAATATGTGTTGATATTAGTTTGCAGGGGACCTTACTTTAACACTACTTTAACACTACTTTTTCTGGTAGTTGTTGTCTAAGACCCGTTTGACATCTGTTTGATAATAAATCAAAGCCTTTGCTTATTTGTATTTTTTTCGGGTGGAAAATTGTAAAAAAATAAATAAAAAAGCATATATACATATATCCTTTCATTTCTCACGAATATAGACTCTTATCTTTCATTTGACACCCAGTTTGACATAATCCTATGAACCTTACATGTTGGTGCTCATGGGTCATTTTTCATGGGAATGCCCATATGTATTGTGCCGTTACAGCGCATTAGGCAGGCAGGCACACATACACACTTTTACACATACTCCTACACACCTACTGGCATGTAGCATGTCTCTTTGTAATTTGTCAGTACAGAGACAATTTGCACACACAGACACACACATATAGTTGAAGTCTGAAGTTTACATACACCTTAGCCAAATACATTTACTCTGTTTTTCACAATTCCTGACATTTAATCCTCGTAAAAAATCCCTGTCTTAGGTCAGTTAGGATCACCACTTTATTTTAAGAATGTGAAATGTCAGAATAATAGTAGAGAGAATTATTTTTTTCAGCTTTTATTTATTTTATCACATTCGCAGTGGGTCTGAAGTTTACATACACTCAATTTTCCATTTGGAAGACCCATTTGCGACCAAGCTTTAACTTCCTGACTGATGTCTTGAGATGTTGCTTCAATATATTACAGATAATTTTCCTCCCTCATGATGCCATTTATTTTGTGAAGTGCACCAGTCCCTCGTGCAGCAAAGCACCCCACAACATGATGCTGCCACCCCCGTGCTTCACGGTTGGGATGGTGTTCTTCGGCTTGCAAGCCTCCCCCTTTTTCCTCCAATCATAACGATGGTCATTATGGCTAAACAGTTCTATTTTTGTTTCATCAGACCAGAGGACATTTCTCCAAAAAGTACGATCGTTGTCCTCATGTGCAGTTGCACACCGTAGTCTGGCTTTTTTTATGGCGGTTTTGGAGCCACCTCTTCCTTGCTGAGTGGCCTTTCAGGTTATGTCGATATAGGACTCCTTTTACTGTGGATATAGATACTTTTGTAACGGTTTCCTCCAGCATCTTCACAAGGTCTTTGCTGTTGTTGTGGGATTGATTTGCACTTTTTGCACCAAAGTACTTTCATCTCTAGGAGACAGAAGGCGTCTCCTTCCTGAGCGGTATGACGGCTGCGTGGTCCCATGGTGTTTTTACTTGCGTACTGTTGTTTGTACAGATGAACGCGGCACCTTCAGGCGTTTGGAAATTGCTCCCAAGGATGAACCAGACTTGTGGAGGTCTACAATTATTTTCTGAGGTCTTGGCTGAATTCTTTAGATTTTCCCATGATGTCAAGCAAAGAGGCACTGAGTTTGAAGGTAGGCCTTGAAATACATCCACAGGTACACCTCTAAATGACTCAAATGATGTCAATTATCCTATCAGAAGCTTCTAAACCCATGACATAATTTCTTGAATTTTCCAAGCTGTTTAAAGGCACAGTCAACTTAGTGTATGTGAACTTCTGATCCACTGGAATTGTGATACAGTGAATTAAATAATCTGTATTATAATCTGTATGTAAACAATTGTTGGAAAAAGTACTTGTGTCCTGCACAAAGTAGATATCCTAACCGACTTGTCAAAACTATAGTTTGCTAAATAGACATTGTGTCTATGTGAGTGGTTAAAAAACGAGTTTTATTGACTCCAACCTAAGTGTATGTAAACTTCCGACTTCAACTGTACACACACAAAAGCCTACACGCATGCTCATATGTACAAGTGTCATTGTGTGTGTATCCTAATCTGGCAGCAAAAGCCCCCCACACACACACAGGGGTATGATCAGGCTTTAAAGGCGTCAGGGAGGAGGATACATCTGGTGTTTGGGGTCAGTACTGTAGGTCATCAAGGTGTTATAAAGACCTGGCCTTGGAGCACGTGGTGCACATCCACTTACACACACTGCACTCTATGACCTCTCCCTCCCTCCAGCCATCCCTCCATCTCTCTCTATCAATCTCTCTCCATCTCTGCCTCCCCATCTCCCTCCTTTCATCTCTCCCCTCTATCCCTCCCTCCCTCTCTCGCTCTATCCATTCCACAGCATTCTCTCTGGGCTCCATCAATCAATCAATCAATCACATTTGTATATAAAAGCCTTTTTACATCAGCAGATGTCACAAAGTGCTAAACAGAAACCCAGCCTAAAACCCCAAACAGCAAGCAATGCAGATGTAGAAGCACGGCGGCTTGGAAAAACTCCCAACAAAGGCAGGAACCTAGGAAGAAACCTAGAGCGGAACCAGGCTCTGAGGGGTGGCCAGTCCTCTTCTGGCTGTGCCGTGTGGAGATTATAAGAGTACATGGTAATTTATGGCCAGATTGTTCAAGATGTTCTCCACAACTCACATTTTAAATCAGAAACCAAATGCACAACTACACTCTCCTACTATCTTACTTAAACATATTACACCCTCTATACCCCCCCCCCCCCTTTCTACCACACTCTCTCTGGGCTACACAACAAGCATCAAATCTGACCCAAGTGAATATTTTGTGGAGATCTGTTTGAATTGCACACAGCGACGAGAATAGAATATCCACCTCCTCCTACCTGTATATTATCCTTGAAAAATGAATCGCTGAGAAACTGGATGCTGGGAGATGTTTTATAAAGCTCTATCATCCAAAGACACATACAAGTCCACATATAACACAACACATTCAGAATGGGTAGAACCATTTGAATTCAACAACTTTTTGACAGCATCCCTTTTGATTTTAACAAAACTTTTGCCTGTGAAAGAAGTGACCAGAAAGTGACTTTTTGGCCCTGAATGCCAATACATTCAGGAGATAAAAATGCTCGCAGTTGACTGTTTTTGCATACCCCACCATACCATGAGACATGTCTTCATCACTGGAAAACATAAACAGGTGTTTGATATCATTTAACAGCATACAAACAGTGTTGTCAAACTATTTTATTATTTAAAAAATATATATATATATATAAATGTATATATTAGGAACATTTTCATTTTTAAACCTTTAACGTCAATTAACTAAAAACATGTAAACTCTACTTTTTTTTCTGATTTGCATCATCTGAGATTTTTGTGTTGTGCCCGCCATTGGTTGAGACACAAAATGCTCTTGAACACAGGGTCGGGTGTCACTTCAATCATAGAAATAGAATGGACCTATCCCTTCAGACCACTGCAAATCTTTTAATGAATTTCAACTTCTAATTATTACCACAAAGAAGACTGCAGGTCCACCAACCATCAAATGTCAACTTAAATGGTCATGTCTATTCTATTATCTATATTTCTATGACTTCAATAGGTTTCATATGTAGGATTGACCGTATAATTTAAAACAACGCATATTACCATTCAAGTCAACATTTTATTTAAGTTGTATTTTTAGTATTAAAAAAAAAATGGTATATCGTATTTTACATTTGTGTGCCTGTTCAATGTGTCAGTGTTTTGTTGTGTACTTTTTTTTTTAGAGACCCCAGGAAGACTAGCTGCTGATTCTGCAAAGCTAATGGGGATGCAAATAAACAAATAAACATTTTCTTGATGTGTGGACCTCCAACCATCTTTGTGGTACCATTTGAAAGTTTGAATTTCAATTGTATTCCCATTTTAGTCAATTTATCAGCCTAACCATGACACCCACCCTATATTCAAAAACATATTTTGTGTCTCATCCGATAGAGGGCACAACACAAAATAGGATCTAAGCTGCAACATACATTATGTGAAAATGAAGAAAAAAAGATGGGAGTCTACAAGTTATTATTATTATAATTTTTTTTACAACTGGTGTTAAAGATTGTACAATTGTTGACAGCCCTGTTTTTAAGCTTTTAAACGATATCAATCTCAACAATTTCTCTTTTCAATGATGAAGACATGGATGTCTCATGTTATGGTGGGCAAAATGGTTCAGCTTTGAGCACCTTTCTCTTGAATGTTTTCGCATTCAGGTCCAAAAGGTCACTTTTTGAGCACTTCTGCAATGGGCAAATATGTATGGAAGGTTTCGGTTCAAATCAAAAAGTGGTGCTGTCAAAAAAGGTTTGAGTTCAAATGTAATCACCCAAATACAACTTTGAGAAGAAAGAAAAATAAGAAAATACATTTCAACAACTTGGGCCACATGACGCAAACCAAGGATCTTCTCGGTCAGAGATTTTTCTCTTTTCATTTTCTCTTAGTATCCGTGGGCCATGACCTTGGCTTCCATCTGGGTGGGAAAGGCATGTTTTGATGTGGAGGCCAGGATGAAAATAAATAAATAATGAGCCTCAACTGAGCTAAGAAACCAAGCTGTTTTCCTTCCAAAGAGCCTGTTTGTGAAGCATTTCTCTCTCGCTCTTTCTCCTTGTAAGAATGACTTTTCAAGCACTTTACAGTTGCTGAGGTTCAACCTTTTAACTGGTTATTTTAACATCAGCTAATTACTTCTGTACATTCGGGTCTTTCTCTCCATTTTAAAAGAGATTGCCAGGGCTATTCTACCTTGGAAAGATGTGTTTCTCCTAAGTACAATAGGAGCAAGGTCATTCAATCTCTCGTATCGTGAAAAAAACCTGTACTTCAGCTAATATTTTCATCCCTCTTACTTTCACACAACACCCTCACCCCAGTAAACAAGTCGAGCATGAAAGTGTGTCAAAACAAAGATAAACAAACACGTACAGACGTTAAGATTACGAGAGCTCTGGCCTCTTCCACACGTCCTCTGGCCCATTACGGGGATAACGAGACAGGCTTTCACAGGCTCAAACCTCCCAACGTAGTGTGTGTTGTGTGTGTGTGTTTCTTTGTTCCTCCATTCATGCGTGTGTGCATGTACATGAGTGTGCATACGTGTGCACTACCCTTCCCAGAACAAGCAGTGTGTACTCAGTGTTCACACACAGTCGCTGCCTGGCTCCTCCAGATGTGCAGAGGCTAACGGTAGCTAATCCACGCCATATGCTAACAGCTAACTCAAGCCATCACCATTACCCTTGGCCTAGCTACAGAGTACACAGACGGAGATGTCATGTCACCACTTTCTCTCAGGTAAAAGCTCTTGTTTTCAATCGGAGGTGTTTGGACAAGGCAAGTTGGGGGATTTGCTCGTAAAAAAAAATGTATTTCATGCAACGCAACCACCATATGGTCACGGATTTAGCAATGTACACACACACCCAATCCATACATGTACATGGAAATATACTGATCTATGTTGCAGCTGTCTTTCCCATAAAGTTATGTAGCTTGTAACATGTCACATACACCCCCCCTCTCTTCTTTCACCATTGCCCTCGGCCACATGTACACAGACCGAGCAATGAGCAGGGGGATACCGGAGGTGTGAGGTAAGCGATTGAGCAACATGTCAAACCCACTCTTCTGTCAGATAGAGGCTCTTAATGCATCTCAAATGGCTCCCTATTCACTATATAGTACACTAATGTTAACTTGTGGCCTATCCCTAAGTAAAGAATAGCATGCCATTTTGGACTAGGGCTGGTTGGTATACCGTATTTTATGATATACCGATATTGATGCACGGACCAGTTAGGGTTTTTACTTTACCTTCTATAACGGTATTTGAATGTTTGGTTTGTTAAAAGTGATACGCCATGTGTAACGTCCATTTTTGATAGTTTACTCCGCCACTTGAGTCATCTCTGTCTCCCTCTCTCTCTCTCTCTCTCCATGCCGCTTTCCACACAGACCTATCCCCGCCCCCTGTCACTCAAGGAGTGTGTTTGTTGTTCCTCGACCAAGACGCAATTGCTTTCAGTCTGCATGGTCAATGCAGCACATGCAACAGTGTTGACGATAACGATGCTGTTTTCCCTTTGCTTCTCAGATCGAGTGAAAAAAGCAGTTTTCCCACAAGACATCTCTCCTTCCCCACCCGTCAATTTAAAAAAAAGACCCGACGGGGCTCATTGCCTGCTTGAATTATGCAGAAACGGGCAGTGTTTAGGTCATGTAATTGATTCTGTTGGAAAGGGGAGAAATTCTGCTTTACAATGGTATTGACATTACAGTTGATCTGGAAGTATTACGTTTTTGGGGCGCTAAAATAAGGGCAATTGTACGGACCAAGGCGATGTACGAGTTTACGTTAGCTAATAAATGTACTGAGTCAGAGCAAACGTAACTATCTATACAGCCTGATAATACCAGTGATGGTGTAGGCCTAAATCAGCATGTTGTTTGTGCAACAGTATCTTCTAAATCAAAAAGAAATATGTGAAGCATGAATATGTTAGCTACATGAAGTTGCTACGAGAAAACATTTAATGTAGGCAAAGATTATAGGATCCCCTAGGAAACAGTTTGGTTCCTACCCCGTCACAACTCCTCCCTGGCATTTTCATTCATTGTCATGTCAAACAACACTGTGTTCAAAGTGGCCACTATTATATTCTAACTATAGAATTAGAATAATCAATGATTACAACAGTTCACCCAAGTGTTTTGCTCTAAATCGCAAGTCAAATGTACATAGGGACAAGATCCATTCTCCCCTCTTCTCTCAGCTAGTTGATGTTCTGAAGTGTATTGTATTAATGGAAGTGACAAAAATATCACAAGTCGACTCCTCCGACCGTCTTGTGTGAGAAACACGATACTGGGCAGCCTCTTCCTGTGGCTATGAATCTATGAGTGTGTGTGTGTGTGTGTTGTGCAGCAGAGAGCTAGATAGCCCATCATCCATTTGTGGAGGAGAAGGTAATTACCGTAACGTAACGCTAATGACTCCTTCCATTTTGTTTTCTGTCACCTCTGAGCCAACTGATCTCATAAAGGAAATAACGTAACGTCATTTTGTTTCCACCTTTATTTAACCAGGTAGGCCAGTTTAGAAAAAGTTCTCATTTTCAACTGCGACCTGGCCAAGATAAAGCGAAGCAGTGCGACAGAGTTACACATGGGATAAACAAGCGTACAGTCAATAACACAATAGAAAAATCTATATACAGCGTGTGCAAATGAGGTAAGGCAATAAATAGGCCATGGTGGCGAAGTAATTACAATATAGCAATTAAACACTGGAATGGTAGAATGTGTAGAAGATGAATGTGCAGGTAGAGATACTGGGGTGCAAAGGAGCAAGATAAATAAATAAATACAGTATGCAGATGAAGTAGATTGGATGGGCTAATTTACAGATGAGCTATGTACAGGTGCAGTGATCTGTGAGTTGCTCTGACAGCTGGTGCTTAAAGCTAGTGAGGGAGGTAAGAGTCTCCAGCTTTAGTGATTTTTGCAGTTTGTTCCAGTCATTGGCAGCAGAGAACTGGAAGGAGAGGCGGCCAAAGGAAGAATTGGCTTTGGGGACGACCAGTGAGATATGCCTGCTGGAGCACGTGCTATGGGTGGGTGATGCTATGGTGACCAGTGAGCTGAGATAAGGTGAGGCTTTACCTAGCAGAGACTTGTAAATGATCTGGAGCCAGTGGGTTTGGCAACTAGTATGAAGCAAGGGCCAGCCAACGAGAGCGTACAGGTCGCAGTGGTGGGTAGTATATGGGGCTTTGGTGACAAAACGGATGGCACTGTGATAGACTGCATCCAATTTGTTGAGTAGAGTGTTGGAGGCTATTTTGTAAATGACATCGCCGCAGTCGAGGATCGGTAGGATGGTCAGTTTTATGAGGGTATGTTTGGCAGCATGAGTGAAGGATGCCTTGTTGCAAAATAGGAAGCTGGTTCTAGATTTAATTTTGGATTGGATATGTTTAATATGAGTCTAGAAGGAGAGTTTGCAGTCTAACCAGAAGTTAGGTATTTGTAGTTGTCCACATATTCTAAGTCAGGACCATCCAGAGTAGTGATGCTGGACGGGCGGGCAGGTGCAGGCAGCGATCGGTTGAAGAGCATGCATTTAATTTTACTTGCATTTAAGAGTAGTTGGAGGCCACGGAAGGAGAGTTGTAATGGAATTGAAGACGGCTGCACAGTACTGTCTTTTATCGATGGAGGTTATGATATCGTTTAGTACCTTGAGCGTGGCTGAGGTGCACCCGTGACGAGCTCGGAAACCGGATTGCACAGCGGAGAAGGTACGGTGTGATCCAAAATGGTCAGTGATCTATTTGTTAACTTGGCTTTCGAAGACTTTAGATAGGCAGGGCAGGATGGATATAGGTCTGTAACAGTTTGGGTCTAGAGTGTCACCCCCTTTGAAGAGGGCGAGGACCACGGCAGCTTTCCAATCTTTAGGATTCTCGGATGATACGAAAGATAGGTTGAACAGACTAGTAATAGGGGTTTCAACAATGTCGGTGGATAATTTTAGAAAGAAAGGGTCCAGATTGTCTAGCCCAGCTGATTTGTAGGGGTCCAGATTTTGCAGCTCTTTCAGAACATCAGCCATCTGGATTTGGGTGAAGGAGAAGCTGGGGAACCTTGGGCAAGTAGCTGCAGGGGGTGCGGAGCTGTTGGCCGGGGTTGGCGTAGCCAGGAGGAAATCATGGCCGGCCGTAGAGAAATGCTTATCGAAATTCCCAATTATCGTTGATTTATCGGTGGTGACAGTGTTACCTAGCCTCAGTGCAGTGGGCAGCTAGGAGGAGGTGCTCTTATTCTCCATGGACTTTACAGTGTCCCAAAACCTTTTGGAGTTAGAGCTGCAGGATGCACATTTCTGTTTGAAAAAGCTAGCCTTTGCTTTCTTAACTGACTGTGTGTATTGGTTCCTGACTTCCCTGAACAGTTTCATATCGCGGGGACTATTCGATGTTAGTGCAGTCCGCCACAGGATGTTTTTGTGCTGGTCGAGGGCAGTCAGGTCTGGAGTGAACCAAGGGCTATATCTGTTCTTAGTTCTACATTTTTTGGAAGCGGCATGCTTATTTAAGATGTTGAGGAAATTACTTTTAAAGAACAACCAGGCATCCTCTACTGGCGGAATGAGGTCAATATCCTTCCAGGATACCCGGGCCAGGTCGATTAGCAAGTCCTGCTTGCAGAAGTGATGACGGCGGGTGTGAGATTCACAATGATACTTCGTCGGTAGCCATGTTGTCATGTTGTGTTGCTGCCATGCTGTGTTGTCATGTGTTGCTGCCATGCTGTTGTTGTCTTAGGTCTCTCTTTATGTGGTGTTGTGTTGTCTTTCTTGTCCTATATTTTTATTAAATTGTTTTTAGTTTTTATCCCAGCTCCCGCCCCCACAGGAGGCCTTTTGCCTTTTGGTAGGCCATCATTGTAAATAAGAATTTGTTCTTAGCTGACTTTCCTAGTTAAATAAATAAAAAATAAAAAACAATGAGGCCAATGTCTCTGGTAATCCTCACTTAAAAGGGCGGGGGGTCTGCTATGTCTATGTTGAGGGGGGGGTTTCAGGGATGAGGGGGTTATAAATAGTTTAGTGCTTTGAAGTTACCGTCAGGTTTTCCCACGCATATCCTCCCATCACATCATAAACCTCTTCAATCCCCCCAAAATCCCTCCCCCACCCTATCTCCCTTCCTAAATCTCAGCTCCCCTATCCTCCCTGCACCACTTGGGCTCCAAAGACTAATGCTAATTGCTCTTATCAAGGACACCATGTAATCTACTCTCATTATCTCAAGTTCATCAGCCCGCAATTCATTTGAGGGTTGTAAATTAGCTTAGAAGTAAATATCTTCAATATCTCCTCGATTTATCAGCACACTACAATTATGTCTTTGTAGGCGAAGATAAGGTGTAGTGCCCTAAACATGTCATATCAATATACAACTGCATTTCCCATGTGTAAAATAGCCAATTCTTTCCAACTTCTCCTTAAAGCTGGAATCCATAGTGGTGAAACCGCCATGTCCTTTTGCAATATTACATAGGACGTTACTTCAAACAACGAATACTGTTTTTTTGCTCCTCGGACAGCATTGCACACCCGATAGCACAGCAGAGTATGTACTACGCTGACATTTTTGACCATGATGCGGGATGCTCATTTCCTCAGAACAATAACAAATGAGCCCGGGGCGGCCAGCGGTGCTGTTTCACCTATCGCGGATCTCATTTTTAACCAAAGCCAATTTGAGGGTTGACCTTTTATAAGGTGGTTGATAATGAGTAAGTGTTCCAATTGTCATCATCATCAGGTCCAATGTGTTGGCATGTAACACTGTTTCCCCTACAATGCCCAGAAAGAGCCCGGACTGTCAGTCGCTGTCGTAAATCCTCTACTACTTTCAAGCAGGCTGCCAACTCATTGCCTTTTCAGAATTTAAAGGCTTGATTGACCTGTGCTCGGCTGTCTATCACTCAAAGTGGGCATCGGTTCAGAGGTTTTAGCGCTTAAGAGCGAGAAGAATTCCCGCCTTGTCTACACCCAGGAAAAGCAATCTTCCTTCACAGCCTTCCCTCACAGGTTCCAGAAAGTGATTCATGGCGTTTTAATGTTTTAAAAGTGTCAGTGCGTTTCTCAAAGTCCGATCCAGCCAGGACGTATTCAGCAAGATGAGAAATTAGCAAGAAAAATGGCTTCAGTTCCATGACTTTCTCTGTAGAACTCCATGAGGCATTGGGGTGTCCGGGGGCTCAAGTAGAAGTGCTAATCTTGGATCAGTTTCCCCCTGTCCGTGTAATCTTATTCATTAAGATCTAAAAGGCCAAACTGATCCTACATGAGCACTCTTACTCTGAGACTCTTTGTGAATAGAGGCCCTGGCTTCATCGAGTTCTTGGTGTGTTGTTTCTTGCCAATTGACACACAGTCCATCAAGGGTTATCAAATTAAATCAAATTGGTCACATCCGTGTTTAGCAGATGTTATTGCGGGTGTAGAGAAATGCTTGTGCTTCTAGTTCCAACAGTGCAGCAATATCTAACAAGTAATATCCAACAATTTCACTGGGCAAGTCAGTTAAGAACAAATTCTTATTTTCAATGACGGCCTAGGAACAGTGGGTTAACTGCCTGTTCAGGGGCAGAACGACAGATTTGAACCTTGTCAGATCGGGGATTTGAACTTGCAACCTTTCAGTTACTAGTCCAACACTCTAACCACTAGGCTACCCTGCCGCCCCAAACATAACAAGAAATTACATGATAAATATTCCCTTACCTTTGATCTTCATCAGAAAGCACTCCCAGGAATCCCAGGTCCACAATAAATGTTTGTTTTGTTCGATAATGTCCGTTATTTATGTCCAAATACCTCCTTTTGTTAGCGTGTTTGGTATACATATCCAAACGCTCATTCTGGTCAGCGTTACATCGGACAAAAACTTCAAAAAGTTATATTACAGGTCGAAGAAACATATCGAGGTAACCTGCTTAAATGAATACCTGTAGCACTCACATCTGTAATTATGAAGGGCTTTGAAAGGCTGGTCGTGACACATATCAACACCATCTCATCCCAGACGCCCTAGACCCACTTCAATTCACATACTGCCCCAACAGATCCACAGATAATGCAATGTCAGTTGCACTTCACACGGCCCTTTCCCACCTGGACAAGAGGGGAAATAACTGAGAATGCTGTTTATAGACAACAGCTCAGTGTTCAACACCATTGTCCCTTCCAAGCTCATCATCAAGCTAGGGACCCTGGGACTAAACACCTCCCTCTGCAACTGGATCCTGGACTTCCTGGCTGGCCCCAGGTGGTGAGGGGAGGCAACAACACCTCCACGCTGACCCTCAAGGTGTGTTCTTAGTCCCCTCCTGTACTCCCTGTTCACCCACGACTGGGGTGAACCGCGCACGACTCCTGATTACCGATGGAGATGAGACAGAGTACAGGGAGGAGGTCAGAAACTTAGCAGTCTGGTGTCAGGACAACAACCTCTCCCTCAACATCAGTAAGACCAATGAGCTGATTGTGGACTATAGGAGAAAGAGGGAATAGCAAACCCCCATCCACATCGACAGGGCTGTTGTGGAGTGTGTCGAGAGCTTCAAGTTCCTTGGCGTCCACATCACTAAGGACTTAACATGGTCCACACACATCCGCACAGTCGTGAAGAGGGAACGGCAGCACCTCTTTCCCCCTCAGGAGCCTGAAAATATTTGGCATGGGCCCTTTGATCCTCAAAAGTTTCTACAGCTGCACCATCGAGAGCATCTTGACTGGCTGCATCACCTCTTGGTATGGAAAAGGCAACACCCTTGACCGCAAAGCACTACAGACAGTGGTGCGGACAGCCTAATAAATCACTGGGGCCGAGCTCCCTGCCATCCAGGACCTGTATATCAGGCAGTATCAGAGGAGGGCCCAAAAAATTGCCAAAGACTCCATCCACCCAAGCCATAGACCGTCTGTCCGGCAAACAGTACCAGAGCATCGGCTCTCGGACCAACAACCTCAGAGACAGCTTCTAACTAACCCCAAGCCATAAGACTGCTAAATAGTCAATTAATGGAAGCCAAACTATCTGCACTGACCCTATGCACACTCACTAAACTACAGTTGAAGTTTACATACACCTTAGCCAAATACATTTAAACTCAGTTTTTCACAATTTCTGACATTTAATACTGGTAAAATTCCCTGTCTTAGGTCAGTTAGGAACACCACTTTATTTTAAGAATGTGAAATGTCCGAATAATAGTAGAGAGAATGTTTTATTTCAGCTTTTATTTCTTTCATCACATCCCAGTGGGTCAGAAGTTTACATACACTCAATTAGTATTTGGTAGCATTGCCTTTAAATAGTTTAACTTGGGCCAAACGTTTCGGGTAGCCGTCCACAAGCTTCCCACAATACGTTTTGACCCATTCCTCCTGACAGAGCTGGTGTAGCTGAGTCAGGCTTGTAGGTCTCCTTGCATGCACACACTTTTACAGTTCTGCCCACACATTTTCTATGGGATTGAGGTCAGGGCTTTATGATGGCCACTCCAATATCTTGACTTTGTTGTCCTTAAGCCATTGTCCATTTGGAAGACCTATTTGCGACCGAGCTTTAACTTCCTGACTGATGTCTTGAGATTTTCCTTCAATATATCCAGATACTTTTTCTGACTCATGATGCCATCTATTTTGTGCACCAGTCCCTCCTGCAGCAAAGCACCCCCACAACATGACGCGGCTCCCCCTTTTTCCTCCAAACATGGTTACTTGGTTACTACATGATTCCATATGTGTCATTTCATAGTTTTGATGTCTACACTATTATTCTACAATTTAGAAAATAGTAAAAAATGAAGAAAAACCCTTGAAAGAGTAGGTGTTCTAAAAGTTTTGACCGGTAGTGTACATTACACACACACACACACACACACACACACGTTTACACTCATCCTTTGCTGTGGCTACGCTGTTCTTTATTTTAGTCTTATCTATCCTGATGCCTGCCTTTGTGTACATATCTACCTCAAACAACTTGTACCTCTTCACATTGATCTGGTACTGGTACTACCTTTATATAGCTCCATTTCACAGTAAAGTCTACACCAGTTGTATTCGGTGCATGTGACAAATAATGATTTGAATCAGTCAAAGGTCAGACAGATTGTGTGAACATGTGATTGTTTGGGTCAAGACGGGAAGGCCTACAATATATGAGTGCACTTAGCAGTGCCTCAGAAACAAAGGCAATAATTGGCTGTTGTTCCACTTCCCTGAATTGCTTGTTGTGGAAAACGTGTTTCTATACTTAATCATCAGCTGACCTCAAACGAAAATATGTTGTGAAATGGTAATAGGCAAACTGGGCTAAAGCCAAAGGCAATGATGTAAGCGTAAGTAATAGCAAATTGCTCTGTATCGTACATTTACAATGAAGTCAATTTTCATTACGCAGCTTGCCAGGCGCTGCTCGCTCGCTTACATACCTATCAGAAAATTCTAATATCCTATATAGGGCCCGTGTCTGTGGCTAGTACCCCTGCCGCCACTCTCAATGGATTTAATGCCTCCTATCGATTAACGAATGTGTATTTATTTGATGTGTGGTCTTTTATTCCGAGCAGCTAATATTTTAAACAGACGAAAATCAATACCAGAGCACTCTCACGTCAAGGAAAAAAAATGGGATCAGCCAAGGCATGAAAGAAGAGGTTGATACGTTGTTCTACTCACGGATGGGGCCATCTTTCACTCACTGACAGCAACCTTGGTTTAGCTCGTTGACTGATGCACAGTGGCGCCACGACTTGACTCTTCATTGCCTTGTTATGTGCACACTGCTCTACCCCCGGGCAAGTGTGTGTGCAACCTCTGCCCAGGGAAGTGAAGCCAAGGAAGGTGTTGGGGGTGGGGAGCAAAGTGAGAAGGTGAGCATGTGGTGGGCCAGCACGAAGTGAGGCATTTGCCTGGTTTGTTGGGTTTACAGAGAGGTAATCTGCACTGTGAAATGTGTGTGTGTGTGTGTGTGTGTGTGTGTATTTGGTGGGCAGTCAATGGGCGTATTTATAGTACATGGACAGGGATGGATGGAAAGGTGGAACAATATTGACAAGTGTCTTGTTTTGTCTCAGAACAACAGCCGCCACACTTGTTTTCAGTAATTACATTATTCTGCATTCAGGCTTAACCCTACCGATTTTTCACTCATTTTTTAAACGGTTCAAGCCTTTTTTGTCTTTGAATAGAATACAACTTTATTAAAGCTGCAATATGTACATTTTTGGTTGACCTGACCAAATTCACATAGAAATGTAAGTTATAGCTCTGTAATTCTCATTGAAGCAAGTCTAAGAAGCGGTAGATCTGTTCTCTGTGTGCTATTTCAATGCTTCCTGTTCTAAGTTTTGTTTTTGCGTCTTTTTATTTCAGTTTTTTACACTAGCTTCAAACAAAACTGAAAAGAAAAATAGAAACGCAACATGCAACAATTTAAATGATTTTATATTGATATTTTGGCCACAGATGCCTTAAAAAAATTGTAGGGGTGTGGATCAGAAAACCAGACAGTATCTGGTATGACCACCACTTGCCTCATGCAGCGTGACACATCTCCTTCGCATAGAGTTGATCAGGCTGCTGATTGTGGCCTATGGAATGTTGACCCACTCCTCTTCAATGGCTGTGCGAAGTTTCTGGATTTTGACGGGAAGTGGAACACGCTGTCGTACACGTCAGTCCATAGCATCTCTCTAACATGCTCAATGGGTGACATTTCTGGTGAGTATGCTGGCCATGGAAGAACTGGGACATGTTCAGCTTCCATGAATTGTATACAGATCCTTGCGACATGGGGCCGTGCATTACCATGCTGAAATATGAGGTGATGGCGGCAGATGAATGGCACAACAATGGGACTCAGGATCTCCTCAACGTATCTCTGTGCAATTGTATTCGTTGTCCATAGCTTATGCCTGTCCATACCTTAACTCCACCTCCACCATGGGGCATTCTGTTCACAACGTTGACATCAGCAAACAACTCTTCCACACGACGCCATACACGTGGTCTGCGGTTGTGAGGCCAATTGGACGTACTGTCAAATTCTCTAAAGTGACGTTGGAGGTGGCTTATGGTAGAGAAATGAACATTTTCTGGCGGATATTCCTGCAGCCAGCATGCCAATTGCACACTCCCTGAAAACTTGAGGCATCTGTGGTGTTGTGTGACAAAACTTTGCATTTTAGTGGCCTTTTATTTTCAGTGCACCTGTGTAATGATCACGATGTTTAATCAGCTTCTTGATATGCAATGCCTGTCAGGTGAATGGATTATCTTGGCAAATGAGAAATGTTCTCTAACATGGCTGTAAAACAAATGTGTGCACAAAATTGTAGAGAAATACATTTGAGTGTATGTGTCACGGTTGGCGTAAGAACAGGACCAAGGCGCAGCGGATGTTGAGTTCCACATATTTATTTCAAAAGTGAAACTTAAAGCAAAAACAATAACTCAATAAACGAACAACGAAATGTGACTACGTGGTGCATAACCACAAAATAATATCCCACAAACACAGGTGGGAAAAATAGCTACTTAAATATGATCCCCAATTAGAGAAAACGATTACCAGCTGCCTCTAATTGGAAATACAAAACAGCAACATAGAAATTAGAAACTAGAATACCCCCTAGGCACGCCCTGACCTACGACACCATAGAGAAATAAGTGCTCTCTATGGTAAGAGCGTGACAGTATGGATAATTTCTGGGATCTTTTATTTCATGAAACATGGGACCAACACTTTACATGTTGTGTTTATATTTTTGCTCAGTGTACAATATTTTTGGTTATGGAAAAACTTTGAAAGGGCCATTGGCCAACTTCAGTCATTGTAACAAAACGACAGACCAGTTGCTGTCAAGTTCCACTAGTCATAGATTAATTAGGGCTGTAATGTTGTAATTATCATGTTCCACTTCAAATCTCATGCAGAATAGATACTCTACCTCTGATGGTACATCAAAAGCCTGCCTCTATGAGAAGGTTACATTTGGCCAGAGCCCATGAGGAAGAGCTGAGAGGGAGATAGACAGAAGGATAAACTAAGGTAGCAGGCATAACATGCTGACCACATCGCCTGCGTCGCAAAATAAATGTACACATACATGTTATTCAATCATTGCACCCACACTGCTCGGGCGTGCCAACAAGCGTCTGCGTTGCCAGGCGCTAAAATAGAAGTTGCTTCTATTTGTGGCACAGAACACGCTGCAAGTCCTGCCTCTCCCATCTCCTCATTGGCTTTTAGAAGCATTTGCCCACTTGCCATCTCCTCATTGGTTATACCCACGTGCCATCTCATTGGTTATACCCACGTGGGTGATTGAAAGGTAAAAAGAGGTCAGTGTTGGTAATACACCTTATGAAATTAGTTGCCAATCGCCTTATAAAGTCCAAAAACGAAAAAGCCTGGAAGGAGGAGAGATAACTAGAAATTATTCGGTTGAGCGTTTTATGTGTGGATTAATTGTTGGAGTAGAGGACCTTGTGTATTTCAGGTAAAATAACATCTCAATGTGTATATCCCAGGACACATTAGCTAGCAACAGCAAACTATCCAAATTGCCGTGAATGTTTTAATGCTTTTCGACCTGTCCCCAATTTAGTATAATTGGTTCAGAGTTTGTTTTGATATTTCAACCTGCATGTTGTGATGGCATTTGGTGTGGGGGAACAAAATCAATTTGTGCACGATGCCGCATGCGTCCGGTTTGGGGATGGTGTAAAAGAAACGCCTGTGCCGTTTTACGGGCTTCGCCTCTTCCGCTCTCCTTTCCCCTAAACACGATGCTTCCGGTTTTAGACAACCAGCCGAGGGTTTAGGAAGGAGAAGGGAGGCTGGATAGGTGGAGCTAATGCGCAGCTGCTGATACTCGTCAAAAAATTGCAGGGCAGGATTTGGAAACTGAATGAACTGTGTGCAGAGGTCTCTTCACAAGACATGGACGCCGGCCCTCAAGTATCCTTATGTAATGTGGGGATCCCGAAAACAACAGGATGCTTAAAAGATTCTCGAGATTTTTTCGGCAAATCTTTAACCTATTTTGTTTGAGATTAAATATTATAACGCTGGCCGTCGTCTATCGAAGACGTGATCCTGGACATATGATCCGTTCTGGTGTTGTTTTATAGGAGCGAGTTGGAATTAAAATACCTATTTCCACTTGATTCGGCGACATACTGTATCTCTAAATACGAGATTGGGTGGACACGTCACTGACGCTGGGAGCGTGCCGGACAATACATCTCATAGGCGACTTTTCTATATGACTTGCATTCTACACATGCTTGCATTGGAGTGAAAAGGCAGATCGACGGGCGGGATAGCGTGGTCCACTTTAATCCCTGTGTCGCCCGAGTTGGTCAACAGTTTTGGAAACACCATTCAAAAACACTGGACGGAATAATTGTTTTAACGTTTTTTTGTCTGGCAATTTTTCCTAATCACAACAGTTTGTTTGCTCCTGCTTGTGCCCTCTGAATTAAGCCACAATATAGGTCGGTTGCGTCACTTCATCTGACAAATTGGAGAACAAGAAGTTGTAATATTGTTGTAATATTGTCACAACTCTGTTTGGGAGGAAACCTTCCAATGTGTTCTATCCCCGCGTTATGTGATGACATCCTTCGTTGCGGTCGGTGTTTTTGAAACCCTGTCTTGTCTTCTTTATTCTAACGGGAGGAGATCAAAGGACATAATATTTATATTTCGGGCTGTAGTTAGTTTTGCATGATGTACGACAGTGAGGATGTGGTGGGACTCACCCCTAGTCCGAACCCGTTTTTAACCATGGATTACTACCACCAGAACCGAGGATGTCTAATTCCCGATAAGAGCCTCGTACCTGCGGGACACCGTCCCTTCAGTTCGTCCATCAGAAATCAACACTGGAATGGATCAAACCACTGTATGTTGATTTCCACTTTACTTGTTCTCGACTAACCATTAATTGAGTATCGAAAGTAACACGCATGTACCAAGGCGCACATATAATGTCATCCCTAGATATTACGCGCATGCCATGAAGTGTGCTGTTGATTGTTGGGCGATATGTGCAAAGCACGACCCCTCGTTGTTTTACTGTTTCGGGTCTTCCGTAGGCTTCATGGTCTGTCTCAAGTTATTGAATGTAGGCCAAACTAATTTTTGTCGACAGTGCATCATCAGTTAAATGTATTTATTTGAACTTGTATTCTTGGCCAACTCGTCACATTATATTGCCCTACAACTGGTTATCTTCGTTAAAACATGCAACATTTATTTGCAACATTGTAATAACATTGTGGCAATCCATTCTAACCGCCGTATTACGTTGTTTCAAACTGCTTGCAAAAACTAAAACCATGCCATGCTTGAGGCGCCTTGTGACTCGTTAATATGTGGCCATGTCTGTGTTGCCATACTAGTGTTTATATATACAACAACATGCTATATATAGCCTAGGCCTACCTTCTCACATGGGAGAAAAATGTAGACCTAACTATCATGTAACATTGCCAAAGAACAAGTACATCTTTAATTAATGATCAGTATGACGGAATAGATATACAATGCTTCTTTGCTTCCAGATTTTTTTTTGACAGCCTTCAGTGGCATTTAATGTTTAGTGTCCAAAGACCACACACTGGGTAGGATAGTAAGGTAATGTATTGGTAACTTGCTGACTCATTAGTCTTTTATTTTTTTTATCGTAGCCAACAAGTCAGTGTCTGTGACTTTGTGAGGAGGAACTAGGTTTATATTTAGAACATGTCTGCTCCAAATTCACAAGAAGTGTGATGATGGCACGATGTTGACCTTAGTCACGCTTCAATGCTTAGAGGTCACCTATCACAAGTTGGTGTCACACATCATTTTGTTCAGTTCGAAACGGTTGATAATGTTTTACCCTTGATGCACTACTTTTCCAACCTAACATTCAATTAGATCGATTGTCATTCAAAACAATGGTTAGGCTACCAATGGTTAATGTGGAATGAGTCGTGCTTGACTGAATCACCCATGTAAACCCTAACCTTGGGGTCCATTCTTGACAAGTCCCTGCTATGTGCTCAAAGTGCAAGTGTGACGTTTTGATGGTCATAGTCTGCCTGGAAACTTGGTCTCGGTGATTGTTCGGACATGTCAACATTGCTAAGCTTGTGTAAGCCTGTTGGAGGGATCATTCGTTCACTGGCTCAGCTCCCCTTTCTCATGGAGATGGGTACAATTGGTCAAAGTATTTATGCCCCTCTGAAGGGGGCAAAGAGGTCAGGAAGACGAGGAGGGCCACATCTGAAGGAGGTTAGGATTTAGCCCTCGCCCAAAAATAATATGGTAAAGTATCAATATATTCTACAATCTGGGAAAGAGCTTGTTCAATGACAACACTTGGGTATTTTTGATTTAAACTCTTGAGATATTTTCTAAAGCATGCTCATCCCTACACTTTCAGGTCTATTTTGATGTTGATAGTCGCTTGTTGTTGTCAAGGAGAATTTATGTTGACCACAGCTTTCTCAGTTTCAGCTGAGTCGGTCAGACAGTCAGAGCCGCTCTTTGAAGGTCTCCCATAGCAATATCCTGATGAGAGAACAACACTGCTGAGATCCCAACAGGGTGTTGCGTTGAGTCACAAACCAGGGGTTCTGTTCAGTAGAGACGACATTTTGGAACTGAATGGAACAGGGAAGATCTTGCCGACCTGAACTTTTCCAACAACTAGAGGACTGATATTCATTGCTCCCTCCCCAGCTTTGTTGTGCAATACACTGCATTTCAGACAGTCAGCAAAAATCTAATGAATTCAGGCCTTGTGAAATTAACCATAGGAACCACTAGGAATTAAATGAAATGATTTGATCAAAATAGTTTAATATGCTCTTTGCAATAATTGCTGATCTGGCTTTCAAGTCTTAAAAAAAAAAGACAAAACCCCTTTAAAATTTGTTTATTTTTTATTACCAGAACCACTAATAATGACCAACTTCTTATAGCAGGCAAGTGTATCAACTTGGATCTATTTGCTTGCTAACAAGGTAGCTGTTATGAGAACAAGTAGCCAATTCCTTTATATAATGACTTTTTATGCTTATTGCACATTTATAAAACACATACTAGACAGCTAGTATGTGAAAAATGCTGCTGGGGGTATGTGATACCGCAATGCCACATGTGACAAACTGAGCATACGTTTTCCAGAAGCAATGTTCATTGATACTCTCATTTTAGTAGTGTCTGCTTTGCGCACAATTTGAGTAGTTGAGACTTAAAACGGGCATCTTTAGAAAAGGTAACTTCTCCCCTATTACTATAAAATGATGTTTCAATGTGTTTCGGTGTCCATGTGAACGACGATTCCGGTGGACCAAACCTCAAATGCAAATAGTGAGTTGAATCCGCTTGTCAGACAGGAAGAAGTGATCTTTTCATCTTTGTTGTTGTGAGTGGCAGGGGGAGGGACTTGGCGTGTGTAAAGTGGAAGGTGCACAGTCTACAAGCCATTGCACACAGCACAGAAGGAGCGAAGGAGACAAGGCCAAAAAGACGTGAGAGCAAGCAGACATAAACACTCATAAGAATGAAAAAATGAAGAAAAAATCAAATAGATTCTTGCAAATATAGGCATTTGGAACAATGCACAAAAACATAAATTTGAATTAATCAAATGAATTTTATATGTTGCCCAGCCCTGCTATATGTGTGTCCTTCTGAACAAGACCCAGGGATAGCAGCCTCCCAGTCTTATAGTGGCAATATGTGACTTTTTGGGCGACCTGACCAAATTCAGGTTATAGATCTATCACGCGCTAGATCTGTTCTATGTGCGCTATTTCTTCCCATTCTTAATTCTTGTGACTTTTATTTTGGTTTTGTACACCAGCTTCAAACAGCTTAAACAACAATATTGTTGGTCATGGAAATTGAATTTCACAGCAGTTTAGATAGTGTAGAGAATAATTGTACAATCTTATTTTGTCAAATAAACTGAAATGAGTAACTATTAGTTATAGGTACCAGGAAACCGTGGAGCAATTTCTGTATAGTACAACTTTAAAAACAGCTCAGAAATCCAGACAAACTTTGATGTGGAAACAAGCCCAGTGCAAAGCTGCCTTGCCTCTCGCTCGCTCTCTCTCTCGCTGTCTCTCTCCCTCGCTGTCTCTCTCCCTCGCTCTGTGTGAAGGCTGAGGGTGACTGTTGTTTTGTGCGCACAGCAACACTCAACAAATATGCAGCAGCACCACCTTACTACGTTGAACTATAACCTCTGCTTTTTCCAGACTTTTTGAAAGGAAGAGAAGCCACCATTCGATTCATGATTGTTTGCCGGGGCGCCCTGCCGCCGACCCATTTCATGCCAAATCAAACTTGTGGCAATCGCAACTCACAAAGAGGTAGACAGCCATTCAGTCCCGGCAGTGAAGTGCCATTTAGTTCAGCCCTCCTCGGGATAATCCCCCAGAGCACTCAAGTCAGAAAGCACGGTTATTTTGAGCTTTTGTCTCCCCCTTCCCCAAGGCGTTCTCATGTCAGTGTAGGTCACTTTGGCGTAGAATGGAAGTCGTTGGGTCGCCTGACCCCTCAGTGTCTTTATTTAAAACATCTATTTTGGTAGTGATATAAAAGCAAGCCTTAACTATGATTGTTGTATTGGGTGATATTCTTAGCCGTAGCATTGAATAGGACAGGAAATAAGCCACCAAGTCTGTCTGTTTAATCACTGTGTTCTCATTGAGGTAGTGACTGACAATAGTGCTTGGATAGCCTTGATGTCTGAGCAAGCGCCGACACTTTCACTGGCTTGAAAGAATCCTTATAGCAGTGTGTGAGTAACGCCTAGTAAAAGGCGGGTACTCAACTCGAGCACCCTGCCTCGCTGCTGGCAAAGTCCCCACACCTCATCAGGGCAGCGAGAGGCACCATCCCGCGCAACGGAACTCGGGGCACATCAATCACAGGTTGTTTGAAATGTCCTCCATCATGCTGACTGCTGCGGCCCAGAGTAGAGTCTTGCAGGCAGGGGAGGAGACTGGAGCTGGCAATGAGATGGAGCCTGGAGTATAACCACAGACCAGGACTTTGATAGCCCGGTCACAGGTCTGTTTGTGCTTTTGTGTACACCATTGGCAAGGTAAACATGTGTCATGACAATTCCATTGGGAGTTGGAAACAGACAGGCACCAGGTTAGGACTTCAATACTCATTATTACACTGTTGTTATCCACTCTGTTGGCCAAAGGAAATGAGTTTGTTCCAGGATTACACTTTTCAATCCATCGTCTCAATTGCTGGACGGTCTGCCTTTTATGTCCATGTCTTCACCATATTGGAGGACCAGACACCTCGATAAAATATCTAGCTTGTGATGAGTGCATTTTATATTTAACATTTACGATGTATTAGTGAGCATGATGACAAATACAGCCCCGTCCGGTTTGGTGGCATGTCACTCATCCTTAAGACCTGGCATCCAAAGAAACAAAACTGCCACCTTGAATTTCCTTCCCCAGCTGCCTCTGGTCTAATGGCTCTCTGGTGTGGTGTGTGTTTGGCATGGAGTGTGTGTGTGTGTGTGGAGCTACTGGGAGCCCGACGGCCGTCACGGCCCTCTTTTGTAGCGCCTCAGAATGGAAGTCCTTACTAAGGAAGACCATGTGGAGTTTTAATTGTTTCCCATGGACAGCGTTGCTCCGCGCCGGCAGGGAACGATCAGCCGGGATGGAGGAAGTGGAGAAAAGGCAGCATAAGAGGGAAAGATATAGGGGGGGAAGAGAGAGACGGAGGTAAGTAAGAGAGGAAGCAAGAGAGCGCTGGACACAGTGGGAGGAAGGGAGTAAGTAAGAAGAAAAGGAAGGGGTCGTAAAAGAATGCCCCGGCCTACTGGGGCTTTTCGGGGGTTGCAGTTTGCGCTCCAGACAGCGTGGCGAGACCGCTGTCAAATGCAGATCTCGCGGGCAGGCGGGCGGCCTCTCTTGGCCCTGCCAACAGCCCAACATGGCTGGCAGCGTCTGCTCGGTGTTCCTGTGGTTTGGCCGACCAGTAGTAGTAGGCTGGCTCTGCGTTTGAAGGGATGTGAGGGATAAACGGTCTGGCAGCAGACACTCGGTGGAGATGACAAAAGTGGTTGTGGCTGCACTCTCCTCTTGGCCACAGTGTGTAAATAAAGCCTGGCGTGTATCCCTACTCCCCCCTCCCACGTCTTTGCCATGCGGTGTGTGCCGTCTTAGATGGGGGAGCAGCGCTTTCTTTAGGGACTGCCAGCTGGTATGGGCTGTGGTTTTAAAGCGAGGGCCTACTCTACTGTTGCAGCTCTGTGTTTTCGGGGCCTCCCGTCTTACCATGAGTAATAGCCAGTTGAGAAGGGAAATGTGTAGAGCGAGGACCCGATTTCAGAAGTGGCTACTCCAACTTCCACGGACAGTGTCCAAAACAAAGGCGATACTGTTGTCTAAAGAGCCGAGCGGACAATCTTCTTGTGTCGCATGTGTTAGAAGCGGAATGCCGAACGCTCATACGCTTCACTTTCGAGGACTATGAAATGTTCTCTTATAAAATGCATTTGGGAAATGGGATTGATTTCCGTCTCGTTCACTTCCCTCTTGTGCTCATATATTTTTTTTGCACCTTACACACATTTCAGCATAAACCAGTGCGGATGTTGCCTGTAGTCCATGGCTTCTGGTTGGGGTATGATCCCATCTTTACCACGATGCAACACTATTTTCCACACAACTCTCAACAGAGCACAGTGCCCTCTCTGGCGGAGACAGACGCACTCCCGTACCTGCAGGCTAACCATTAGCCTAGCTCCTCCGTAATCAGGGAAGGCTGACAAGACACTCGCACTCACTTCATACACCTCACCCGCACTGAGACCGAGAGAGAGGGGACCAGAGGGCAGGATTTCACAACCCGTCTGTGGGTTTTCTTCCAACCCAGAGGCCAGGCCCTGTGCCAGTATACTCCGCAATTACCACAAACTCACATTTAAACTCCCGCTGAACAGGTGGTTCATTAGAGCTAGTGCTGAGTCGACTTACTAGCAGACGCTGTTGCACAACTTAATGATTTAATGGCCCGACCAGCCCTGTTGTTGTGGTGCCTGGTAGATTAGAAAGTGTTGCCTGGTACTGGATATGGTGTGGAGTGTTTGGTGTTATGGAGTGGAGATTGGGAATTGTTCTGTGTCTGTTTTAGTGACGTTAGTTAGGGAGTGTTTGTTCTGGAGCTTGGTTGGGCTGGTTGGCTCATGGTTCTGTGTTAGTCCTCAGTTGTGTGGTCTAGACAGTGTTCAAGTGGAACTACAGGGTCCTCCACTTGAAATGAAATATTGCAACACGTTATTTGTGGTATTCTTTAACAAGTGTTTCTCTGTAGTTTGAGTCGAGTTTTGGTTGTAGTCTACATGCAAAAGTATACCTACATTTGTAAAACAAAATTTGGAAGACTTGTGTAGGTGTAATTCCTCATTTTTTTATTTAGTCCATATGTTTTCTATTACAGGGTTCGTACGGTCATGAAATGTCAGGCGTGGAAAAGTTTTGGAAAATGAAAAAAAATCCCCAAAGTCTATGTGAATAGTTTATAGTTTATTCGCCATTAGTCAGCACTTCTACATAAAATAATTTTCTCTGGTTGTGCGCCAGCTCATGTTTTTTTATTCGATCACTTCTGATCATGTAAATATTTTATCTATCAAATAAAAATGTACAAATCAAATGACATTTTATTTGTCACATGCTCCGAATACAACAACCTTACAGTGAAATGCTTACTTACAAGCCATTTAACCAACAATGCAGTTTTAAGAAAAATAAGTACTTAAAAAAACAAATAAGTGGCAGCAGTAAAATAACAATAGCTGGGCTATAGACCGGGTTACTGGTACAGAGTCAATGGGCGCACCGGTTAATCGAGGTAATTGAGGTAATATAAACAGGTAGGTAGAGTTAAAGTGACTGCATACATGGCGATCCGGTACCGCTCGCCTTGCGGTAGCAGAGAGAACAGTCTATGACTAGAGTGGCTGGAGTCTTTGACAATTTATAGGACCTTCCCCTGACACCGCCTGGTATAGAGGTCCTGGATGGCAGCCAGGATCGGAATGACACTCGTGTATCTGTGTTTGTGCGTGTCACCTGCATGGTGCGAGACGAATGGGCCATTGGTCAAGGAGAGACGGCCGGTCGGACATTGCAGCAGCACGTAGGCCTAACCTCTAAAATATGATAGAGAACAGATGAACTAGGTAGGTAGCCAATTCAAAACACATCTTGTATCCTCTAGTTAATTGTTTAGCTATTATTAGCGTTTGTTAATGTTTTCGGGCACATCCCCAAACAAAACCGTTCCACCGACCTTCACAAACTGGCTCTGTGTTTGAGCAGGGCTGTATCAAAAGCCTGCACGCCCAGTAGCTCTGCCGACTGGGGGTTGACCACATGTGCTTTATACAGTTGCCTAACAGGGATTCTACTTTGTGGGAGGTTGAGTGTCTTGCTGAGTGACATGAGATGGTACATGGGATCAGAGAGCAGCCTCCAAGTGTCGATACCACACAACGCTTGCTTTTTTTCTACGTACAATTGTCGGTCATGGAAATTTGGTTGACAGTCACGGAGAAGTCCTGAAATTCCATTTCTCAAAATGTTTATGAACCCTGGTATTAGCATTGGTTCACTCCAAGTTAGTGTTGGGGTTGCAACAAGCTTAGCTTGTGGTGGAATGTAGGTCTATAGCCTTTGGCCTAGAATAAGCCCTAAAGTGTCTGTCTGTTTTGGTCTGAGGGTTTGTTTTTCCTCTCAATAATCCACTCCTCTCTGTCCTCTCTCCTTTTCTTAATCGGGACTTTACTCAGAAGTGGATGAGCTAAAGGGGAGCTGGAGCGAGATGGATGTCTATTTGTGCTGTGCCAAGGCGGATTTGAAGGGCGCTGTGCCCAAGCACACTGACAGTTTCTGGGCTAAGGATAAACCCGCCTAAGCCACTCTCAGCCTGTGGGCTTCGGCTGCTCGCGTACCCCTAAACCACTGACTTTCACTGTGTCTTTCTCACTTCTGTGTGGATCGCACTGAGCTCGGGAGGAAGGAAGGATATGGTGTGAGCGATTGGATAGGATGAAGTGAGGGCAAAGAAGGGTGACGCAACAGTCTTATACGAAATTCATTGTCCCAAAAAATGTAGACTATAGCTAGTCTATAACAAAAAAGTATCACCGATGACAAATGTATACGTTGCAGTAAATGTAGGGGCTGCCAAGATGGTACATTAACCAGCTATAAATCCATATGATATTCCTTCCTTCCCATGGAATTCCCCTGGCTGCGGTGTGGCTTCCCTCAACACCACCACCAACGCTAAGCGCTAACTAATTGGATTTGGACATGAGGCTTGAATTCCGCACAGGCATAACTTGCGTAGTTTGAGCAGCACTTAGAAAGAGCAGAAAGAGCAGACCAGGCGGTTAAAACACCAAGGAAAAGAGTGCAAGAAAGATAAACTGAAGAGCACTTGTAAAATGCGGGCTGTAAAAATAGGGGAGGGAGGAGAGAGCCTGCCGGCCAAAACCTGCACTGACAAGGAGGCCCAGAGGGGAACGAAGGGGGGTGGTGTCTGCTCAGAGGGGCAGAGGGCATCAGGAGTGAGCAAAGGTGGATATATGGGGACAAAGGGGGGGGTGGAAGGGAAGGGGGCTGCCCATCATGGTTGTAATGTCAAGCAGAAATCCCAGAGCGGGTCAAAGGCAGCCTGTAACCACTGCTTATCACCTGGACTAACCTGTACCCCCGCATGTTGACCCGGTACCGGTACTCCCTGTATATATTCTCGCTATAGTTATTTACTGTTAGTTTTTTTTATTGTATTTTTTTACTTTAGTTTATTTAGTAAATAGTCAAGTCACTAAACTTCGGGTCGAGTCTCTAGTGTTCGAGTCCGAGCTAAAAGCTACGGTCCAACCATTTAAAAATCTAAATGATGTTACGTACACACACCAAACTCCATTCCAAATGTACTAACACGCGTACACACACCAAACTCCATTCCAAATGTACTAACACGCGTACACACACCAAACTCCATTCCAAATGTACTAACACGCATACACACACCAAACTCCATTCCCAATGTACTAACACGCGTACACACACCAAACTCCATTCCAAATGTACTAACACGCGTACACACACTAAACTCCATTCCAAATGTACTAACACATGTACCCACACACCAAACTCCATTCCAAATGTACTAACACGCGTACACACACCAAACTCCATTCCAAATGTACTAACACGCGTACACACACCAAACTCTATTCCAAATGTACTAACACACGTACCCACACACCAAACTCCATTCCAAATGTACTAACACGCGTACACACACCAAACTCCATTCCAAATGTACTAACACGCGTACCCACACACACTCAATCCCAAAAACGCGTACACACACACACTCTGTGCCAACCCTATCCCATGAAAGCACCCATCGCCCTCACACCTGCCAGTTCATTAATTATGCAGATGAGCTCCGTAAGGTGCTTCAAATTAGCGCATTAGCCTAATGAGCCGACAACCTCCATCGAGGTACCGCAACGACCACTCGACCCGGAGAGTCGTTTGAACACCACCGTCTGAACCGATGGCGGCCACGGACAGGAGGCTGTGTGGCTCAATTGGTAAGAGCACGGTGCTACCAACGCCAAAGTCATGGGTTTCAGTTCACACAGGGATCCCTTGCACACACTAAATTGTCGTTACGAACAGTAGCCTGAAAACCTCTGGTTTGAGTATCAGAGCGCAGTAGGAGGAAAGGGAACACACAGATATGTTGGAGTGTTCCTGTTCCTGCTGTTGTGCTGACTCGTCTGTCATGGTCAGTCTGTACGGTATCGAGATGTCTCTTTCCCTGGCCCTTGTAGGTAAGAGGAGATGGTGTAAACATGTAGCCTACTGTTATTGACCAGGGGGATGTTACAGGGCCTTCGAAAGTATTCAGACCTCTTGACTTCTCCCACATTTTGTTACGTTACAGCCTTATTCTAAAATTGATGGGGGGGGGGAGAGAACAATCCTCAGCAATCACAGAACCCCATAATGACAATGCGAAAACAGCTTTTTTTTGTTGAAATTTTGTCAAATGTACATAGGTATTCAGACCCTTTGCAATGAGACTCAATGTAGCTCAGGTGCATCCTGTTCCATTGGTCATCCTTGAGATGTTTCGACACCTTGATTGGAGTCCACCTGTGGTAAATTCAATTGATTGGACATGATTTGGAAAGGCACACACCTGTCAATATAAGGTCCCACAGTTGGCAGTGCATGTCAGAGCAAAAACCAAGCCATGAGGTCGAAGGAATTGTCCGTAGTGCTCCGAGACAGGATTGTGTCGAGGCACAGATCTGAAGGGAATGAAGGTCCCCAAGAACACAGTGGCCTCCATTCTTAAATGGAAGAATTTTGGAACCACCAAGACTCTTTCTAGAGCTGGCCGCCCGGTCAAACTGAGCAATCGTGACCTGATGGTCACTCTGACAGAGCTCTAGAGTACCTCTGTGGAGATAGGAGAACCTTCCAACCTTCTCCTCAATCAGGCCTTTATGGTAGAGTGGCCAGACTGAAGCCACTCCTCAGTAAAAGGCTCATGACAGCCCACTTGGAGATTGTCAAAAGGCAACTGAAGACTCTTACCATGAGAAACCAGATGCTCTGGGCGGATGAAACCAAGATTGAACACTTTGGCCTGAATGCAAAGCGTCACGTCTGAAGGAAACCTGGCACCATCCCTTCGGTGAAACATGGTAGTGGGAGCATCATGCTGCTCGGATGTTTTTCAGTGTCAGGAACTGGGAGACTAGTCAGGATCAAGGCAAAGATGAATGGAGCAAAGTACAGAATGATTCTTGATGAAAACCTGCTCCAGAGTGCTCAGAACCTCTGACTGGGGCGAAGGTTCACATTCCAACAGGACAACGACCCTAAGCACACAGCCAAGACGACGCAGGAGTGGTTTCGGGACAAGTCTCTGAATGTCCTTGAGTGGTCCAGCCAGAGGCCGGATTTGAAACCAATAGCTGAGCAGCAACGCTTTCCATCCAACCTGACGCGGAGCTTGAGAGGATCAGCAGAGAAGAATGGGAGAAAATCCCCAAATACAGGTGTGCCAATCTTGTAGCGTCGTACCCAAGAAGACTCGAGGCTCTAATCGCTGCCAAAGGCACATCAACAAAGTAAAGGGTCTGAATACTTATGTAAACGTCATATTTCAGTTTATAAAAAATAAAAAAAGTTTTATCAAAAATGTCTGCCAACCTGGTTTGCTTTGTCATTATGGGGTATTGTGTGTAGATTGATGAGTGCGGGGGAGAAGTGTAATGTCACAAAATGTGGAACAAGTCAAGGCACTGTAAGTCAGTATGGTTAACTCTTCATGGCATGTCCCTATAACCACTACACTCTGTAAAGATGTATTTTTGGTTGAAAAGACGTTCAACCAACTTAACTCACTGGGGTGGTGCTACTTGTCCTGATCCAAGTATAGATACATGTACATCTGTGTTAAGGGGAAGAACGTGGCCATTTGGGAGAATCCGAAGATAGATGAAAGAAGTGCAATGTGTTTATTCCGTCCATCCCATCATAGCACCCCTCCCAGCCTCCGTTTTCTTGCTCTCACACGCTCTCGCTCCCTGGCGCCCCTGTCAAAACCCATCCTATATTTAATGTCATTGCCAGGAAAGGGGCGTGTGCCTTTGTCAGATTATGCAAACGCTTCAACATGGAGAATGCCATTAGACACCAGTGGAGTTGAAAGCTCAGCTCCGGTTAGGCGCTCATTGGAGCGAGGACTCTGGGGGAGAGAAGAGAAGTTAAGTGATTGTAAGCACTTACAATGATGGATTAAGGAGCCAGAGAAACAACTGGAGACAAATGTAATACTGGCTGGCGTCACCTCCCAAAGACAATAATAATAATACTATTTCTGCTATTATGATGAAGCTCATCGATACACACGTGTTTTGTATTTATAATCTCTCTCACACACACACACACACTACTTACCGTATACTAACAGAGACACAGACACATCACCTTGGGGTCGTGGTTGCATTTTGGTTAAAGCTGTGTGGCAGTTGTGCATACCGTGTCACCTTAAAGTAATTCTCCGGTTACGTGTTTCCGAACGCCCCGCTTTGGGCTGGATGTGTCAATGTGTAGTTCGTACAGGCATAATCTATGAGCAGAATGACTCTCTTACCTTTTTAATTAACCACAAAGTCCCTAGTTTGAAAGCTACTGTTTTCTTTAAGCTGTGCCGCACCATTCTCCCTCCCCGTGTGGGCCCAGTGTGGGCCAGCTAAGAAAGTACTGGAGAGTCTCTTTAAATGAGCAGCTAATAAAAGGGATTGTAGGTCAAGCTACACATAAGGCAAAACGGACTAAACTGGCCAAACTGCCCCCTCCCCCCCTAGATCAGTCTCCCCACACTGAGGAAGTTAACCTTTGCACCACACTGATTCTCCCCTCATCCCCCCCCTCATCCTTCTCCTCTTTCTTTTTTTGTAAATATCTTTTTGAGCTTACGGCACCTGGAATTCCCAGGCGGTATCCCGTCCCGGTACTAACCAGCCCCGACCCTGAACAGTAGTGTTCAGGGTGGTATGACCACAAGCTCCCCCCCGAATTAAGTAATTTGGCTTATCAGTGCAGCTCCTCATTGGGCTCAGGAGAAGCAAAGGTCGAATCAGGCTTCCTCTGAAACATGACCTGCCTGGCTACCTACTTCTTATCACACTGCTCTCTGAACCCGGATGTCAGCCGCACCAATGTGACGGAGGGAACACTGTTCGACTGACGACCCGGCGTCAGCTTGCAGGCGCCCGGCCTTGTCACAAGGATTCGCGAGAGCACGATCAGCCAAGGAAAGCCCCACCGGCCAAACATTCCCCTAACCCCGGACGCCACTGGGCCAATTGAGCACCGTCCTATGCTTGTGACACAGCCTGGGATCAAACCCCAGTGCTTTTCACAGCTGTGCCACCCAGAACCTCTTCTCCTCTTTCTTTCTCTCTCTCTCTCATCCAACTCCCCTCGGTGTCTGCCATCAACCTGGTCCCCTCTTCTCGCTGTCTCTCCCAACCCCTTTCTTCCCTCTCTGTTCTGTCTCTCGCTCACTCACTCATCCCGTCTTTCCACCTCCCCTGTCGTAACCCCATGTCTTTCTCCCTTCTCCTCTCCCTCCCTTTCATCTCTCTCTCTCCTTCTCCTCCCTTCCCTCCTCCTCTCCTTAATGCCCCCCCCCACCGGGGTTGGAATGTGATCTTTCCCGTCTTGCCCAGGTGAGGTGAGGGAGGTGTAGGTCGAACGGTCGGTTCTCGTTCGTTATCACAAACCAACCAACACTGCTTCCTTCCAGCCACACACACACACGCTCTCTCTCTCCTTTACTAATGAACGCTCTCATTCACATTAGAGGAGTTTCAACATGCTCCTTTAAACAGAAGAATAACAAAGCCGTACCCTTTGGGAGGGAGACGTTTGCAGACTTATTTATAGTTGATACACACGGTGATGCACATGAATGTATACACATGACACAGCGCTTGTAGGAAAGTCACGCTGCGCTGAAGATGCTTCGGGGCATCTTCAGCGGGTGTTGATGTTGAAGAGGTTCTTAAATCTCACCACGCATGCTTGCATACTTATAGAGCCAGACACACACACACACACACTTTTGCTAATAGACACAACCGCATTCCTATATCCATTCGGACACACACACACACACAAACCCCTACCTCTGGAGAAATCCCCCAGTGCTGCCTTCCTTTCTCAGACACGGCACAGCAGCTGCAGCTGAATGTAGGTCAGTGGCTGTCGCTGGGAGATCTCACGGATCTCCTCAGCCGTGGCTGGGCTGTTTTTAACTTTACTACTGGTTAATTAGTTTCCTACGTGGATTTTTTGCTAAGCTCTATATGTAGATAAATAGTTGATTCTATGAAGGGGACACTTCAGAACCAGGCCCGGGTTCCTGGGTCAGCCCTTGTGGTGGTTTTACCACACACACACACACACACACACACGATCACTTGACTCACTCACTTGACACACACACACACTCGATACACACACTCGACACAGGGCTAATCTCATTACTAATCGTGATCTAATTAAACCATTTCCCTGTTTGGCTCCTATTTCCTTCTCTCAGCTTGGTTGTGGACGAGGAGACGAAGACAAGTCGTCTCTGTTTTTAGCAACAGTTCAGTTTGGTTCCAGCCTTTTAGAGACAGACAGTTCTAGCCTGATCCTCTCCCTCCCTTCTCCGCACTAAGTTGTGTGTTTTCTTGTCTTGACTTTTCTTCACTCCTCGCTAAAAAAATAAAAACTGTACAAATGTGCCTTAGTTGGGATCTTGATGCTGGTCGGTTTGGCCGAGTAGTGGAGGAGCCACTGGCAGTCACTTGAGTCTTACCCAGCTGAGCTTGGCCATGTGTTGAAATAGGCTATTTCTGCCCACAGCGGCTGGCCAGCTCATGCCTGAGTAAAAACCATGACACAGCCGCACTGAGGCCTCCAAGGCGTCACAGAAATTGGATAAAAAGCGTAACAGTAATCCCCGTTCACTTACTTGAGTCCTTGAATGATTTCAATATACTCTTGGACGTTTGAAGTGATTTGTTTTGCGAACACTGTCTTTGTAGTTAAAGATCTGTCCTGATTTGTTTTGTAAAAAAAAGACTTCCAGCCTATTGCTCCTGGCCCTTATTTTTTAAAAGTAGAGACACATTTTCTTGAAACAAATAGCAACGATCCCTAGTATATTCAACTTTTCGGGGGTTACCAAGCTTGTCTGTTGGAAGTAGGGAACCCATTTCCCTATTTTCCCCCATAGCTACCGACCATTGCTTTTCCAGGCAGCCGTAATGTACCAGAACACAATCCAGAATACAAGTGGCCAGTCACAGCCCCCCCCCTTCAGAGAAGATAGCGTGTTAAAGACACAAGCCAGCGCCCTGCCCCATGGCGCACATTCCGCTCTGCAGTCATGCATGATATGATGTGAGTGCTCTGGCATTTCAGCAAGCCTCGTGGGGGTCTCTTCTCCTGCAGTCAGACTCGGAGAAATGCCCTCTAGCCCAGCCCTGAGCCCAGCTCTGAGGCACGTGGTAATCTCACGGCTGGCTGGGAGGAAGGATGTGGATCTAGCCCAGCTTTGGGGTGCAACAGGCTGGGTGGCTGGGAGAAGTTCGAACCCACTTCTGAGGCACTTGGTAGGGCAGGTTGAAACCATGCTGTTATCTCCCAGCGCCACGGCTCCGATACGGTCTTATGTCCCAGAATTCAAAATCACAAACGAGTCGCAGAATTGCGTTAAGATGTTAACAGAAATAAGACCGGAACGGTTTCAAAAGATGTGGTGTTATGCAAGAGTCATTTTTGCAGCCCCCAAAAAAAGCATCGGTGCTGTTTGTGGTCGGTTCCAAAACGGATTGTCACGGCTTTATGTTCTGTAATGTTGTTGTTTAAGTATTGTAGTAATATCATTGGTTGTAGTTATGGTTGTTGTGGTATTCAGTAGATGTACCAAAAGAGAGAACATCATCATTTATTCTCTTCTAAAACCCAGCACAGTCTCGCTCTCTTCAGCCAGCCTCAATAGCTCCAAGCAACACTTTCCTTCTCTCCCTTCATCTCTTCATTCTGGCTCTGAAGAGGGGCCCTGGAGAGGCTGGCTGGAGGCGAGCAGCAGAGGGGAAGAAAAGAAAGGCGAGGGGGAAGAGATTAAAGTCTTAAAGTGGAGATGAGAGACTAGAGCGCTGAGTAGGGCCGGTCTGAGGAAATCATTGAGCCCATTGTTCCCCGAGCGCACGCGAGAGAGAGAGAGAAGAGGGAGACGCTAGCGTGTCACAGCAGCAGAAATGGGAGCATCACTGAGGCTTCCTTCTACTCCCCTGAGGCTGGATAGCTAGTGTAGCATCACTGCCGTCTGCTATACTTAGCTGGTATGGCTAGGCTGCCATAGCTTCACTTTAGGACCTCTGAACTCAATGGCCAGGGTCAAATATGAAATTGTACAAATTTACAAAAACATTTTGATCTGTTTTTTTTGTGGGTTTTTACATTTTATTATCTATGTACATTGTTAAATGACTGAAACCCAGTGTTTTGAAAAGTAAAGGATGTCAACAGACTTTTATTTCAGTTGAATATAACCCAACAATCCTTACTATAAAATGTTATTTATTCACAAAAATAAAGTCCCTAGTATGAGACCAAGTAGGCTAAAGGCCCAAAAACCTCTATACTTTGTGATTGGGACCAGTCCCCCGCTTACTCTAATTCTCAAGGAGATTCCCACTCTGTCATGCAAGGTGATTAACCCTGATTACCTCTGCCAATATCCTGCCACTCACCACAGCACCACAGATAACCGCATAAGTGTTACACAACAAACATTTTAAAAAACACACAAATATCCCAGTACGAGGTCCTAACCTCCCGGGCCGACAGCCCGAATCAGCCCAGACTGGCCTAATGGACCAGAGTACTGACCCATGGTACTCCCTCTGGTCAATATGCTGGGCTGAGCGGGTGGGATTACGATGCCATTGTCTGCTGGGGTGCTAATCCCTGTAGATTTAGATGTCAGAAACAAAGCCCAGAGATGACATGGGGGTTAACCACCTGGTTCCCCCCAGTGGACTGGTGCCAGACTTTAGCCCCGGTCCCAATGGCTTGACTGCCAGACTTTAAACCCGGTCCCAATGGCTTGACTGCCAGACTTTAAACCCGGTCCCAATGGCTTGACTGCCAGACTTTAAACCCGGTCCCAATGGTGTGACTGCCAGACTTTAAACCCGGTCCCAATGGCTTGACTGCCAGACTTTAAACCCGGTCCCAATGGCTTGACTGCCAGGCTTTAAACCCGGTCCAAATGGCTTGACTGCCAGGCTTTAACCCCGGTTCCAATGGCTTGACTGCCAGACTTTAGCCCCGGTCCCAATGGCTTGACTGCCAGGCTTTAAACCCGGTCCCAATGGCTTGACTGCCAGGCTTTGGCCCCGGTCCCTATTGTTTCACTGCCAGGCTTTGGCCCCGGTCCCTATTGTTTCACTGCCAGGCTTTGGCCCCGGTCCCTATTGTTTCACTGCCAGGCTTTGGACCCGGTCCCTATTGTTTCACTGCCAGGCTTTGGCCCCGGTCCCTATTGTTTCACTGCCAGGCTTTGGACCCGGTCCCTGTTGTTTCACTGCCAGGCTTTGGCCCCGGTCCCTGTTGTTTCACTGCCAGGCTTTGGCCCCGGTCCCTATTGTTTCACTGCCAGGCTTTGGCCCCGGTCCCTGTTGTTTCACTGCCAGGCTTTGGCCCCGGTCCCTGTTGTTTCACTGCCAGGCTTTGGCCCCGGTCCCTGTTGTTTCACTGCCAGGCTTTGGCCCCGGTCCCTGTTGTTTCACTGCCAGGCTTTGGCCCCGGTCCCTGTTGTTTCACTGCCAGGCTTTGGCCCCGGTCCCTGTTGTTTCACTGCCAGGCTTTGGCCCCGGTCCCTGTTGTTTCACTGCCAGGCTTTGGCCCCGGTCCCTATTGTTTCACTGCCAGGCTTTGGCCCCGGTCCCTGTTGTTTCACTGCCAGGCTTTGGCCCCGGTCCCTGTTGTTTCACTGCCAGGCTTTGGCCCCGGTCCCTGTTGTTTCACTGCCAGGCTTTGGCCCCGGTCCCTGTTGTTTCACTGCCAGGCTTTGGCCCCGGTCCCTATTGTTTCACTGCCAGGCTTTGGCCCCGGTCCCTATTGTTTCACTGCCAGGCTTTGGCCCCGGTCCCTATTGTTTCACTGCCAGGCTTTGGCCCCGGTCCCTGTTGTTTCACTGCCAGGCTTTGGCCCCGGTCCCTGTTGTTTCACTGCCAGGCTTTGGCCCCGGTCCCTGTTGTTTCACTGCCAGGCTTTGTCCCCGGTCCCTATTGTTTCACTGCCACTCCTCTCCCCGCTGCTAGCTCTAAAGGGGGAGGGACTGATTGCTCACTCTGAGAGGGATCAAGGTGAGGAAAAAGGGAAGAGATGCACAATGGATAGAAAGGACTCCAGATGCAGGACAGTCCAGGACCATTGAAAGAACTCCTGATGCAGGACAGCCCAGGACCAATGAAATGACTCCTGATGCAGGACAGTCCAGGACCAATGAAATGACTCCAGATGTAGGACAGCCCAGGACCAATGAAATGACTCCAGATGCAGGACAGTCCAGGACCAATGAAAGAACTCCAGATGCAGGACAGTCCAGGACCAATGAAAGAACTCCAGATGCAGGACAGTCCAAGACCAATGAAAGAACCATGACCTTGGTTGCATACTGTAACCCTTGTTGGTCTGTTTTACATACAGTATAGTGCTCTGCAAAGCAAAAGGATGGATCTCTCCCTGTTCTCCCTCCAACTGAAAGTCTTGTCTGCCAATCGTACGAGCCTTGGGGACCATTCAGGGTTATCTCATGTCATTTTTCTGCCATGTAAACAGTCCTCCGGCCCACCAATCGGAGGCTGGGGGCCAGGGGCCGGAGTTTGGAGCGATGAGTCACCCTGTGTGTTTGTGTGTCTGTAGGTTGGGGTTCGTTGGGTTGGATCCAGGACTGTGACTAACACAGCACTGACAGTCTAGAGCTGGGTCTGGAGTTGGCCTGCCTGCCTCCCTGGATGACCTACATCCCAACTGCCTGCCTTTTCTTTCTCTCTCTCTGTCTCTGTCTCTCTCTCTCTCTGTCTCTCTCTCTGCCTTTTCTTTCTCTCTCTCTCTTTCTTTCTCTCTCTGTCTCTCTCTCTGTCTCTCTCTCTGCCTGCCCATGTGAGCCGTTCTCTCACATATGATCACCCACATTCTTAGCAAGCGCACATATGTCAATGTACACTCTTGCCGCCACCCAGGTCCAACATGATGAGGATAGTAACAGCCATCCCTGTCCAAGACTAACCATGATCTTACACCGCCCAGTAAGCTGAGATGTACAGTATATAGTGTTGTCACGAAACCAGAATTTTGACTTCGATACCAGGTTCAGTATCACGATTCTCAATACCAAAAGGACACCACTGCAAAAAAGAAGGCATACCAACAGGAGTCACAGAATGGCACTTGGTCCAGACAGAGAAACTCAGCTACTGCTCTGTTCAATCATTGGGAATATTTTGAGCTAAATATCATTTGCATTTGACATTTTTTTTCAGACACACTAACGTATGCATGAATTAATCAATTATACAGTCATACACCCAATTTTATTTTTGCCAATCTAACTACATGACAACATAATGGTAGTCATTTATTTGAATTATACATCTTTATTGATAAACTGGGTAAATCAATGAGGCCTATTCACAATAGATATGAATGAACAGGTGTGAATGCTTTTTGTTAGTCAGCTTTTTTTTGGCCTGATTTCATGTGGCTACAGATGACAAACAATATCTTACCCTTTCATTTGGGACCTATTTTTATTGTACTGATCAAAAAACATTTACATAGAAGTAGCGCACACTTGTAGAATAAGCTGTCTCGTTAACCAGTAACAACGTCGCTCACGAGGCGAGGCGGGGGGGAGTCAGTTCGCGGAGGCAATCGAGATACATAGTAATGGCGTCTTTTTGTAGGTACTGACTCTACCATGGTTCGTTGGACAGAGCCTATGGTGCAATGATCTGCGTTTCTTTTGGGATAAACGCTGAAAATGAGGTCTGTGGTAAACACAGGCTTAGGTGATATGATACGTTTTGTTTTAGGAGCTAATCGTCATCAGCTAACGTCACTGTTGGGGAATTTTGAAGCGTTTATGTACAAAGGCTTCCTTATTCATAAAGGTCATTCTAACCGACTGACTATTATCTCATAGAACACAACTTATAAGATCTCCTAAGCCTGTGTTAACCTCAGACCTTACTTTCAGCGTTTAATTTTCCCCATAGGAATGGCGGAATAAACCAGAGGTAACTCATTCCTGGTCTTTAGGACTATAAACTGGCGAGCTTTATAGATAAGAGATAGAGACCAATTTTTAAGTGAATCAAAAAAGTGTTGGTGGCAATCCGCTTTGAAATCCGCATATTTTGCGGTTATGATTTTCATATTGATTCCAATTTGTAAGTCGCTCTGGATAAGAGCGTCTGCTAAATGACTTAAATGTAAATGTAATATTGTCACAAACAAAGTACTAGTGTAGTGAATTGATCATAGCTTCAGCTACACACTGGAAGGAAAGTTAGCCTACAAAGCTGGAAGCTACCGGTATCTTCTTGCATTTGATTGTGTTCTAGCCTGTATGGACATTGTTTTGCGAACAGAAATGAAAAGTTGCAACATTCCTCCAGGCATTATATACCGCATTATTTAAGTGTGTTAACTTGGGTGCAGCATGAATAGGGCGCTAACACGATGCAGCCCAGACTCCTAGTGCAGGCTAAGTGGAGCAGGCACTGTCTTTTCGCGCTATAAGGGGGACATACATTGACTGTGCTGATAGACAGAGTTGAACTGTGAGACACATTTGACAGATGTATCGAAAGTAACACAAATTCTAGTGCCGAACCATTTTTCATGTTCCAGTATCTAGAAAGTACCGAAGTTCCAGTGTACCGTGCAACACTAGGCGTATATGTTAACATTTAAAAAAAAAAAAACATTTAGACTTGTCCTTGTTTTTAGTTTCCTCAGTCCGTGAGTTAGTATTTGATATCTGTCCCTGGTTCCCCACTTGCATGACAATGGTGGGAGTTGTTTTCTGTGAGGAGAGGCAAATTTCTGCGAGAGTGAGCCATTTGAAGAGCGGGAGGAGAGGAGAGAGAGCGAGGGGGAGGCTTAGTAACTGTACCAGGATCCTCTTGCTCCCCCGGGGACTACCGCCAACGCTGCTGCTGCCTCTGCTGCTGCGAGGTATGTAGCCGCTTCCCTTTCATGCTCGGACCGATTTTTTTTTCTTCTTCTCCTCTTTATCTCACTCTCTCTCACACACACACACACACACACACACACACAGAGAGAGACAAACTCACAATCCCTCATCTTCCTCTGCTCCACCCCCCCTCCACTTTCCCCTTCTACTCTTTTACTCTATAACACAGACGACCCCCTTCCCCTGACACACTCCTCCACTGGCCTCATCCATTTACCTCGTAGCACTATAATGATTGGGGCTTTTAAATATTTCAGAGGGGAGCAGCGGCCTCTCTCCTATCCAGGCCGTTCTCCGGCGAGAGGGTAAGTGGTGGGCGTGTACAGTAGCACTGGTTTTGGCTGCGTTTACTAATTGATAAACTCCCTCTTCGAAGGCCTTCTCAGGAGGAGCTGCTGGCCCTATAGCCTCCCTCCCCTGATCTAATGCCCCAGATGGGCGTGTGGATAATGCCCAGTAGTATATGGAACTTTGGGTTAACTCCACGATTTATCAGTGCGTTTGCGGCGTTTGCGGCTCTTCAGCTGTATTTCCGCGATGGCCGATTTGTGTGCGTGTTTATTGAGCATCGGTTACCGCCTGTGTGGCCGTGGTTAAATGTGTACGTGATTTTTTATTTTTTTTTTGTCTGTGCCTCTGTGACGAGACCCTCAGATCCGACACGAACACTAATGGTCCCCTCAGCCAGCCAAACTGGTCCATCTGTCAGCTAGGGGTCAAATGGTGCAAGCACAAGGTCACGCCAGGCAGACAGACAGGTCAACAGGGCCCAGGGGGGTTATTGGAAATATGAGAGCCCTCTGCCACTCGCCTACCCCCGACCCCCTCCCCCTCTCCACCATACGATCCCCACCGCTGTCAGTCTGGTCAGTGGATAAGCTCTCCATTTGAGCAGCTAAGGAAGCTCTTAAATGCCCAATGTGTCGTAGAAATCGCTCCGCCATTACATGGTTGATAAGAAGTTGATAAGAAGTTGATTTTTTTCGCCAATTTTGGTTTATGTGGCAAAAAAAGCAATGTATAGTGATGAGTAACTGTACAAATCTAAACCGCTGTGAAATATATTTTCAATAACCAAAGACATCATATTCAGCTGTTTGAAGCCGGTGTGAAAAACCAAAAATTATGCAAAGCTTAACTTAGGAAAGGGATGCATAGAAACAGAGCTCAAAGAATGGATCTACTGCTTATCAGACTCGCTTTCAAAGAGAATGAAAGATCTATAACTAATATTTCTATGTGAATTGGATCCGGTAACTAGGGAAGCTACATACTGAACCTTTTCACTATAGCTCAGTGTTGTGCTGATATCACCCGGGTTGTGGGTGATGTGCTGCATGGAACCGAAATTGAATGCTCCATTACCCCATAATAACTAATAACAAGAACAGAAAACTTGAAGAGTAAGCCAGATTCAGATAGAAAATATTTGCTTTATTCAAGAACAACAACAGAAACTCTTGGTCATGTTTCTCCCCCAGTTAGCATGGCTCCATGGAAACACTTGTTTGGAATTGAGACTAAGTCCCAAAGTGGTGCAGTGGTTTAAGACACTGCATCTTAGTGCATGAGGCATCACTGCAGTACCTGGTTGAAATCCAGGCTGCATCACATCCGGCTGTACTTGGGAGTCCATAGGGCGGCGCACGTCGTCTGATTTTGGCTAAGGTGTAGGCTGTCATTGTAAATAAGAATTTGTTCTTAACTGACTTGCTTAGTTAAATTTGCCTTTTCTTTTTTTTTTATATACGCAAAAAGTGGAGGGGAGGGGTAGTGAGAGAGGACACCCATCATTTTGCCTGATGGGAGGGATGGAAAGAAAGAGGGAAGGAGAAAGTCCTCCTGTGTGATGCTGGTGGCTAATTGAGTCTGCCTTCCATGGCTTTGGCATGGGTCCTCAGATCCTCAAGTTCTACAGACCCACCCTCGAGAGCATCTGGTTGCATCACCGCTCAAATTGGCAACTGCTCGGCATCTGACTGCTACGGAGGGTAGTACGAGGGTGGTACGGAGGTGGTACGGAGGTGGTACGAGGGTAGTACGGGGGTGGTACGAGTGTGGTAGGAGGGTGGTACGGGGGTGGTACGGGGTGGTACGGGGTAGTACGGGGTGGTACGAGGGTGGTACGGTGTGGTAGGAGGGTGGTAGTGGGGTGGTACGGGGGTGGTACGAGGGTAGTACGGGGGTGGTACGGGAGTGGTACGAGTGTGGTAGGAGGGTAGTACGAGGGTGGTACGAGGGTAGTACGAGGGTGGTACGTAGACTCCAGCCACCCTAATCATAGACTGTTCTCTCTGTTACTCGTGTGGCAAGCAGTGTCGGAGCACCAAGTCTAAGGTCCAAAGGGCTCCTTAACAGCTCCTACCCTCAAGCGATACGACTGCTAAACAGTTAGTCCGGGTAGCATTTGATTATTTGCATTGACCCCCCCTTTTACGCTTCTGCTACTCGCTGTTTATTATCTATGCATAGTCACTTTACCCCCTAACCACATGTACATATTACCTCAATTACCTCGACTGGGTGCCCCCTGTATACCCCCTATTTTACCATTTTTATATATTTATTTTTTGCTCATATTTTCTTATTTAACCAACAACTCAGACTTTTCTTTATTTATTACATTATTTTTTTTTGGGGGGGGGTTGTAAGTACTCATTTCACGGTAACGTCTACACCTGTTGTATTCGGCGCATGTGACAAATAAAGTGATTATTAAAGTAGATGTCAGTTTGGCTGAATGGGCTCTTCTGAGCCCTTCATAATAGCCCAGTCATGTCCTTGATCAGGGTGAACTGCCTTTTGGCATCTTGTTGGCTTCTTCTCAAATGTCCCTATTTTAGCTGAGATGACAAGAAGGCCCGCGGAGGCTAGTTGAAGGCTAGTTGAAGCTCGCATCCGCTACAAGACCATGGTGCTTGCCTACGGAGCTGTGAGGGGAACGGCACCTCAGTACCTCCAGGCTCTGATCAGGCCCTACACCCAAACAAGGGCACTGCGTTCATCCACCTCTGGCCTGCTCGCCTCCCTACCACTGAGGAAGTACAGTTCCCGCGCAGCCCAGTCAAAACTGTTCGCTGCTCTGGCCCCCCAATGGTGGAACAAACTCCCTCACGACGCCAGGACAGCGGAGTCAATCACCACCTTCCGGAGACACCTGAAACCCCACCTCTTTAAGGAATACCTAGGATAGGATAAAGTAATCCTTCTCACCCCCCCCCCCTTAAAGATTTAGATGCACTATTGTAAAGTGGCTGTTCCACTGGATGTCTTAAGGTGAACGCACCAATTTGTAAGTCGCTCTGGATAAGAGCGTCTGCTAAATGACTTAAATGTAAATGTAGTCGTTAGCGAAGCTAGCTCACTGTAGCTGGTGTACACCGCCTACCTGGGAGGATTGATTAGTGATGACCTGATCGGTTTGTCTTTCATCTAATAAAATCCTGGTTTATTATCACACATGGTTTATTTAACACATGGCGTCTGGGACCAGTTTGGGTGGCATAGCGCCAGGCGTGCAGGTAGAGTTTCAAGTGAAGTCGAGGATGTCCCTCTTTCACCCTGAAATGTGCCACTCATACAAGAGTCAGGACTCATACAAGGACAGCTTGGCAGAAAAGAGGTCAGACGGGACTCCAGGGAACAGGAGGCTGGCGCGCCACAAGAAGACTGCGTGCGAAGGCGGGAGAGGGAAGGAGAGGGAGAGAAGAAGTGTGAGAGAATCCGAGATGGAGAGGGGTGAGAAAATGGAGTGAGTGTATTGCGAAGGGGAAAGAGTAGGATGGAAGTGTTTGAAATGTCTTACTTCCTGTGTCTTTTTTAATATATCTTTTTACCTCAACGTGTTGGTTTGATTCCGTATAGCAGCACAAGATCAGTGTGTCCCTCTCTCACTCCCCCTTTTCACCTACAGCGTATATCTCACCATAGCTCTCTTTCATCTTGTTTTCTGAGCCCGCTTTTTCTGACGCCTTTTTTGTTGTTGTCTGTGTACCTACCTGCCCAAAATACCTCCCTTAGCTGGCACAAAGACAGCACTGAAAGCCTCAACCGCCACTTGCTTCCTCTGTGTGTGTGTGTGTGTGTGTGCCTGGAGAGGAGATAGACTTCACATCCTCCTCTCTCTAGTCTTCTTTCTGTCTCGGTTGGGGCTGGTGTATTTTTAGTGACACTCTGGCTTATTTTGAACACAGGAAACACCGGCTGGTTTGGTAGTGGATATACTTGGAAAGACGCAGCTAAGTAGACTAAAAAAAATGTAGATGGGGCTCAGGCTCAAATGGGATATATAGAACTGGTACCATTCATCATAGTGATTGACTAGTGTCTACATATCTAGACATCTGTAAAAAGTCTAGTAGATCCGAGTCAGTAATCCTCAAAGATGTTCCAGGAAAATCAATTGGTAATTGACCCGCAAGGAAAACCGATTCACTTCCCCCCTCCACACACTTTGAAGCACTGTTCTCGGGTCAAAAACTGAACGCATCCTCCAGTTAGTATCGTGGAGACGCTCTCATTACTTCTGATTCAGGATCTGTGCTGAATGACAGAGTGGCGGGGTGATCAAATCAAATTTAGGCTCGTCTGAATTCCAGCATCCCGAGAGTCCGAGCTTTTCCATTGTGTATTTGTTGAGTTTATTTAAAATCATTCTTTTCATTTTTTTAATATGTTTTGTATTGAGCTATTCAGAGCGACCGAGGACACTAGGGGAAGGGCCTTGGCAGGACAACAACGGGCAGTGAGTGCATTGTTTTCTCCTCTAGTTTTTTTTCTCCCCTGTTTTTATGTTGGAATAAATTGTCCGTAGGACAAACAGCGGATGGCCAAAGCTAATACAGTGGTGCCATGTTTTCTAAACCGCCGGTCCTGTTCCTCATCTGTTCCGCTTTTCCTCATCCCCCTCTCTCTCTTTGTCTCTCTCTCGTGTTCTTCCACACTATCCCGGTCTCTGCCAATGGTCTCTTTACTTTTCCCTCTCGTTTCATTCTCACACACAGCGAAAATCTGGTCTGTTTGGAAAAGAATACTTGGTAGAGCTAGGATGGATGTACCGTAAGTATGCACGCACACTCCCCGACTGACTCACTCTCTCATCATACACACACATTCCCACACATGCACACAAACACACATTTTTTTTTTTTGATGGTAAAAGGTGTTTTGGAATTCCACCCTCAGGCCCTATACCAGTGTTATTGTTGGAACCTACCCAGCACTGATGGGAAGGTGGACTGAGCTTGCAGAAATAAGAGGGGGGGGCTGGGGGCTGCAGACACTGGAATGTGTGTTATGTCAGGAAATATTGGGGGGGAAGCCGGTAAGGGCGAGGACCGGAGATGGCTGGGGGTCAAAGGGAAAAGGGCAGAGGGGGAACATGGCTGGGGATTGGAAGACTACAGGACAGAAGGACAGGGGGAATAGCAAATGCGGGGGTAGGGTGTTTGGCTTGTAGAGAGAGAATGGAAAGAATCTGGAGAGAGAACAGGAGAGATACAGGGGGAGGTAAACGTAGAGGGAGTCAAAGAGATGAGAGTGAAAGGTAGAAGAATGTGTGGGGGTTTAGTGTGGTGATGATGGAAACTAGTAAGATTGTACACGAGAAGTCTCTCTCTCACTCTCTCACTCTCTCACTCACTCACTCACTCACTCACTCACTCACTCACTCACTCACTCACTCACTCACTCACTCACTCACACACACACACACTAGAACATGTAGGACAGATTCATGCATCAACTTTCACATGGTGGGTTAGGGCCATAAATATGTGTTGTTGGGTCAGGTCAATGTGCGTGTGTTCCTTTCCCACTTTCGTCCTCTCATGCTGCCTGGCAGGTTCTATGTGTCCAGGGGTAAAAATGGAGCATTTACTAACACCCCCAGTGTTCAGTCGGACCCCTAAGCATCACACACACACACACACTAGGAGAGCTCTGAAAGGTTGAAGGTGTGTTGTGTGTACATAAGCTGTATGTGACCCTGCGTGTGTGTGTGCGTGCGTGCGTTTTCAGGGTATCCCTCGCATATTATTCCAAATGATGTAAGCCCCTCTTCCAAGAAGTGGAGGAGCTTACATGATGGACTGTGATTACACAAGATTACTGTTTCTCATCACACGGCAGACATGTTTCCCTTTTCATATCGCATACAGTCGCTCGTGAAAGTCTACACGCCTTACAGTCTTCACATTTTGCTGCCTTAAAATGTCATCAACAAAGGGATTAATTTAGATTTTTCCAAATGATCTACGCGACCTTCTCCACATTTTCAAAGGGATAGAAAAATTATGTAAATATTTTCGAAATGACAAAAAAATACAAAACGATGATGTATTGATTGTGCATGTCATCACACCCCAGAGTTAATATGTGATGGAAGCACTTTTGGCACCCATTGCAGCTGGGAATCATTTTTGAAAAAAGAAGATTCTATCAACCTTGCACAACTTTTAGGGTAACATATATCCATTGATCAAGCTCAGTAAGTTTGGTTGGGAGTCATTGATGAACAGCAATATTCAAATCTTGTCTCAGATTTTCAAGCAGATTTAAGTCAGCACTGAGACGGGACCGCTCAGGAACACTAAACTTCTCATGGAAAGCCATTCTGGTGTGTCTTTCGTCTTAAAATGTGTGTAATTGTCCCTCTGAAAATGTAAATTATATCCCAGTGTTGGCTCTTCAAAGGACTGAGGAAGGTTTTCCTCTTAACGTTTTACTTGGGCTCTGCTCCTTTCATATTTTTTTTTATCCTAACAAACTCCCCAGTCCCTGCCGGCGACAAGCATACCCATAACGTGATGCTGCCACAACAGTACTTGAAAATGGAAAGGTATCGACAACATTGTATTCACCCCACAATACTGACCTGTATGACAAAGTGAAAAGAAGGAAGCCAGTGTTTAAAAAAGAAAATCCACTCCAAATCATCCATTCTGTTTGCAACGAGACCATTAAGTAATACTGAACGGCAACATGGCAAATACATAAACCTTTTGGCCGAAACTAAAGGTTTGGGTCAAATCCTATACAACACAACACAGAGTGAAACCCTATGTATTTTCAAGTATTGTGGTGGCAGCATCATGTTGTGCGTATGCTTGTCATCGGCAGGGACTGGGAAGTTTGTCTGGATCAAAATAAATATGAAATGAGCAAAGCCCAGGTAAAGAATTTCAGGAAAACCCACCTCAGTCTTCTGAAAACCTAACCTTGGGATATAGTTGTATTTTTCAGCGAGACAATTACACACATTTGAATGCCAAAGAAACACCAGACTGGCTTTCCAATAGTTGGCCTAGTCTCAGTCCCGACTTAAATTTGCTTGATGCTGTCCATCAATGATTCCCAACCAGATTTACTGAGCTTGAGCAACTTTGACAAAACAATGGGCATGTGTTGCCCTAGGAGTTGTGCAAAGTTGATAGAATATTATTCAAAATGATTCACAGGGTAATGGCTGCTAAGAACGTGCTTCCATCAAGTCTTAACTCTGGGGTGTGAAGATGTACACAATCCAGGCATCTATGTTTTTTAGTTCATTTTCTGAAAGGAAAAAAAAAGATCTAACTTTCTTTCACTTTGAAAATTGGAGTAAGTTATGTAGCTCTGTATGGGAACAAATGTAATTTAATCCCTTTCTATAAAGAAAAAATATATAAACGCAACATGTAAAGTGGTGTTCCCAAGTTTCATGAGCTGAAATAAAAGATCCCAGAATTTTTCCAAACGCGCAAAAGCTTATTTCTCTCAAATGTTGCACAAATGTGTTTACATCCCTGTTAGTGAGCATTTCTCCTTTGCCAAAATAATCCATCCACCTGACAGGTGTGGCATATCAAGAAGCGGATAAAACTGCATGACCATTTACACAGGTGCACCTTGTGCAGTTTTGTCACACAACACCACATATGTGTCAAGTTTTGAGAGAGAGTGCAATTGGCATGCTGACTGCAGGAATGTCCACCAGAGCTGTTGCCAAATCATCTAATGTTAACTTCTCTACATAAGTCATTTTAGAGAATTTAGCAGTATGTCCAACTGGCCTCACAACCGCAGATCACGCGTAACCACGCCCACCCAGGACCTCCACATCTGACTTCTTCACCTGTGGGATCGTATGAGACCAGCCACCCGGACAGCTGATGAAATTGAGGAGTATTTCAGTCTGTAATAAAGCCCTTTTGTGGGGAAAAGTAATCTGATTGGCTGGGCCTGGCTGCCAAGTGGGTGGGCCTATGCACTCCCAGGCCCACCCATGACTGCGCCCCTTCCCAGTCATGTGAAATCCATAGATTGTGGCCTAATTTATTTAAATTGACTGATTTCCTTAAATGAACTGTAACTCAGTAAAATGGTTGAAATTGTTGCATTTATATTTTTTGTTCGTATAGAGGACATTTTAAGGCCACAAAATGTAAAGACTCTGCCAGCTGTGTGTAGACTTTAACTAGGCACTGTATATGGTCTACTTTCTGCTGTTAAAAGGCTAGCAGCTAATACACTACTCGTTTGAATGTGGTTTGAATGCACTCTCGTGACTGAGATATTATTCATTGCTGTGATCATTCATCATTGGCAATAGCCTCTAATAAGACACTACTGTTGGAGCTCATTTGCTCATTGTCATCATGGAAATTGTACCGTTGTGGATAGTGATTGGTCGCTATGGCTACCTAGTGAACCGCGATGAGCCACAATAATGCCTGAGTGAGCCCTGATTGGTCACGGAGGCTCCTAGGAGGACTCTTGATTGGCTGGAAAGCCATGGTTGCTAACATGGCTGTGTGTTCTCTAGAGCTCTTTTAATGGAGCAGTTTTGTGTGTTTCTCCTGCCTCTTTCTCTCTCTCCTCCTCGGTGACAAGCACAACTCCATTCATTATTGCTGGCACTACTCCCAGTGTGTGTGTGTGTGCGCGCATGCTTTCTATGAAGCAGAAAGTAGGTCGTGGGCCAACTCGACCTATTCTCCACAGCAGGTTGCCTCTCACACGGGGCGATGCTATTATAGAGGCTTTCTAGGGAGCGGCCCACCACAGGCGGTAACATCATCTGCTTTATCACCATGTGCTTCTCTCTCTCTCATATTCCCATTCACTCTTTCATCCTAATTCTCTTTTGATCTCTCTCTCTCTCTCTTTTTCTCTCTCTTTCTCTCTGAGCAACATGCAGTTACATCAAGGTGTGGTAATTATTCAAGTGAACTGTGTTGCAAGTTAGCGACCCAATGACCAATCTTTTATACGGTCAACTTGTTGCAATGTGTCGTTGTCACTTGTTTCCACCACGTCTTAATCGGTGATTTAGGCTAAGTAATAGCATCGTTGTGTGTCTTTTTATGATCACCCAGGCCTATAGATTAAACTAACCTAATCTCCCGCTCCCCTTTCTCGCTCTCTCTCTCTCTCTCTGCAGCTATAGAGACCCAGAGCACCAGCTCGGAGGAGATAGTCCCCAGTCCCCCCTCGCCGCCCCTCCCCCGCGAATCTACAAACCCTGCTTTGTTTGTGCGGACAAGTCCTCGGGATACCACTATGGAGTCAGCGCCTGCGAGGGCTGCAAGGTGAGACCCTGGCCATGCTCTTTTTCCTCTCCATCCATCTCACATTGTGTTTCTCTCTCTTTTGCTCGCTCGTTCTTACTCTTCCCTCGCCTCTATCGCCCTCTCTCTCGCTTTGTCCCCCAAGGACTTGGGAAGCCTGAACTCTCAGGCCAGTGAATGACTTTAATATCAGTCAAGTGCTGCGGAGAGAGTAAAACCAGTACCAGAGTTCTACACCGTAACTGTGTAGACTGACTACTCCGGCTACGAAACATATGGCCTAGAAAACACTCCGGCTACCAAATTGAGCTCCAGCATGCTATATAAAGAATCCGCGATAATTGAAGGTTGCCAGCATCTGAATGTATATTGGCCCTCCACTGGGACTGCGGTGAAGCACAGGTTAGTGCTAGCCTAACTAGCGCAACTACACAGTCCCCCTCCCATAGGTGTGTACCGTGTGTGTGTGTTTGATGGTTAGGTAGGGCTCACTGACATGAAGCACACACACACATACAGTCCTCTCCTGCACCCAGGCAAACCCTTCTTCCATCTCTCCTAGAAGAAATCTTCATTAAATGGGCATGGTTTTTTCTCTCTTTTTTTCTCCCCTGGTTGTTTTTCTTTTTTGGGTCCCAAGGAGGATGTGTGTATCTGGTCTACTTTGCTTTTCTTTTAGCTGGAGGCTTTTACATTTTCTTGGGGGGGCTGTCTGCAAATGTGCAGTTGTTTGGGCTTTTACCTAGTTGTCATCCTTAATAAGAGAGCTGTCAAAACAGCAAAGGAATATAGACACACACACACTCATGCACTCCATAATCAACATACACATCCAGAATAATCTATTGATGTACACAGGCATTCAGACTTGATGAGCATGTGCACACACACACACACACACACACACACACACACACACACACACACACACACGTAGTGTGGTAATATTGATCATATAAGTGTATATATAGAGTTGGGTCTGAAATGATTGACACCTTGTGATAAAGATGAGCAATAATGACTTGATAAAATAAATTATTAAAATGCTGAGCTATATTCTACGTTTATTTAAAAAATATATATTTCACCTTTATTTAACCAGGTAGGCCCGTTTAGAAGAAGTTCTGATTTACAACTGCGACCTGGCCAAGATAAAGCCAAGCAGTGCGACAAAAACAACAGAGTTACACATGGGATAAACAAACCTACAGTCAATAACACAATAGAAAAAATCTATATACAGTGTGTGCAAATGTAGTAAGATTAGGGAGGTAAGGCAGTAAATAGGCCATATTGGCGAAATAATTACAATTTAGCATTAACACTGGAGTGATCGAAATGCAGATGATAATGTGCAAGTGGTGGGGTGCAAAAGAGCAACAACAAAAAATAACAATGTGGGGATGAGGTAGTTTGGTGGTCTGTTTACAGATGGTCTGTGTACAGGTACAGTGATCGGTAAGCTGCTCTGACAGCTGATGCTTAAAGTTAGTGAGGGAGATATAAGTTTCCAGCTTCAGTGATTTTTGCAATTTGTTCCAGTCATTGTCAGCAGAGAACTGGAAGGAAAGGTGGCCAATCGAGTTGGCTTTGGGGGTGACCAGTGAGATATACCTTCTGGAGCGCATGCTACGGGTGGGTGTTGCTATGGTGACCGGTGAGCTGAGATAATGCGGGGCTTTACCTAGCAAAGACTTATAGATGACCTAGAGCCTGTGGGTTTTGTGACGAATATGTAGTGAGGGCCAGCCAATGAGAGCATACAGGTCGCAGTGGTGGGTAGTATATGGGGCTTTGGTGAAAAAACGGATGGCACTGTGATAGACTACATCCAATTTGCTGAGTAGAGTGTTGGAGGCTATTTTGTAAATGACATCGTCGAAGTCAAGGATCGGTAGGATAGTTTTACGAGGGTATGTTAAGCAGCATGAGTGAAGGAGGCTTTGTTGCAAAATAGGAAGCCGATTCTAGATTTAATTTTGGATTGGAGATGCTTAATGTCTGTCTGGAAGGAGAGTTTACAGTCAAACCAGACACCTAGGTATTTATAGTTGTCCACATATTCTAAGTCAGAACCGTCCAGAGTAGTGATGCTAGTTGGACGGGCGGGTGCGGGCAGTGATCAGTTGAAGAGCATGCATTTTTAGTTTTACTAGCATCTAAGAGCAGTTGGAGGCCACGGAAGGAGTGTTGTATGGCATTGAAGCTTGTCTGGAGGTTTGTTAGCACAGTGTCCAAAGAAGGGCCAAAAGTATACAGACTGGTGTTGTCTGCGTAGAGGTTGCAAAGACTTACCAGCAGCAAGATCGACATCATTGATACATACAGAGAAAAGAGTCGGCCCGAGAATTGATCCCTGTGGCACCCCCATAGAGCCTGCCAGAGATCCGGACAACAGGCTCTCCGATTTGACACGCTGAACTCTATCTGAGAAGTAGTTGGTGAACCAGGCTAGGTAGTATGTGAATTATATTATTTTATATGAACACAATAGATTTTGTTTAACAAGTAATCATTTTTCTTCTCAAAAAGGTAGGGGTCCATATTATTGACACTCATAAAGATTCTTAGAAATAAAGTAATCAAAAGTTGGGTATTTGGTCTAGAGGTCGACCGATTTTAATTGGCAAAAATAAAATACACATTTTGGAAACCGATTTTTGTATTTTTTTTTTACACCTTTATTTAACCTGTTGCTTCTACTCGGGACGCTTGCGTCCCAACTAGAGCTCTGGAAATGCAAATGCGCTACGCTAAATGCTAATAGTATTAGTTAAAACTCAAAAGTTCATTAAAATACACATGCAGGGTATCGAATTAAAGCTACACTCGTTGTGAATCCAGGCAACAAGTCAGATTTTTAAAATGCTTTTCGGCGAAAGCATGAGAAGCTATTATCTGATAGCATGCAACACCCCAAAAGACCCACAGGGGACGTAAACAAAATAATTAGCATTTCGGCGTTACACAAACCGCACAATAAAATAGAAAACATTCATTACCTTTCACCATCTTCTTTGTTGGCACTCCTAGATGTCCCATAAACACTATTTGGGTCTTTATTTCGATTAAATCGGTCCATATAAAGCCTAGATATCGTTATATGTAGACACTGTGATAAACGAAAAAAACATCGTTTCAAAACGTAACGTCATTTTTTAAAATAAAAAAAGTCGACGATAAACTTTCACAAAACACTTCGAAATACGTTTGTAATGCAACTTTAGGTATTAGTAAACGTTAATAAGCGATAAAATTAATCAGGAGGCGATGTAAAGATCATTAGCTGTCCGTCTGGAAAAATGTCCGGCTAGAAACTCAACGAAAATATCCGGTCCTAGACCGAAGGAGATATGGTGTCCTGTATGTGTTTGACCAAGAAAAAACTCGAAGGGAAATGACAAGACTCTAGACACCGTGTGGAAGCTGTAGGTACTGCAACCTCAGTCAATTAATTGTGGTTCACGTTTATCAATGGGTTCAAGTAGCGCATGGATATATTTTCCCATTTTCAGTGATCAGTTTTTCCTGTGCTTTTCGATGTAAATGCCGTTCTGGTAAAGCCACAGCAGTGATTTAACCAGTTTTTTAAACGTCTGAGTGTTTTCTATCCACACAGACTAAGCAAATGCATATACTATATTCCTGGCATGAGTAGCAGGGCGCTGAAATGTTGCGCGATTTTTAACAGAATGTTCAAAAAAGTAGAGGGTCGACTTAAGAGGTTAACTAGGCAAGTCAGTTAAGAACATATTCTTATTTTCAATGATGGCCTAGGGATGGTGTGTTAACTTCTTGGTGACAGGAGGAAGTATTTTCACGTCTGGATGAAATGCATGCCCAGATTCAACTGCCTGCTACTCATCCCCAGAAGATAAGATATGCATAGTATTAGTAGATGTGGATAGATCATTGCACGACTGTACCTAACCATAAACATCAATGCCTTTCTTAAAATCAATACACAGAAGTACATATTTTTAAACCTGCATATTTAGCTAAAAGAAATCCAGGTTAGCAGGCAATATTAACCAGTTGAAATTGTGTCACTTCTCTTGCATTCATTGCACGCAGAGTCAGGGTATATGCAACAGTTTGGGCCGCCTGGCTTGTTGCGAACTAATTTGCCAGAATTTTACGTAATTATGACATAACATTGAAGGTTGTGCAAATGTAACAGCAGTATTTAGACTTATGGATGCCACCCATTAGATAAAATACGGAATGGTTCCGTATTTCACTGAAATAATAAATGTTTCGCTTTCGAGATGATTGTTTCCGGATTCGACCATATTAATGACCCACGGCTCGTATTTCTGTGTGTTGTTATGTTATAATTAAGTCTGATTTGATAGAGCAGTCTGACTGAGCGATGGTAGGCACCAGCAGGCTCATAAGCATTCATTCAAACAGCACTTTCCTGCATTTTGCCAGCAGCTCTGCTGTTTATGACTTCAAGCCTATCAACTCCCGAGATTATGCTGGTGTAACCGATGTAAAATGGCTAGCTAGTTTAGCGAGGTGCGCGCTAATAGCTTTTCAAATGTCACTCGCTCTGAGACTTGGAGTAGTTGTTCCCCTTCTCTGCATGGGCAACGCTGCTTCGAGGGTGGCTGTTGTCGTTGTGTTCCTCGTCCGAGCCCAGGTAGGAGCGAGGAGAGGGACGGAAGCTATACTGTTACACTGGCAATACTAAAGTGCCTATAAGAACATCCAATAGTCATATGTATATGAAATACAAATGGTATAGAGAGAAATAGTCATATAATTCCTATAATAACTACAACCTAAAACTTCCTGCCTGGGAATATTGAAGACTCATGTTGAGGCACCACCAGCTTTCCTATGTTCTCATGTTCTGAGCAAGGAACTTAAATGTTAGCTTTCTTACATGGCACATATTGCACTTTTACTTTCTTCTCCAACACCTTTGTTTTTGCGTTATTTAAACCAAATTGAACATGTTTCATTATTTATTTGAGGCTAAATTGATTTTATTGATGTATTATATTAAGTTAAAATAAGTGTTCATTCAGTATTGCTGTAATTGTCATTATTGCACATACATTTAAAAAAAACTTCTGATTAATCGGTATCGGCGTTGAAAAATCATAATCGGTCAACCTCTGATTTGGTCCCATATTCCTAACATGCAACGACTACATCAACGTTGTGACTCTACAAACTTGTTGGATGCATTTGCAGTTCATTTAAGTTGTGTTTCATATTATTTTGTGCCCAATAGAAATGAATGGTAAATACTGCTTTGTGTCATTCTGGAGTCACTTATACTATAAATAAGAATAGATTGTTTCTAAACACTTCTACATGAATGTGGATGCTACCGTGATTATGGAAAATGAACCGTGAATAATGATGAGTGTGAAAGTTACAGACGGTCAAAGATCATACCCCCAGGACATGCCATTAACAGGGGAGGTTAGCATGTATAAAGGCCACTCCAAAATGACACTTATTTACCATTCATTTCTTTTGGACACAAAATAATGTGAAACGCAGCCAAAACAAACTGCAAATGCATCCAACATGCATGAACAAAACAGACCCTCTAGGCCACAGGCCAATGGGCTAACCTAAAAGAGAAGCGTTTTCAGAAAACCTTTTCCCATGGGCAGGATTAGAGACCTTCATTCCATTTATACCAGAGACCGGACCGCATTCCTGAGACGGCACAAAGGAAATCCTTGCATACGGTGTCATCAGAGTTCACTCTGAACAACCACATATAACCACAGAGATCATACATCCATATAGATGTCATCAGAGTTCACTCTGAACAACCACATATAACCACAGAGATCATACATCCATATAGATGGCATCAGAGTTCACTCTGAACAACCACATATAACCACAGAGATCATACATCCATATAGATGGCATCAGAGTTCACTCTGAACAATCACATATAACCACAGAGATCATACATCCATATAGATGGCATCAGAGTTCACTTCAGGGAAGAAGTTTTCAGTACAGAGACCAAACATGGCTTCAGTGGTATTGTGCTCTCACACATACCAATAGTCAGTCCGCTAGATACTGTGTGAGAGAGACTGAGATTTTGGCCCCTCATCAGGGGGAAGGGCTGACTGGCCCTTGAGTATTTTCCTTGTGTTGCAGGGCCATTTGCCATAGATTAGGGCCGAGGATTTAGCCGTGTTACATACACACGGCATAATGTGACCCCTGTGCATATACACAAGTAATCTGTTTCGTACTCTCTCACACACACACACACTTCCAGGCTGTTACCAGGGGCTAGGATTAGTTGTGCAGCTAAATAGGCTTACAGGATGGGGAAGGCAGGACACTGTGTGGAGTGAAGTGGTGCATGGGTGATGACCCCCCCCCCACGATAGAAGGTCACCGTACCGTGAGTAGATCCCCCTGTCCCAGGTCGCGCCAGGGTCAATCTCAGGCTCCCAGAGGTCGGCTGGCGGCCAGGTAGAGATCAAGGATCCCATATCAGAAATAGGTCCACAGAGTCCTGTCAGGAGGTTCTCGCTCTCTCGCCTCTGTCTCAGCCTCCTCTTCCTGCATCTCTTTTTTTTTCTCTGTTTCCATCTCTCTGATGATCTCTCTATTTTCATCTTTCTTTTGCTGTGTATCTACCTGCACACTTCTCCCATGTTTCTCTTCATTCTGTTGCTCTATCACTCGCTCTCTCTCTTGCTCTCTATTCCTATCTCTCTTCGGGTCATCCACTCCTTATTTATAGACCCTTAACCCATGGGTTCCACAGGGCATTCATTCTGCCTGGCTGAAACCTGTGTGTAATGGGCAGTGTAGTTTGTGTTCCCGACATCTGTATGTGTACTTGAGCTGTGAGGGGAACGGCACCTCAGTACCTCCAGGCTCTGATCAGGCCCTACACCCAAACAAGGGCACTGCGTTCATCCACCTCTGGCCTGCTCGCCTCCCTACCACTGAGGAAGTACAGTTCCCGCGCAGCCCAGTCAAAACTGTTCGCTGCTCTGGCCCCCCAATGGTGGAACAAACTCCCTCACGACGCCAGGACAGCGGAGTCAATCACCACCTTCCGGAGACACCTGAAACCCCACCTCTTTCAGGAATACCTAGGATAGGATAAAGTAATCCTTCTCACCCCCCTTAAAAGATTTAGATGCACTATTGTAAAGTGGCTGTTCCACTGGATGTCTTAAGGTGAACGCACCAATTTGTAAGTCGCTCTGGATAAGAGCGTCTGCTAAATGACTTAAATGTAAATGTAAATGTACTTTTAACCCTCACCGAACCTAGACCTTCCATCTTCTCCTCCGTTTGTAAATTCAGAGCGTTGTTGGACTGTCCGGTCGTTTTGCTCTCGGAGCGTTTTGAGCGCACACTGGACGCTCTGGCTGAGGAGTAGGGTCAATCCTAGCGTTCTGACCTCACACCGGCAGTCAAGCACCCAAGCTAACTGGCTAAAGTTAGCTAGCTTGCTAGTTACATCCAGACATAAATGAGAGAACACCTCACTCTGACCATTTTACTCTCCCTAGCAGAGCTGGTTAGGGTGTTTTACATGTTATCCAGAGTGTTGGTGACTAACTGTGCTGATGGCAACAATTTAAATCACACTTTTTTTGGCTGATGTTTACTGACACCGGCCATATTCAACAGGTGTTGAGTGTTCGTGAATTCCTAAGTTATTCTGCGCTCTGGCACACTCAGACGAGAGCGCTCTGAAATCGGAGTAGATAGCCAGAATTAACAATGTCCGTTTTAAGAACGCATAACGACTATACCACTTAGCTAAGAATGCTGTGAATAATCAAGTCAATAAACGTTGGGTAGTTAGATCGCATATAGTTAATATTGTAGCGACCCGCACAGACAGCTGTGTGTTATGTGCTAGGCTAGGAGGTGGTTGTGTTGTACTGACCAGTACCCGGTGTTCGCGGGGTCCGACATGTCAATCAACCTGCTATCTGCCAATCACGGGAATGCCTGGAATGTTCTGATGCCGGGCATCCTGGTGGTTGGCGGAGTGGCGTGGAGGGGGGTTGGGCATTGGAAGTTAAGACCAGGTTCAGCCTTTGTTCTCTCTCTCTTACGTCTGGGCTTCACAGGAGAAGGTCACGATTGGCTTGTGGGTTATCTGTCATCTATTTGGCGTGTGCTACGGCCCAAACAGTAGCCTGTGTAAAGTTGGTTCAATAAACCGTCAATTCGCAAACTCAAGCCTCTGTCTGGACAATTGTTCATTTATGATCTAGTCAGGTCATTACATTGGTGTCAGAAGTAAAAACGTTGATACAAGTTAGCCAGCTAGCTAGCTGACTTATGTGGCTAGCTACCGTAGGTGAGAACGGGATTGAAAATGCTTCGAGGGAATCCGAAAGTGAAGGTGGAGGTAGGGGACGATTATGGCCAAGGAGGTGCGTGTGAATGGACGTCGGGGTTCTGTCTGAGGAGATCGCCAGGGCGTCGGAGCGCAGAGGCCGCTTGAGGGAGGACGTTAGAGTGATGGCCGCTGAAGCGGGCATGAGTGCTTCGTCGAGTGTATTTCGCGCGGATTCTGGTGGGCGGACCGGGTGACGACGTCGACGCGGCGTGACGAGGAATCTGGGGCTCAGGATGTAAACAAACATGGCGGCGCCCAGTTCCCGGCTGCGTCCGTATCTGTTAAGACCCCGAAGTATTCCGGTAAGGCGGATTGGGAAGCTTTTCATGCTCAGTTTGAACTGTTAGCTCATTTTAGGGGGTGGTCGGATGAAGAAAGGGCACTGCAGTTGGCTTTATGCCTCACGGATGAAGCTCTGGCCTGTTTGATATTGATTAGCCCCGAGGACAGGCATGATTATGGTGCTCTAGTGGGAGCACTGAGGAGGCGCTATGGACAGTGTGTACAGCCCGGGCTACTGCGCTCCGAACTGAGGAATAGACGCAGGCAGCCTGGAGAGCCTCTACGGGTGCTAGCTAATGACATTGAGAGCCTCTCTCGGCGGGCATATGCTCACATGCCCCCTCCGTGCAGAGCGAGCTAGCACGGGACCAGTTCATACAGGCGCTCTCCCCTACGGAGCTGCGCATACAGACCCAGCTGGCTCATCCTGAGTCATTGCAGACAGCCTTGGAGATGGCTTTGGAGAGGGAGCTGGTGTGGGCTGGGGCTTCAGCTGGGGCTTTGGTGGGGGTGCAGGGAGACACACCCTTTGTGCGAGCTGGGGGCAGAGCAGCCCGGAGCCGGAAAAGCCTGCTTGGGTGGCCGAAATGACAGAACTCATTCGGGCTGTGTCGCTACAGGCGGCACGAAACACAAGCCCTGGTCCCAGGGTCTGCTGGGGTTGTGGCCAGCCAGGCCATCTGCGCCGAGATTGCCCCATGTCCCCCAGAGCTCAGGGAAACGGCTCGGGGTCCGCATAGACCGGGTAGTGCGGACCCCTGGCTTTCTATCCCAACCACCATCATCTTCAGGAGGAGCCCACCGGCACAGACGGGAAGCAAGGCTCCACTTCCCCAGAAGCAGACGAGGGCAAGCGGATGGAGCCTGTTGTTGTGGTGGGCCGGACCTGTGTTGGGGACTTTGTCATGTCCCTGTCACTGTGGAGGGGGTGCCCTGCTCCGCCCTGGTGGACACAGGGTCCACAGTAACCCTGGTGAGGCCAGATATTGTGCCAGGTTGGACTCAGTGTGAGCCTACAACTGTGCAGCTCCGCACAGTCACAGGTGAGCTGGCACCCATGAAAGGGAAGGGAATAATGACTCTGACAGTAGGGGGCAGGACTGTGCGTCATCCTGTGTGGGTGGCGGCTGTGCAGGACCCTTGTATCCTGGGGTTGGACTTTCTTAGGAGCACAGGCTGCCAGTTAGACCTAAATAGGGGCACACTGAGCTTCCAGGGAGGGACGGAAGTCACCATGGCCCCCCTAATGTCACATTCACTCAACCCAACAAACCCTTTACTCCAACAGTTAAAGCAGCAGAGACTCATGGCTGCGCCCCTCCCCCACAGCTGTGTGTGACTTTTCCCCAGTCCCCCTGTCACCTACGGCGGTGTGTTACATTCCCCAGCTACCTCCATGACACAGCCCTCTGTGAGCCCGGGCCGCACCCCCAGCCCAGCTACCCCAGATGGGAGAGGAGAGGACACTGTCTGCAGTGAGGGAGATATGGGGGAGGAACTGTGTTGGTCTTGACCCCGAGCAGCAGGAACGGCTGTGGCAGTTGCTGTTTGAATTCAGAGACAGCTTTGCGTTGAGTGAGGAAGAGGTGGGTCAGACCCATCTGGTGCAGCATGAGATCGACACAGGTGATGCTCGACCCATCAAGATGCGTCCCCGCCGTATCCCGCTGGCACGCCAGGAGGCGGCAGACAAGGCTGTGTTGGAGATGCAGCGGGCAGACGTCATTGAGCCCTCAGACAGCCCCTGGGCGGCGCCAGTCGTCATGGTTCCGAAGAAGGGGGGCAAGCTGAGGTTCTGTGCGGACTACAGGCGGCTGAATGAGGTAACCAGGAAGGACTCATACCCCATACCACGTATCGATGAGTCGCTGGACCTGGTTAGGGGGTCCTCCTGGTTCTCCTCACTAGACCTCCGCAGCGGCTACTGGCAGGTGCCCTCTCCCCAGAGGCCAGAGCCAAAACTGTGTTCTCCACTAACAGAGGACACTGGCAGTTCAAGGTCCTGTGCTTTGGCCTGTGCAACGCTCCAGCTACTTTTGAGCGTTTGATGGACAGGGTGCTGGATGGCATCCCCCGACAGCAGTGTCTGGTATACCTCGATGACATCCTGGCCCATGGCAGCTCCTTCCAGTCAGCCCTGGGGGCGCTACGGCGTGTGCTGGAGAGGGTGGCTGCCGCAGGTCTGAAGCTCCACCCCGAGAAGTGCCACTTCATGAGGAGAGAGGTGTCCTTCTTGGGCCACCGAGTGGGGAAGGAGGGGATCAGCACCATGGAGGACAAGGTAGGGGCTGTCAGAGACTGGCCCACCCCCACCGACCAGCGTCAGCTGAAGAGCTTCCTGGGCCTGGCCTCGTACTACAGGAGGTTTGTACGGGGCTTCTCAAGCGTTGCTGCTCCACTGAACCGCCTGCTGCCGAAGGACAAGGCTTTCACTTGGACAGTGGAGTGTGAGGAGGCGTTCAACACCCTCAAACGTGCACTGATCGAGGCCCCGTGCTCGCCCCCTGACCTCACCTTGCCCTTTATCCTGGACACAGACGCGAGCAATGTGGGCATGGGTGGGGTGCTGGCCCAGGTGGGGCCAGAGGGGGAGAGAGTGGTGGCGTACTTCAGCAAAACATTTGACAAACATGAGCGCCGCTACTGTGTCACCCGGCGGGAGCTCTTGGCTGTTGTGGCTTCCGTCAAACACTTCAAGTACTACCTGGGTGGTCTGCCCTTTACTGTAAGGACTGACCACTCTGCTCTCCAGTGGCTCATGTCTTTCAGAGAGCCAGAGGGGCAGGTGGCACGCTGGTTGGAGGAGCTTCAGCCGTATGACTTCACGGTGGTGCACAGGGCAGGGGCACGCCACTCCAACGCCGACGCCATGTCCGGCCGGCCCTGTACTGCAGACGGCTGCCGCCATTGTGAACGGAGAGAGGGACGGGAGAGAGAGCTGCGGGCAGAGGAGGGTGTCTGTGCCACAGTGTGTCGGGCGAGCGGGCCTGTCTGCTGTGAGCTGCAGACTCGACGTGGCTGAATGGCGGCAGCAGCAGGGACGGGACACAGACCTACAGCCAGTGCTACAGTGGGTAGAGGCGCAGGTGAGGCCACCATGGGAATAGGTGACAGCGCTCTCACTCGCGACCAAAGGGTTGTGGTCGAAGTTTGAGAGACTGCGGCTGGCTGATGGCGTGCTACAGCGGGCATGGAAGGAGTCAGCTACGGGAGAGGAGAGGTGGCAGGTGGTGGTCCCAAAAGCATTGCGGGAGGCTGTGCTCCAGAGTACTCATGGGGGTGGGGACTGGACACTTTGGGGTCACAAAAACACTGCGCCGTCTCCGTCAGGGCTTCTACTGGGGGCAGCACAAGAGGGATGTGGAGGACTTTTGTCGCCGCTGTGACAACTGCACAGCGAGAAAGGGCCCCCAGGCCGCTCTCATGCTCAGCTCCAACAGTTCCCAGTGGGGGCTCCCATGGAGAGGGTGGGAGTGGATGTAGTTGGGCCGTTCCCCACCACAGACAGTGGAAACCGCTGGGTGCTCACGGCCATGGACTATTTCACAAAATGGCCCGAGGCCTATGCTCTGCCTGACCAGGAGGCAGAGACCATCGTCGACGCCCTGACAGCGGGGATGTTCAGCAGGTTTGGAGCTGCAGAGTCCATCCACAGCGACCAAGGCAGAAACTTTGAGTCCCGTGTGTTCGCCACCATGTGTGAGAGGCTGGGTATGCACAAGACCCGCACTACTCCTCTCCATCCTCAAAGTGATGGCCTTGTGGAGCGCTTCAACAAAACGCTTGGACAGCAGCTGGCCATCGTCTCTTCCAAACACCAGCGTGACTGGGACAAGCACCTGCCTATGGTCCTCATGGCATGCCGCTCCGCTGTCCAAGACTCCACCTCCTGCACGCCTGCCCTCCTCATGCTGGGGAGAGAGATCCGCACCCCTGCGGAGATGGCGTTTGGTCGGCCCCTGGATAGCCCTCATGTTCCTCCGGGGCCGGAGTATGCCCGGAGACTCCAGGACCGCCTGAGACAGCCCACACCTTCGCCAGAGAGCAGCTGGTGAATGCAGGTGTGAGGCAGAAAAGGAACTATGACGTGCACACCCGGGGAAGGCACTTTGTGGCTGGGGAGCTGGTCTGGGTCTACAGCCCCTAAGGAAAAAAAAGGCAGATGCCCCAAGTTGGACAGTCACTGGGTGGGACCCTGCAGTGTCCTGGAGAGGGTAGGGGAGGTTGTGTACTGGTGCAGCTTCCTCCCAGGGGGAGAAAGGTGGCACTGCACCGGGACAGGTTAGCCCCATACAGAGGGGCCTCTTCTCCCCAAACCCCAGGAACCCCCACAATTCCCCTCTCTGGCAATGACATTCTCCAGGCACCCACCCTCAGGTGCCGCAGACAAGGCTCCAGACAGCCCACTCCCCTGTCTCCCCCTGTGTCACCGCGTGGTTCCCCAGAACCACGGACTGTATTACCCGTTCCCGCTTCCTTGTCCCCCATATCCCTGACTTCATCCCCTGGTTCCCAGAGGGGCACTCTGCGACCATCACGGCCACGCAGGCAAAGGAGACCTCCGGGTCGCTTCAGAGACTTTGTTTGTTCCCTCGGGACGAGGGACTTTGTGGTGGGGGGCTGTGTAGCGACCCGCACAGACAGCTGTGTGTTATGTGCTAGGCTAGGAGGTGGTTGTGTTGTACTGACCAGTACCCGGTGTTCGCGGGGTCCGACATGTCAATCAACCTGCTATCTGCCAATCACGGGAATGCCTGGAATGTTCTGATGCCGGGCATCCTGGTGGTTGGCGGAGTGGCGTGGAGGGGGGTTGGGCATTGGAAGTTAAGACCAGGTTCAGCCTTTGTTCTCTCTCTCTTACGTCTGGGCTTCACAGGAGAAGGTCACGATTGGCTTGTGGGTTATCTGTCATCTATTTGGCGTGTGCTACGGCCCAAACAGTAGCCTGTGTAAAGTTGGTTCAATAAACCGTCAATTCGCAAACTCAAGCCTCTGTCTGGACAATTGTTCATTTATGATCTAGTCAGGTCATTACAATATACTAGCTAGTTCGATGTATTAGTAGCCAGCTGACGTTAGGTAACTAGCTAACATACCAGTACGTAATGCAGGATAGCGTAACTAGCAAATTGTCAGTCAACATAACGTGTAGCATAACTTATTTGAAAAGTCATTGCTTTATTACATTGCTCAACATTTTCATAATTAGTTAAATCAATGAATTTGTATCTGCTCTCGTCGGACTTCGGCAGCATATTTCCCACCATTTCTTCCAATCTGAAAACGTTGTGACGCCACGCCCGTTTTCTGAAGAGCTGCATTATGGGCCCTAAAAGCACAGAAATGGTGTCCACTGCTTGTATACTTTGGATTTTGACGAATGTAGTACAACATCCGGGAACTTTTGGCATAATAACTATATCCATACTATGACCAATAAGCATACTACATACTCAATTAGTGCGGTTAGTACGAGTATCCGAACACTGCTCTAGTCCTCTTTACTAACATCAGCACTTCTCCTGTAAAGCGCTAAGCCCCCCCCCCCTCTTTTTATATTGCTGTAGTTCCAGTATTGTTAGCCCGAGCTCCTGTAGTTTAGCCACAGTGTATTGTTTTAGTTCCAGAGCTGTAAGGTCTAGCTCCTGTAGTTGTTTAGCTATGGTTGTAGTTCCAGTGCGCTAGGCCGGCCTTCCACCACGGCACCAGCCCTCTGCTGCCAGAACATTCTTCACGCCTTGTAATCACTGAGTTTCAGTCCAGGGGATTTCAGGCCACTAACAGCTGTAGCTGTCAAAAAGGCAAGCGAGAGGAAACGGACTGTTTTGGACAAACTATTTAGTAGGTGCATGTGCATTTGTGTGCGCGTAGTACACCTCTCAACAGAGGAAGGAAAATCTGACTACGAACGGTACAGCTACGCTAACGAATACCTCTAAAGCTGAAAAAAGATTTTGAGCACCTGGGAAGATCCTTCCGACGCATAAGCTGGTCTTTCAACCGGCTGAAACGATCCTTTCTTCGCAGGATGATACGTTGTGCATTTCTCGGGCTCGTTTCAGCTGTCTCCTGTATTCTGTTCACTCTCCGTTGCTGCCCGCAAACAGAAAGTAAAAAGGATGGCACAAAACAGCCATGCTAATGCCTCCAGTACGCATCACAACAATAGTCACTGTCGAATGGCGTCATCGGTCGTGCTCCTAAAATCATCACTAGACATTTGTTTCCTCCGCCAATGAAACCCAGTCCTGTTTCCAGTTCCACTGCAAATGGAAAACAACCTAAGAACAAACAAGGCTTGCTGGTTCTGCCACGGCCCGTCGCGGTCTGGTTCCTCTTAGGGGAATTGAGCCATCAGAGACCTTCTTGCCTGAGGTATCCTTTCTATCTGACCCCAAACCCAGGACCTCTCTAGGAAGAGAGAGCACAGGAGCATCATTAAGGCATCAACTACCCAGCTGAATGCCACGTGGAAGTTAGAGCCCTCATCCCAGCCCATAGCAGAATCGGAGAGAAAGAGTTCCTACCTGACCCCAAACCCAGGACCTCTCTAGGAAGAGAGAGCACAGGAGCGTCATTAAGGCATCAACTACCCAGCTGAATGCCACGTGGAAGTTAGAGCCCTCATCCCAGCCCATAGCAGAATCAGAGAGAAAGAGTTCCTATCTGACCCCAAACCCAGGACCTCTCTAGGAAGAGAGAGCACAGGAGCGTCATTAAGGCATCAACTACCCAGCTGAATGCCACATGGAAGTTAGAGCCCTCATCCCAGCCCATAGCAGAATCAGAGAGAAAGAGTTCCTATCTGACCCCAAACCCAGGACCTCTCTAGGAAGAGAGAGCACAGGAGCGTAATTAAGGCATCAACTACCCAGCTGAATGCCACCTGGAAGTTAGAGCCCTCATCCCAGCCCATAGCAGAATCAGAGAGAAAGAGTTCCTATCTGACCCCAAACCCAGGACCTCTCTAGGAAGAGAGAGCACAGGAGCGTCATTAAGGCATCAACTACCCAGCTGAATGCCACGTGGAAGTTAGAGCCCTCATCCCAGCCCATAGCAGAATCGGAGAGAAAGAGTTCCTTCCTGTGTCTGCATCCCAAGTGACACCCTATTTGAGGTGCCTTTTGGGATGTACACTTCCACGCCATAATAAAACCACAGCCCTGGACTGCATGAAGAGTGGTAGGGGAGTTACACGACCATGGTATTTGCAGCGGTGTGAAATCACCTAGCTCACCTCTTTCCGCCATGATTATTTCATGCCGGCTGTGATATTGTAATGCATATTTAAGGGACTGAGAGGTTATCTCTCACGCACTCTCTTTCTAGGGAGTGTAGGCTAGTCTTTCTAGATCAGTTCCTAGATATCTGTAGCTCGAGGAGTAGGGTCTCGCTCTACTTGTGTTGGATGCTGATTGGCCTGTGTTGGATGCTGATTGGCCTGTGTTGGATGCTGACTGGCCTGTGTTGGATGCTGACTGGCCTGTGTTGGATGCTGACTGGCCTGTGTTGGATGCTGACTGGCCTGTGTTGGATGCTGACTGGCCTGTGTTGGATGCTGACTGGCCTGTGTAGGGCAGCATAATCCCATGAAGCATCAAACACACACCACCAGAACAACAATGGACTTCACTATTTTAGTTAGTGCTTACTGCTTGTTTTCCATGGATTCCAAGTTGACCTAATACTAATGCCTGATGTTATGAAGAATTTGCTTGTTTAAATCAGTGGGAGTCTATGAATATGATAGCACAGAGACTTACCCAGTAAAAGGGCTTAATATTTTTCATGGTTGTGCCACTGCCATGCCAAGCAGTGCCACTGCCAAACTGGGCACAGGGATCTCCCCTGGCATGTGGAGAGGGCATCACCCACCACATGTGGCAGTGCCCCTGTCGTAACATGACTGTCTACCTTCTGCTGGGTGCTGGGAGGGTAGGCTTACATACAGTATGTTCACTATGCGACCGCAGCGTAGAGGGGCTAGATTCACGCCCCATCATGTCCACACGGACTCCCTCACCGGCTGCATTCAGTTACATTTCTCTACCTTTACAAACCCCATAAGCTGAGGAAACCAGGGCCGTTTGGCACAAAATGGACGGCGTCAGATGTGCTATGTTTGCTAATGTATGGTAGGTTTCAAGTCATCCATGTTGGCTCCGCTGATCCTGATTAGGGGCGACAGACTTGGGGGAGGCTTAACGGGTCACCTGACCTTCACACAGGGCTCAAAGCAGAGGAGTGGTTGGCCTGGCCTGTGCACTCTTCCACAACACACACACACACACCAGCTCTGGTCTGCTGGCATTAGGGGCTGTCGCCACTTAATCTCCCCCACAATAGTGTGTGTGCGATGGAGCGGATTAGTGATATTCCTGGGAAAAGTGTAACACCAGAGGGACACACTAATTGTCCGCCACAAGCATTACTCGTAGTTGCTGCAGGGCATCGTTCTTCTTCTTCTCCTCCCAGTCATTATTCTGTTGCATCTGGCTGTACATCTGTTCATGTTTGCTCTCCGTCTCTTATCGTTTATTCATCCCTTTTCTATCTGTTTATATTTGCCCTCTGTTTACGCTCGGTATGTTGGTTTGTTTGCTTGCCTGTCTACTCATCTTCTCTCCTCTCTGACCGTCCTTTTTTTCGCTGTGCTTTTGTTCTTTACCCGGTTTTTTTTCTTCTTTTGTGTGTTTTTTTTCTCTCCTCCAAATATTCATCTGTCTTCCTGTCAAATCCGTTGTTCTGTTTCACATATCGGCGCATGCACTGAGTGTAGAAAACATTAGGAGCACCTGTTCTTTCCAGGTGAAAACTATGATCCCTTATTGGTGTCCCTTGTTAAATACACTTCAATCAGTGTAGATGAAGGGGAGGAGACGGGTTAAAGAAGGGATTTTTAAGCCTTGAGACAATTGAGACACGGATTGTGTATGTGTGCCATTCAGACAAAGACAAAAGATTGAAGTGCCTTTGACCAGGGTATGGTAGTAGGTGTCAGGTGCACCGGTGTGTGTCAAGAACTGCAACGCTGCTGGGTATTTCACGCTCAACAGTTTCCCGTGTGTATCAAGAATGGCCCACCACCCAAAGGACATCCAGCTAACTTCACACAACTGTGGGAAGCATTGGGGTCAACATGGGCCAGCGTCCCTGTGGAAATGCTTTCGACAACTTGTAGAGTCCAGGTCCCAACGAATTGAGGCTGTTCTGAGGGCAAAACGGGGTGCAACTCAATATTAGGAAGGTGTTCCTCATGTTTGGCATACTTAGTGTGTCTCTGTCCAGCAGCCTCTACCGCTCTCTGTATGCCATCACTCACTCATCCCGTCACGATGACTGGTTCATAGGTCAGCAACAAAGGCTCTCCACCTCTGTTAGTCTTCTCCAGTGTGAATGGATCTGTATGAGTTACTCCAACACACAAGCACTATTACACCTGCACTGTTCATGGGCAATGTTCTGATCAGTGACCTTGATCTAGATATTCACACGATGACAGTGAAACGTGCACATTGTATTTAACAAACATGCGTTGTATTTGCAAGGCATCTGCCACACACACACACACACACACACACACCACACTTCAACACAATAGGCAGAAAGCTTCCCACACTACTTGCCTGTCTCTTGCGGTCATCGTCCCTACAGATGAGGAGGGCACTATCTGGGGAGGAATGGGAGTTAGTATGATGCCCCCCCCTACCCAAATGCCACCAGGCCCTGCCTGCCCATAAGCCCCTTAAGGGATTAACCAATGGGAGCTCATTGGTGCTTAAGACTAGTGAGTTAATGCCCACCCGGTGTGGCACAACTAACCTAGCCCCTGGCCAAGCTAGGCCCACACAGCCGCATAGATGAACAGACACACTGACACTCACATACACATGTGCACACACACACACAGATAATAGTCCCCATGTGGCCCCGTTGGTAGAGCATGGAGGTTGCAAAGCCAGGGTTGTGGGTTCGATTCCCACAGGGAACCAGTACAACAAAAAAAATGCAAGAAAATGTATGTACAGTCGCTCTGAATAAAACCCATCTGTTAAATGACTCAAATGTCAACTGTTAATGCCTAATAAACGTAGTCTTTCCCACACACTGTTTTCTCCATCAAATTGCTCTATTGGCATCAAAAGTGTCCACACGCTGCCAAAGCTAGCACATTTCCCTCAGCTTAGTGGGTTGTAAAAGTCGTGTCTTAAAATATGTTAACTGCCTCGTTTAAAATGCCCAAATAGCAGAGTGTGATCGGGCATGATTCAGAGTAGAGCGTGTTTGTGGTGTCACTGTGGAGAAACACGTGGCTGGACTCTGCTCTCTCTGACAGACAGAAAGGGATGTTGAGCACCGCGTGGGCACTGTTAAGACGTTGATGTGTTTTATTGATTCATTGGGGGTTGTGTAATTGTGATTCTGAAAGACAGCATGAATCATATTAGGGCTGGGAATTGCCAACAATTCTATGTCTGTTGCGATTCGATACTGTGATTATTATTCTTTTATGTTCCGAACATATTGCTCATCGTATGTCTGCTGCAGAGAGATGCGAGAACAAGTGATCAGTCATGGAAATAAAAGTTCTGAAAACAAATGGGATATATCGTCAAAAATATATCGCCTGTTCTAGTTTTACTATCTCGATGATACCACTGCTATCAAAAATGACCTTTTATCAGCCCAGCCCCTTCTCTCGTCTGCCTATTCTTTCTCTCCCTAGTTCTCTCTTTTTCACTTCCACGATGCTACATTGACATCAAAGCATGCCATTCATATTTGTATATTGCCAAACATGAACATAACAGCAATCTTTCTCCCCTTCACCTTTTTTAAATGATTATTATTATAATTTTTTTTACAATTACATTTATTTTAATGCGCAATTAAAGCAAATGTCACAGCCGACCCCTCTCGCTCTCTCAGGGTTTCTTCCGGCGCAGTATCCAGAAGAACATGGTGTACACCTGTCATCGCGAGAAGGGCTGCATCATCAACAAGGTCACCCGCAACCGCTGCCAGTACTGCCGCCTGCAGAAGTGTTTAGAAGTGGGCATGTCCAAGGAGTGTGAGTACTATTCCTCTCTCTGTCTCTCTCTGTATGTCTCTCTCTGTATGTCTCTCTGTATGTCTCTCTCTCTCTGTCTCTCCGGCTCTCTCTGTCTCTCTCTCAATTTCAATTTAAGGGGCTTTATTGGCATGGGAAACAGTTTCACCTCTCTCTCAATTTTTTTATTATAAAAAATAAATACATCTATTTTAGGGCTTAATTGGCATGGGAAACATATGTTAACATTGCCAGAGCAAGTGAAGTAGATGATAAACAACAGTGAAATAAACAAAAAAAATGAACAGTAGACATCTCTCTCTCGTTCGTTCGCCTGTCTCTTCTGAGTGAATACTGTCTCCCAAGAAATGCCTTCCCGAAGTAGATATTCAAAGCACCACGCGCTGACATGACAAAAAGTGATGGTTCTAATACATTTCGAGATGTTTTTTTTATTATCAAGAAGCAATGGTGCGCAACCCGCCACACCCCATGATGGCTTCCCTCCCTCGGTCCACGCCCTCCTACACATCCACCACACATATGCTCACACAGACTGTACATCCCCCTATAGGCTTCAATGAGGCTAAGCGCTAAAACAATCTCCTAGCACATTATCTTCTGGGCCCCCTGTAAGTGAGTTCTCCTCCTCAGTGTTCCGAGCCGCTGGTTTATAGCAACATTCATCCCAGTCAAGGCCGCTAGGGAAATCAACTACTGCCATCTAGTGGTGGGGAGTATGTTACTACACCTGGGAAGTGGCCCACAGTGTGGTGTGGTGTTTAAAAAATATATATTTGACAAAATCAGCAGGTGTGTGTTTTTTTGCGTTTTTGAGTTGGGATTGTGTGTGTCCAGGGCTGTCTTAACCCATCTTGATTGACCTTTGAGCCGGTCAACCTGGAACGGTCAACCTAGAACCCCTAACAGTAAGACTCTTATCTCTGAAGGGGGGTGACACACTGATGCTATTTACTAAGTCGTGTGTGTGTGTGTGTGTGTGTGTGTGTGTGTGTGTGTGTGTGTGCCATGACTGATTAGAGTGCCAGGCTAATAGTTCTTTAATGGCTTCATTAGGTTGTGTTTTCTGGGCCCACGCTGGCAGCTCTGTCTCTGGGGAAGAACAGTGTAACACACATAGTGAACAGTGCTGCGCTGCCCTGAGGAAAGAGAGCATCTTATTTATCATGGTTCCCTTCTTCTTTCCAATTCTCTCTCACACACCCTCTCTCTCACTCACTCACACACCCTCTCTTTCACACACCCTCTCTCTCACTCACACACACTCTCTCTCACTCACACACTCTCTCACACACTCTCTCACTCACTCTCACACTCTCTCTCTCACTCTCACACACTCTCTCTCTCACTCACACACACTCTCTCTCTCACTCACACACTCTCTCTCTCACTCACACACACTCTCTCACTCACTCACACACACTCTCTCACTCACTCACACACACTCTCTCACTCACTCACACACTCTCTCACACACTCTCTCACTCACACTCTCTCTCACTCACACACACTCTCTCACTCACTCACACACTGTTACGGATACAGTTATCCTGTGTGTGTGTGTATCCTGTGTGTGTTTCTTTTCTCTCCTTCTCCCCTCACAGGTGAAAACCATCACTCCCCAATCAGTCAACAATCAATCATCAATCAGAAGACACACCTCCTATTTCCTACCCTATCACAGTTCCTTCCCCATGGTTTAAAAACCCCATCATTTGTTTGCTCTGGAGCAATCTCTAGCTCAATCTCTCTGTGTTTCACTCTCGCTTTGTGTCTTAACCTCTCTTTTGTTTAAAGCACCTCCATAGCACTTTGTCATCACCTGTGAGTATTGTTTTTGGGTTATGGTGTTTGTTTGTTTGCTGGTGGGAAAAGGGGAAACCAAGACAAGTCGCCCATGGGCATACACTACCCGTAGGTGAACTTTGTTAAATACACTAGTTAGAACTGGGCGGACCACCCACTGTATTTTTGGTTAGTTAGTTAGCTGTTGTTAAAGTAGGCTAGTCTAGCTTAGGGGTGTTTTTGAATACTTATTGTTTCTTTCCTTGGGTCCAGCTCAGCCCCTTTTCCTGCTCCCCCCATTACCGTGTGTTTATAAATAAACCTAGAGTTTGACGGTAGATTTCTGTTGTCGTGGTTATTTCGTGCACACTTTTACTTTGTCACAATAATAATTTGCATGAGGTATGTTACGGGTCTCATTACCATCCCCCCTAGACTGTCGGGCCAAAAGGGATTCGTAACATAAGTGGGGGCTCGTCCGGGATTTGAACCCGGGACCTCTCGCACCCGAAGCGAGAATCATACCCCTAGACCACTTATGTTACGAATCCCTTTTGGCCCGACAGTCTAGGGGGGGATGGTAATGAGACCCGTAACATACCTCATGCAAATTATTATTGTGACAAAGTAAAATGTGTACTGATTTTAAGAAAGGCATTGATTTTTATGGTTAGGTACGATTGTGCTTTTTTCGCGAATGTGCTTTTGTTAAATCATCCCCCGTTTGACGAAGTTGAAGTAGGCTGTGATTCGATGATAAATTAACGAGCACCTCATTGATTATATGCAACACAGAACAATCTAGTTAACTTAGTAATATCATCAACCATGTGTAGTTAACTAGTGATTATGTGAAGATTGATTGTTTTTTTATAAGTTAGGTTTAGTGCTCGCTAGCAACTTGCCTTTGCTCCTTGCAGCTACAAGGTCCTTTTGACACTGCACTTGCATAACAGGTGGTCAGCCTGCCACGCAGTTTCCTCGTGTATTGCAATGTAATCGGCCATAATCGGCGTCCAAAACGGTCAATTACCGATTGTTATGAAAACTTGATATTGGCCATAATTAATTGGTCGACCTCTAGTGGTGATACAGTGGGTCTCTAGAGGAGGGTAGACAGAATGTGGAGAGATTGATAAGGAAGGTGAAAGAGAGACCGAGGGAGAGAGAAAGAGAGTGTGTGTCTGTTGCTACTGTTTGGAAACAGAGAGTTAGTCCCAACTCTCCAATGTCTCCCTGTCTGTATTGTGCCAGATCAGCGACACACAGATTTTCCTTCTTAAGCTCTTTTCACACTGTCACATCAAAGCACTTCAGCTCTCCCCCCCTCTCTCTCTCTCCCCACATACAATTCACTCACACCCTCTCCTCTGCAAATTTCTCACATAACACACGGCTAACACATTTTTTATTCTCTCTGTCTCTCTCTGTCTCTCTCTGTCTCTGCGTGTGTGCCAGTTTGAGGATAAAAAGTGTATATGGTTCCATCTAGTGGTTGATGTGTGTATTTCCCCCAACGTACAATGTCCCAGTTGATCAGCGTTTGTGTTTCCAGTAGTGTGTCTGGTCTCCGGGATAGCGATCGTTTTTCTGACTGCCTCTGTGTTCTCTCTTTGGCCGGAGATGGCATGGCTATGTGAGGATTGTGAGGTCGACCTGTAGTGGTTAGTGTTCACATATCCCAGAAAATTGCCATTTGAGCCCAAAGGATAACCCTCTCCCCCTCTCTTCGTCTCTTTCTCTCCCTCCCTCAGCGGTGAGGAACGACAGGAACAAGAAGAAGAAGGAGGAGAAGAAGCCAGAGTGTACTGAGATCTACGTGCTGAGTACCGAGACGGAGCAGATGATCGAACGCGTTCGCAAGGCCCATAAGGAGACTTTCCCCTCGCTCTGTCAGCTGGGCAAATACACCACGGTGACTTATACACACGCACACATTACCCTCGCTCTGTCAGCTGGGCAAATACACCACGGTGACTTATACACACGCACACATTACCCTCGCTCTGTCAGCTGGGCAAATACACCACGGTGACTTATACACACGCACACATTCCCCTCGCTCTGTCAGCTGGGCAAATACACCACGGTGACTTATACACACGCACACATTACCCTCGCTCTGTCAGCTGGGCAAATACACCACGGTGACTTATACACACGCACACATTACCCTCGCTCTGTCAGCTGGGCAAATACACCACGGTGACTTATACACACGCACACATTACCTCGCTCTGTCAGCTGGGCAAATACACCACGGTGACTTATACACACGCACACATTACCCTCGCTCTGTCAGCTGGGCAAATACACCACGGTGACTTATACACACGCACACATTACCCTCGCTCTGTCAGCTGGGCAAATACACCACGGTGACTTATACACACGCACACATTACCCGCTCGCTCTGTCAGCTGGGCAAATACACCACGGTGACTTATACACACGCACACATTACCCTCGCTCTGTCAGCTGGGCAAATACACCACGGTGACTTATACACACGCACACATTACCCTCGCTCTGTCAGCTGGGCAAATACACCACGGTGACTTATACACACGCACACATTACCCTCGCTCTGTCAGCTGGGCAAATGACATACACACGGTGACTTATACACACGCACACATTACCCTCGCTCTGTCAGCTGGGCAAATACACCACGGTGACTTATACACACGCACACATTACCCTCGCTCTGTCAGCTGGGCAAATACACCACGGTGACTTATACACACGCACACATTACCCTCGCTCTGTCAGCTGGGCAAATACACCACGGTGACTTATACACACGCACACATTCCCCTCGCTCTGTCAGCTGGGCAAATACACCACGGTGACTTATACACACGCACACATTACCCTCGCTCTGTCAGCTGGGCAAATACACCACGGTGACTTATACACACGCACACATTACCCTCGCTCTGCCAACATGTTTGGGCATTACAAACACCGACTAACATACACACTCCTTGCACGCTCAACATACCAGCCAATGTATTTGTAGAACCACAGAATAACCTACATGCATGTATCTCCCTCTCCCTCCCTACAGAATAACAGTGCAGAGCACCGCGTGGCTCTAGATGTCAACCTGTGGGATAAGTTCAGTGAGCTGTCCACTAAGTGTATCATCAAGACGGTGGAGTTTGCCAAGCATCTGCCAGGCTTCACCACCCTCACTATCGCTGACCAGATCACCCTGCTCAAGGCTGCCTGTCTGGACATACTGGTGAGAAGACGCATCAGGACACACACACATTAGGACATGCGTGTATTTATTACAAACAGCAAAACATCGTCAGAAAGTGAACAGCAATATATTTGTGCTCCCCTTCCCAACTAACTCAGTGGCCTTGTGGTTAGTGTCCGTCCTGAGATTGGGAGTTTGATCCCTGGTCATAATTTTTTTTATACCTGATGCATCTCTGCTTGGTACTCAGCATTAAGGAGATAGATTGGGGGGTGAGGGGGGGGAAGAGCCATTTCGGCTCGCAAGACTGACTGACTTCTTTTCCCCCCATTTCCCTCCTTCCCTCTTTCTACCTTAGATTCTGAGGATATGCACGCGGTACACTCCAGACCAGGACACAATGACGTTCTCAGACGGGCTGACCCTGAACAGGACCCAAATGCACAACGCAGGCTTCGGCCCGCTCACAGACCTGGTGTTCGCCTTCGCCCAGACACTCCTCCCTCTGGAGATGGACGACGCCGAGACCGGCCTGCTCAGCGGCATCTGTCTGCTGTGTGGAGGTACTGTACCGTTGCTCGGGTTCCAACCCAGCACTGCACCTCCTATCAGGGCCGGGAGTTGATATCACGAGGCCAATTGTCATTTGTTTTCAAGCAAATTAGTATTGGGTATTAAGGATGTGTTTTTCATTTGTGTGTGTGTGCGCCTGTGTGTGTGTGTGCGCCTGTGTGTGTGCGCCTGTGTGTGTGTGTGCGCCTGTGTGTGTGTGTGTGTGCGCCTGTGTGTGTGTGTGTGTGTGCGCGCCTGTGTGTGTGCGCGCCTGTGTGTGTGTGTGCCTGTGTGCGTGTGTGTGTGTGTGCGCGCGCCTGTGTGTGTGTGTGTGTGTGCGTGTGTAGACCGTCAGGATCTGGAGCAGGCAGACAAGGTGGACGTACTACAGGAGCCCCTACTGGAAGCTCTGAAGATCTACGTGAGGAAGAGGAGGCCTCACAAACCACACATGTTCCCCAAGATGCTGATGAAGATCACGGACCTCAGGAGCATCAGCGCCAAGGGTGAGAGAACACGCCTGCACACTGCGTTGTTTTTTACAGGGTAGATTTAGTGTAGCTTAAACTTCTTCCAGTGTGAAGTCATTGGTAGCTTGGTAAACTGTATTGTTTTATGTTGGTGTTAACTTTATTTTGGCAGTCACCTGTATGAGCTTGTCACAGTTCATTTTGTAGAAACTATTGATCCTCTGTGGCTAAATTATACTCTGGTGTATTTTAAACTTTGAGTTGGCTCCTGTGATTGTATATTTGGTGTTGTTTTTCTTACCTCTTGGGCCCCTGTATTAATTCAGCCCTAGTCTCAGTGCAACACTACTACCATTTCTATCTATATCAGGCGTTATTTATTTGAAGAAAAATATTTAGGGTCTTACATATGATATTTTGCTGTAGTGGCCGAACCTTATGGAACACATGACCCTCTCACTCTCTCTGCCTCTCTGTTCTCCTCCCTCCCTCCCTCCCTCCCTCCCTCCCTCTCCTCCTCCAGGAGCGGAGCGAGTGATCACTCTGAAGATGGAGATCCCAGGCTCCATGCCCCCTCTCATCCAGGAGATGCTGGAAAACTCAGAGGGTCTGGAGGGCCAGGGGGCCAGCGGGGGCCGCTCCAGCGGAGGAGGGGCCCCACCAGGCAGCTGCAGCCCAAGCCTGTCCCCCAGCTCAGCCCGCAGCAGCCCCCCTGCACCCTCCCCTTAGACTGGGGTCCACCACCACCCCCCCCAGGCAGGGACAGCCAGAAGGCATGACTACAGACTCCCACACTGTGACAAACCAGGCCAGAGTGGAGTGGGGATAGGAAGAGGGCCAAGCCTGGGCCCAACCAGGACGGACTTTGACACTTTGAGGGTAAACGCAGGCCTCAATGGAGAGACAGCCGTCCCCCCACTCCCCCTATCTCAGCCCCAGACTGGGCACCATCATACTTAACTGAATCTGGATGGCACTATAACCATCACCCCCACCACCACCACCACCATAGACATGCCTCAGAACCAGCGCCAGGGATTGGCAGACGCAACACAAGGAGTTTAATCTGAGATGTTCTGTTTACTCTCCTCAGTGATGACTCTGTTCTTCCTCTCTCCCCCTCAAGACTATGGACAGGAATTCAGGCTCAGTGCCTGTCAGACCTGGGGTAAAGGGGTCGACAAGACGCACGTCTTTCTGCAGGGAACTAGACAGACAGACTGCTGGACACTGGGCACGAGTCATCCCTAAATGTTGTCAGGGACAGCAAATGGGGGCTGCTCAGAGGGGGGGGGGCCTGCCTCTCCTTCTCCTTCACAACTTTGAGAGACAGATTTTCTTACAAAAGATATATGGAAATATAAATATATATATATTGAAAAAGTAATCATTGCAATTTGAATTGTCCAGGTGGAATGATGCATAAAAGAGGAGTTGCTATCTTTTTCTCAGTATTTTTCTCACTGTTCTAAGAACTTAGATGTTATTTGTGATCCCACCTCCCCAGACCTAGTGTTTTGTTCTCTTCGTTTCACCCAGGAATATCAGCACACTAAGTAGTCACAGTGGAAATGTGTGTTTTTTTCTATCAAATCAGAAGATAAGTAGAACAAAAATGACGACACGATTTCAGATGCAATTCACTTTATGCACTAGACCTCTTGCACTGTCACGTTCACAAGTTGGATCAAATTGAGACACAAAACACAAATTGGACCAGGTTGGGTTGGCATCTCTCTGGTTTTGTTCCATTTACAGTATTTTCTATTTTTTTCCATAGGAGAAAAGGAAACGTAATGGTTCTATGATCTAGAGTCAAGTTGTTGTGGAGTTATGAAGATGACCTGTAAGAAAATAGCAGCCATGAAATAATGTACATAAGATGTATTCCTTTGTGTTAAAGTACATGGAGTCTAGCCAATTTTCACTTTTGTCAAAGCCTTTTATGTTTTGCTTTTTGTTCTTGTTTGGTGTCCTGAAGTGAAGGCATGAATGGTCGCCTGTTTAGACCGCTTAAGGAAGGGACGGACTGCTAGGAACACCATGGCCATTGATAACCTGTAAAGAGAGTTGAAATTTTAAAAAAGAAAGATTTGACAATTTAAAGACCAACAACTCCGTGACCCCCACTTTTCCTAAGGTCGTCCCTCTCTCATTCCATTTCTGGATAATGTATGTATTACCCCCAACAGCACTGCCTCTGTACTGTAGCACATTATCTATGTGCTCCCATTACCCCCCACCATCAGTCACAAACTGTACCACGTTACCAGTATGCTCACATTGTAGCACATTGGCTGTAGGATGTATCTATCTATGTCCCTGTAAACTCTGTGACACGATACCAGTACGCTCACAACACCACTGCCTCTGTATGTATACATGTTCCCCATTTCTCTACCCCCCCCCCACAACACCACTGCCTCTGTATGTATACATGTTCCCCATTTCTCTACCCCCCCCCCACACCACCACTGCCTCTGTATGTATACATGTTCCCCATCTCTCTACCCCCACCCACACCACCACTGCCTCTGTATGTATACATGTTCCCCATTTCTCTACCCCCCCCTCTACCCACAACACCACTGCCTCTGTATGTATACATGTTCCCCATTTCTCTACCCCCCACCCACAACACCACTGCCTTTGTATGTATACATGTTCCCCATTTCTCTACCCCCCCCACCCACAACACCACTGCCTTTGTATGTATACATGTTCCCCATTTCTCTACCCCCCCCCACACAACACCACTGCCTTTGTATGTATACATGTTCCCCATTTCTCTACCCCCCCCACCCACAACACCACTGCCTCTGTATGTATACATGTTCCCCATTTCTCTACCCCCCCCACCCACAACACCACTGCCTCTGTATGTATACATGTCCCCCATCTCTCCCCCCCCCCACACCACCACTGCCTCTGTATGTATACATGTCCCCCATCTCTCTACCCCCCACACCACCACTGCCTCTGTATGTATACATGTTCCCCCTCTCTACTCCCCCCCCTACCCCCCCCCACACCACCACTGCCTCTGTATGTATACATGTCCCCCATCTCTCTACCCCCCACCCACCACCACTGCCTCTGTATGTATACATGTCCCCCATCTCTCTACCCCCCCACACCACCACTGCCTCTGTATGTATACATGTTCCCCATCTCTCTACCCCCCCCCACCCACAACACCACTGCCTCTGTATGTATACATGTTCCCCATCTCTCTACCCCCCCCCATCCACAACACCACTGCCTCTGTATGTATACATGTTCCCCATCTCTACCCCCCCCACCCACAACACCACTGCCTCTGTATGTATACATGTTCCCCATCTCTCTACCCCCCACCCACACCACCACTGCCTCTGTATGTATACATGTTCCCCATCTCTACCCCCCCCACCCACAACACCACTGCCTCTGTATGTATACATGTTCCCCATCTCTCTACCCCCCACCCACCACCACTGCCTCTGTATGTATACATGTCCCCCATCTCTCTACCCCCCCCACCCACAACACCACTGCCTCTGTATGTATACATGTTCCCCATCTCTCTACCCCCCCACCACACCACCACTGCCTCTGTATGTATACATGTCCCCCATCTCTCTACCCCCCCCACCCACAACACCACTGCCTCTGTATGTATACATGTTCCCCATCTCTCTACCCCCCCCACCCACAACACCACTGCCTCTGTATGTATACATGTTCCCCATTTCTCTACCCCCCCACAACACCACTGCCTCTGTATGTATACATGTTCCCCATTTCTCTACCCCCCCCACAACACCACTGCCTCTGTATGTATACATGTTCTCCATCTCTCTACCCCCCACAACACCACTGCCTCTGTATGTATACATGTTCCCCATCTCTCTACCCCCCTCCCCCACAACACCACTGCCTCTGTATGTATACATGTTCCCCATCTCTACCCCCCCCCCCCACAACACCACTGCCTCTGTATGTATACATGTCTCCCATCTCTACCCCCCACCACAACACCACTGCCTCTGTATGTATACATGTCTCCCATCTCTACCCCCCACACCACCACTGCCTCTGTATGTATACATGTCCCCCATCTCTCTACCCCCCACACCACCACTGCCTCTGTATGTATACATGTTCCCCATCTCTACCCCCACACCACCACTGCCTCTGTATGTATACATGTCCCCCATCTCTCTACCCCCCACACCACCACTGCCTCTGTATGTATACATGTCCCCCATCTCTCTAGCCCCCCACACCACCACTGCCTCTGTATGTATACATGTTCCCCATCTCTCTACCCCCACACCACCACTGCCTCTGTATGTATACATGTCCCCCATCTCTCTACCCCCCCACACCACCACTGCCTCTGTATGTATACATGTCCCCCATCTCTCTACCCCCCCCACAACACCACTGCCTCTGTATGTATACATGTCCCCATCTCTACTACCCCCACACCACCACTGCCTCTGTATGTATACATGTTCCCCATCTCTACCCCCCACACCCCCAACACCACTGCCTCTGTATGTATACATGTCCCCCATCTCTACCCCCCCACCACACCACCACTGCCTCTGTATGTATACATGTCCCCCATCTCTCTACCCCCCCACCACAACACCACTGCCTCTGTATGTATACATGTCCCCCATCTCTCTACCCCCCCACCCACAACACCACTGCCTCTGTATGTATACATGTCCCCCATCTCTACCCCCCCACCCACAACACCACTGCCTCTGTATGTATACATGTCCCCCATCTCTCTACCCCCCACAACACCACTGCCTCTGTATGTATACATGTTCCCCATCTCTCTACCCCCCACAACACCACTGCCTCTGTATGTATACATGTTCCCCATCTCTCTACCCCCCACCACAACACAACACCACTGCCTCTGTATGTATACATGTCCCCCATCTCTCTACCCCCCCACAACACCACTGCCTCTGTATGTATACATGTTCCCCATCTCTCTACCCCCCCCCCCACAACACCACTGCCTCTGTATGTATACATGTTCCCCATCTCTCTACCCCCCACAACACCACTGCCTCTGTATGTATACATGTCCCCCATCTCTACCCCCCCCAACACCACTGCCTCTGTATGTATACATGTCCCCCATCTCTCTACCCCCCCACAACACCACTGCCTCTGTATGTATACATGTCCCCCATCTCTCTACCCCCCCACAACACCACTGCCTCTGTATGTATACATGTCCCCCATCTCTCTACCCCCCCAACACCACTGCCTCTGTATGTATACATGTTCCCCATCTCTCTACCCCCCCAACACCACTGCCTCTGTATGTATACATGTTCCCCATCTCTCTACCCCCCCCCACAACACCACTGCCTCTGTATGTATACATGTCTCCCATCTCTACCCCCCCACCACAACACAACACCACTGCCTCTGTATGTATACATGTCCCCCATCTCTACCCCCCCACCACAACACCACTGCCTCTGTATGTATACATGTCCCCCATCTCTCTACCACCCCCCAACACCACTGCCTCTGTATGTATACATGTTCCCCATCTCTCTACCCCCCCCACAACACCACTGCCTCTGTATGTATACATGTCCCCCATCTCTCTACCCCCCACAACACCACTGCCTCTGTATGTATACATGTCCCCCATCTCTCTACCCCCCACAACACCACTGCCTCTGTATGTATACATGTTCCCCATCTCTCTACCCCCCCCACAACACCACTGCCTCTGTATGTATACATGTCCCCCATCTCTCCCCCCACAACACCACTGCCTCTGTATGTATACATGTCCCCATCTCTCTACCCCCCCAACACCACTGCCTCTGTATGTATACATGTCCCCATCCCATCTCCTACCACTGCCTCCCCTCTACCACAACACCACTGCCTCTGTATGTATACATGTCCCCATCTCTCTACCCCCCACACCACCACTGCCTCTGTATGTATACATGTCCCCCATCTCTCTACCCCCCCACAACACAACACCATTGCCTCTGTAAGTTTGTTTCACAGTATCAGCACCTCTATCTCTTTATCTATCACAGCAACACAACTGCCTCTGTTTACACACTATTAGTATTTATCTGTCTGTCATTCTTGACGCTACTGACACATCCGAGTACCTAGCTATTCCCTAGCCTGGCCCTAGATCAGTTTGTGTCGTCTTGCCAATGCATGACAATGAAATAGGAGTTGCACAAACTGATCTGGGATCAGGCTAGCTATTTCCCCACCTTTAACCACTGTTTACACAAAATAGTGCAACTTACCTATCCATCTCTTTTCCCCACAACACCACTGCCTCTGCTGTTCAGTAGGAGTGGATCTGTCCTTCACAACGATCGAACGCTGCTATTGGCCAGCCTCTCTGCAGCCAGTATGACAACGCACAACTGTTTTTCCCCTGCACTCTCACTTGTAATGCAATCAGATGTCAACCAGCATTTGGGGATAAAATAAATAACTGTTTTGATTATGCCAGATCATTGGACGAAGAGAATGACATTTAATAAAGAACCATGCCTGTGTGTGTGTTTTTAAATGTTTCTTAACTGGTGGTGGGTCCACTATTAGGCTGAAAGTAAGATTGTGGTGGGACTTGAAGGTCAGCATTTTGGTGAAACAGGGACTATAGCAGGTCACGTTACAATAACACATACAAGATTCAGAGTCCCTTTAAGGGTTATACTACAGTTTCTTTTGGGGGGAGGCTTATTTTTTAGGTTCCTTATTGGCCCCCAAATGTAGTTAGACAATACATTGAGTGTACAAAACATTAGAAACACCTGCTATTTCCATGACAGACTGTCCAGGTGAATCCAGGTAAATGTTATGATCACTTATTGATGTCACTTGTTAAATCCACTTCAATCAGTGTAGATGTAGGGGAGGAGACAGGTTAAAGAATGATTTTTAAGCCTTGAGACAATTGAGACATGGGTTGTGTATGTGTGCCATTCAGAGGGTGAATGGGCAAGACAAAATATTTAAGTGCCTTTAAATGGGGTATGGTAGTAGGTGCCAGGCGCACCTGTTTGTGTCAAGAACTGCAACGCTGCTGGGTTTTTCACGCTCAACCGTTTCCCCTGTGTATCAAGAATGGTCCACCAGCCAAATTACATCGAGCCAACTGTTAGGAGCATTCATGGGGGGGTGCAACTCAATAGGAAGGTGTTTTTCATGTTTTGTACACTGTCTTTCTGTGTGTGTGTGTGTGTGTATAATATATATATAAAGTCAAAAGTTTGGACAAACCTACTCAATTCAGGGTTTTTCTTTATTTGTACTATTTTCTACATGAAGATATCAAAACTATCAAATAACAAACATGTAATCATGTAGTAACCAAAAAAATTGTTAAACAAATCAAACATATACTTTAAATGTAAGATTCTTCAAAGTAGCCACCCTTTGCCTTGATGACAGCTTTGCACACTCTTGGCATAGTAAAACTAAAGAAAAACTCTTGAATGAGTAGGTGTGTCCAAACTTTTGACTGGCACTGTATATGTGTATGTATTGTTCAATCGTCGTGTTTTTTGGGTCTCATATTCTTGGTTTTAAAAATAAATGAAATGGGGTTTGTGGTGTTGAGCTCAGTGTTGTGTGCCAGCACAGTTCAGTGGAATCAGCAACCAGACCAGAGACAAGTTGGCTAGGATTTCCTGCTTTGTGACAGTTTACCACTCTTCTCTGTCATGGTAATGTTAATACCGGAAAGTGTCTAGAAGCTCATGCATTGACCTTTTGTACATGGAGGTAGAACATGGTCATTTAACTCTACATTTTGGTTGTAACATAAAAAGTTAAATCTGATGTAAATATTGCAATAATTTACTTGCCAAGTGTTGGGGAGAATCATACCTGATATTGGAGGACGTTACAAGGATCAAGATGGTGACAATTCTACTCTTTATGGTATTAGGTGAGTCTTTGTGTATTACAGTAACTAAGTTGTCATAATGGAAGGTCTTTCAAGTTCCTTACATGAATAAGAATAGACTATATATTGGTGTCTGTTGTCTCTGTGACTTCTGCTCTATCCAAGTGCAGTATGATATTCTTGTTTCAATAGGATCTTTATATATTAATGTCTGCAATGCAATTTTAACAGGCTAATTTGTGCGTTTGGGTCTCCGTGAACATTGTCACGAGCGACTTGGTAGACTGTGACAAAATCAAACTGACCTATAACAAAGGACTCGTTTCCAGTTCGCGCGACTGCTTTCTTGGCTCACGCAGCTGTGACTTCAAAGTCAAACGATGTGCTTTGATGTACACATATCTCCTGAAAATGTAGCAAAATAGGATCTTGAAACCGCGGAGAGGGTAACACCACCTGTGGAACATTCAATGGATTGGACATGATTTGGAAAGGCCTGTCTAAATGTGGACCCACAGTTGACTGCATGTCAGAGCAAAAACCGAGCCTAGACAGGATTGTATCAAGGCACAGATCTGGGAATGGGTACCAAACCATTGCCGAAGCTTTGAAGGTCCACAAGAACACAGTGGCCTCCATCATTCTTAAATGGAAGAAGTTTGGAACCACCAAGACTCTTCCTAGAGCTTGCCGCCCGGCCAAACTGAGCAATCTGAGGAGAAGGGCCTTGGTCAGGGAGGTGACCAAGAACCCAATCGTTAACTCTGACAGAGCTCCAGCTCCTCTTTGGAGATGGCAGAATCTTCCAGAAGGACAACCATCTATGCAGCACTCCAACAATCAGGCCATTATGGTAGAGTGGCCAGATGGAAACTACTATTCAGTAAAAGGCACTTGACAGCCCGCTTGGAGTTTGCCAAAAGGCCCCTAAGGGACTCCCAGACGATGAGAAACAAGATTCTCTGGTCTGATGAACCAAGATTGAACTCTTTGGCCTGAATGCCAATCGTCACTTCTGGAGGAAACCTGGTACCATCCCTACGGGGGAAGCATGGTGGTGGCAGCATCATGCTGCGGGGATGTTTTTCAACGGCAGGGACTGGGAGACTAGTCAGGATTGAGGGAGTGATGAACGGAGCAAAATACAGAGAGATCCTTGATTGAAAACCTGCTCCAGAGCGCTCAGGACCTCAGACTGAGCTGAAGGTTCACCTTCCAACAGGACAACGACCCAGAGCACACAGCCACGACAATGCAGGACTGGCTTCGGAACAAGTCTCTGAATGTCCTTGAGTGGTCCAGCCGGAGCCTGTACTTGAACCCAATAGATCATCTCTGGAAAGACCTGAAAATAGCTGTGCAGCAATGCTCCCCTACCAATTAGCAAACATTTCTAAAAACCTGTTTTTGCTTTGTCATTATGGAGTATTGTGTGTAGATTCATGAGGGGGATTTTGTTTTAAATCCATTTTAGAATAAGGCTGTAATATAACAAAATGTGGAAAAAGTCAAGAGGTCGGAATAGTTTCAGAATGCACTGTACAGTTGTGGCCACAAGTTTTGAGAATGACACAAATATACATTTTCACAAAGTCTGCTGCCTCAGTTTGTATGATGGCAATTTGCATATACACTCCAGAATGTTATGAAGAGTGATCAAATGAATTGCAATTCATTGCAAAGTCCATTTTTGCCATGCAAATTAACTGAATCCCCAAACAACATTTCCACTGCATTTCAGCCCTGCCACAAAAGGACCAGCTGACATCATGACAGTGATTATCTCATTAACACAGGTGTGAGTGTTGATGGGGACAAGGCTGGAGATCACTCTGTCATGCTGTTTGAGTTTGAATAACAGACTGGAAGCTTCAAAAGGAGGGTGGTGCTTGGAATCATTGTTCTTCCTCTGTCAATCATGGTTACCTGCAAGGAAACATGTGTCGTCATCATTGCTTTGCACAAAAAGAGCTTCACAGGCAAGGATATTGCTGCCAGTAAGATTGCACCTAAATCAACCATTTATCAGATCATCAAGAACTTCAAGGAGAGCGGTTCAATTGTTGTGAAGAAGGCTTCAGGGCGCCCAAGAAAGTCCAACAAGCACCAGGACCGTCTCCTAAAGTTGATTCAGCTGCGGGATCGGGGCATCAGCAATACAGAGCTTGCTCAGGAATGGCAGCAGGCAGGTGTGAGTGCAACTGCACACACAGTGAGGCGAAGACTTTTGGAGGCTGGCCTGGTATCAAGAAGGGCAGCAAAGAAGCCACTTCTCTCCAGGAAAAACATCAGGGACAGACTGATATTCTGCAAAAGGTACAGGGGTTGGACTGCTGAGGACTGGGGTAAAGTAATTTTCTCTGATGAATCCCCTTTCCGATTGTTTGGGGCAGCCGGAAAAAAAGCTTGTCCGGAGAAGACAAGGTGAGCGCTAGCATCAGTCCTGTGTCATGCCAACAGTAAAGCATCCTGAGACCATTGATGTGTGGGTTTGATTCTCAGCCAAGGGAGTGGGCTCACTCACAATTTTGCCTAAGAACACAGCCATGAATAAAGAACGGTACCAACACATCCTTCCGAGAGCAACTTCTCCCAACCATCCAGAAACATATCCAAAACATGGATATTTTGGGTCCATGGCCAGGGAACTCCCCAGACCTTAATCCCATTGAGAACTTGTGGTCAATCCTCAAGAGGCGGGTGGATAAACAAAAACACACAAATTCTGACAAACTCCAAGCATTGATTATGCAAGAATGGGCTGCCATCAGTCAGGATGTGGCCCTGAGCGGATTGCAGAGGTCTTGAAAAATAAGGGTCAACACTGCAAATATTGACTCTCTGCATCAACTTCATGTAAATGTCAATAAAAGCCTTTGACACTTATGAAATGCTTATAATTATACTTCAGTATTCCATAGTAACATCTGACAAAAATATCTAAAGACACTGAAGCAGCAAACTTTGTGAAAATTAATATTTGTGTCATTCTCAAAACTTTTGGCCACGACTGTAGGGCCCTACTTTAACAAACCTAACACAAAGGTATATGTAATCTCAGGCGGAGCGCTATAGGTTCAGTGCTGTGTCAGGCATATTTGTGCGATTTTTCACTATCACAATTATCGTGCACTTCCTGGCGTTGGGGTGAATTTTTTTTTTTTAATTTTACCTTTATTTAACCAGGCAAGTCAGTTAAGAACACATTCTTATTTTCAATGACGGCCTGGGAACAGTGGGTTAACTGCCTGTTCAGGGGCAGAACGACAGATTTGTACCTTGTCAGCTCAGGGGTTTGAACTCACAACCTTCCAGTTACTAGTCCAACGCTCTAACCACTAGGCTACCCTGCCGCCCCAAGGGCTGGGTTCTGATAAATGAACAAGTTGTGGGTGTGTCGAGGCTTGGCATCTCACTGGCCAGTCAGAATGTGCTCCATGGTGAAATATGGGTTAGCTTCAAGTTGTGTGTTTATGTCTTTTATGAATTGCCTTGGTATCAACTCCAATTCCAATGTTAGTCTGTTATAGATGGTGAAATGACTTACAGAAACTAATCAACAAAATGTAGAACCATCTTTGCTAAATATGTTAACTTGATCCCTTTTGAAGGCCACATTGTTCTAAGTATTTGCACGTCTTCAATACCATTCACACTGATATAGGGGCCAGGCCTACTGTAAATTTCATTATGGCTGAGCATGAACATGCCAAACATTGTCAAATAAGCAATATGAAAGTCATTATTTGTAAGGCCTGAAAAGAGGACGAACAACCAATCACTTTTTTTTTTTAAACAACACCAATTATATAGTAGACCTAACGGAGGACTTGGGTTTTGAAGATATGAAATGATGGGCATGGACACGTAGCCTACTTCACAGAGGGAGTTTCCCACACGTCCAAAACTGGACCTGCGTGGCTAAAACAATGTGGGCCTGCCTACAAAGCATAGATACAAAAAAGAGAATGTCAGCTCACTGTTTCACTTATCTAAAACTTTATATATGAATATAGCTTTGGTGATTAAGATGCATTTCCAAGCGGTCTCAAGATTCAAACCCTTTATGGACAGTCTTGACTACTTCCGAGATTGCATTGGGCAGACCGCAAACAAAAACTTCACTGAGAGGACGGAAGGCTATGCTTGGTTTTTCATCGAATAAAATGAAATGAGAAAAAAAAACATTTGTTTTTTTTCTGTTTCTATAATCGAAGTATACAGGTACCAACAGCACATTAGGCTACTCTTGTTCCGTGTGTATATGGGCACCGTGCATCACAGCTGGATAGGCTGCGTTTCCGCTGTTAAATAAGCAACTGCATTTACCGCTAAAACCAGCTTTTGGTTGGTCTTAAATGTCCCTATCAGCGCTGCCTAAAATTAGCACTTGGGGTCATGTTGTGAAGGACGCATCTCAAATATATCCACCCTGCCCATCTGAGCGCAAGCGACCTGATATAAGACAGGTCAATTGCCGAACCTGGCGTAAGAGCTGGAAAAGACCCGGTGCGACAGTTTTAACATGACACAATTGCGACGCCAGCGACTCTACATAAGAGTATTTATTTATTTTTTAGGGCAATCTCTGTAGAAATGGTTCAAGACATCACAGTAAAATAGAAGGATGTATTGTAAAATGGTAGTGTAATGGGAAAGATGGGTTAGTCTGTGGACATTTGAGGGTTGGTTGATTGGCCGATACACTTGGAATCGAGTGCGACCAGGAAGAAAACGTTACATATGTCGGGTAGTGGGTATACTTGTTTACTGTAAAATTCTTCAATCGGGCACCAGTCCAGCTATTGGACAAAATGGCCTTCTAAGAAGACTTGACTTATGAGTTATTTTTAGTAATAACTCTATAAGACTACAATTTAAAATAATAGTAATACATTGATTCATCTGAAGGTAACAATACACACCTGTGTGTATTATTATACAATCAACATTTAGTCATCAAAATATTTACACGCATAATGAGAATGATCATGAGCAGGTAGGAAATAGAATGAAGGACAAGAAGTGAAGACCCGGAGATCCTGAACATTAAATGACGTTATACTCGTGTGATCAAAGTCTGTTGTGGCTTCTTGATTGTTCAGGCCGCATGGAGGAGAACAAAGGAAGAAGATGTGTCCTTTCTGGTTGAGTTAGATGGTTCCTCCTTTGGTCAGGAGTTGGTGTCCTTTTGCTTGTTGCTCTTCTCTGTTGGCTCCTTGCTTGAGTTGCAGACTGTGCTCTAATTGTCTTCTCCTTCTTTCCTTGAAGAAGGTTATCTTAAATGTACCGTTGAGGCTACTAGCTTTTTAATGACTAAGTCTCCTTCTGAGACTGTGTAGTGCATGGGCTCTTCCATCCCAATGTATGTACTATTCCCTAAAATGTTCTTTCCCTAACTTATCTGTTCACCAGTTCTTTCCATTAAAGGCGAAGGTCCAGGACCTGTGGTCGGCCTACTGAGGATGGAGGTTCTTCTCTCTCCTCGAGAAAGGCCCAGCCTGAGAGGTCCAGCAGGATAAGAGGCTAAGAGCTAAGAGAGTGAGGCGGAGACAACAGTAGTCCTGTGAGGTCACATGGTATCACACCTAGGTGTGAAAGACCACTTTTATAACTCTTTGTCTTGGAGAGAGAGAAATGGTGACAGAGAGCAGGACACTCCCAGACAAGCCAGCAAACTACCAGGTGTGAAAGAGGGAAGAGACTCGGGGGGGGGGGGGTATGCTAATTTGCTATAGAGCAGACCTAACCCACTCTATTAAATTAGTCCAAACAGGAACATTTTACATCTGGCTGGAAATGAATAAGGAAATGATCTCAACAGAGAAAAATGTCCTCGTGTGGTACCTATATCCCCCCAATAGAATCCCATACTTTAACGATGACAGCTTCTCCATTTTAGAGATTTCCAGGCTCAGGGACATGTACTAGTCTGTGGCGACCTAAATGCCAGAACTGGACAAGAACCCGACACCCTCAGCACACAGGGGGACAAACACCTATCTGAAGGTGACAGCATTCCCTCCCCCCATATGCCCCCCTAGACACAACTACTACAACATAAACGGGTCACAACTCCTGCAGCTCTGTCGGACACTGGGTGTGTACATAGTCAATGGCAGGCTTCGAGGGGACTCCTATGGTAGGTACACCTAATGCTCATCTCTTGGCAGTAGTACTGTAGACTACTTTATCCCTGACCTCAACCCAGTGTCTCTTAGAGCGTTCACAGTCAGTCCACTGACACCCCTATCAGATCACAGCAAAATCACACTCTACTTGAACAGACCTATGCTCAAATCATGAGGCATCAAGGCCAAATGAACTGAAAAATATTACAAAATGCTATAGATGGAAGGAAAAGAGTGTGGAAATCTACCAAAAAACATTTCGGCAACAAATTAAATCCCATCTAGACGATTTACGGGACAAGGTTTCACTGTAATAGTGAAGGTGTAAACTTGGCAGTAGGAAACCTAAACAGTATATTTGACCTCTAAGCTAAGAAAATGAACAACAATGACAAATGGTTTGATGAATAATGCAAAAACCTAAGAAAGAAATTGAGAAACCTGTCCAACCAGAAACATAGAGACCCAGAAAACCTGAGCCTACGCCTTCACTATAGTGAATCACTAAAACAATACAGAAATACACTACGGAAAAAGAAGGAACAGAATGTCAGAAATCTGTTCAATGTAATTGAAGAATCCATAGAATCTAACCACTTCTGGGAAAATTGGAAAACTCTAAACAAACAACAACAAAACAGAGATGTATGGATAAATCCCTTCTCCAATCTTTTGGCTCTATAACAAAGAATCAACAGCAAAAACATATACACATCTTAGAATCAACTGTTAGAAACTACCAGAACCCACTGGATTATCCAATTACATTGAATGAATTACAGGACAAAATACAAACCCTCCAACCCAAAAATGCCTGTGGGGTCGATGTATCAATGCTTCTCCCTTCACTTTGCAGAGTGACCTTGACCACCTTCAACATGACCCTTGGAGACCGGTTCTGCTGGTCGAGGTACAGCTCCTTTGCAGCTCCTACCATGAGCATACTCTGCTCCTTCTGTGCTTGGGGAATTAGATCATGCAACACGGTGAGATGGATTTCTTTACAGCGGTTGCAGGGTTTCCTCAATGTGCAGGTCTCCGCCTTATGGCTACGGGCACACTTGTAGCATCGCTCGCCTGAAGTGATCCAGGTCGTCAATTGAGTTTGAGTGAGCTTTTTTACTCTGGGGCATGAGCCAAGGAAGTGCCCCTTACTATTGCAATATGGGCAGTAAGGCTGGAATTTGATGTTCTTGCACTTGAGAGGGGTCTTCTTCCCGGGTTCCTCCCCAGCATTTTCTGTCTCTCCTGGCGTTCAAACTCCTTCCTTCCCCCGGTGGCTATGGCTGAGATTGTGGCCTGGTGAGCGATGCTCTTCGCCTTTGCCTTCACCTCCAACCATGCGGCCAGGTCTCTGAGAGCATAGGTGCTTCTCGAGCCCTCTTTCAGGATGCTCTTATTCAAACAATGTTCAATGAAACTGTCTCTGAGGTACACTGGAAGTTTGCTAAGAAGCCTGTCCACGTGGGAGCCACATTTCAGCTCGTTCCCGTCTTCTCCTTCAACGGATTGGAGCATCGAGGTCAGGGATTGGACAGCCAGGGAGAATTCCTGGAAGGCAGCATGGTCTCCCATTTTAATTGGAGACGTGTTCAGGATGTTGTTTAGTTCATTCTGGACTAGCTGATGTGGCTCACCATATCTCGCCTTCAGGGCCTGGAGAGCTGCAGTGTATGGTGTTGCGGAGTGCATAAAGGATTGGGCCAGCCTGTATGCACTGGGAAACCGCAAATGATCCATTAGTACTTGGTATTTGTAGCGTTCTGACAGATGACTGTGAATACCCAGCAGGCTCTCCAATGCCATTTCCAAAAGGACAAATTCACTCTCCTTTCCGTTTTCAAAGTATGGCAGTTTGGATCTGGGAATTCCATACGCTGAGGCTACTAGAAGTTTCATAATGTTGGCTCCCTCTTCTGGTTGCGTATAGGATAAACTCGGGACTTCTGATGAGTCCACTGTGGCCTCATTGGGCCGGTCCCCTACTGTCCCAGACCCACCATTTGTGGCAGCCGGAATTGGGCGAGAGCCCTCCGATCTGTTGTTTGAGGACTGGCCTGGCCCTGGACGAAAGGAACGATTTGCCTTGGTTGGTAATTGACGGAAATGCAAAGGAGTGATGCTTTGTCCAGATGGAGGAATGCTAACTTGTGTCACTGGCACCGGCCTGTCTCCCGTGCTCCGTGTTGGCTGTTGACCCCGGAACCTCCGGGGACTGTGGGCCATGCTGTACCAGAGGGGCAGATTGGGAAAGAAAGGCAGACAGGTCAGGTCCATGTGGAGGGGTGGTCACGTCAACTCCCTGTTCGGCTACCCACACAGATTCCACTAATCTTTCAATGGTCCTTCGAGCTGGATCAGAAGGAGGGCCCATTGCTATCCATACATCCTTGGGTTGGGCTGTGCAAGGTCCATCCCATCTACTTCTCTCCACCCAAGCTGTACAGTCACAGCAAGTCCTCTTCACCAGAAGCGATCCAGATGCAGCCACTGACCTCCTTCGGAATGTTGAGATGCTCTGGAAGATGGACACCTTCTCCAACCGGAAGCTACAGGAGGTCACTCGCTGGAAACAGGACTCCTATGCATTAGACCTCCTGGAGAAGAGCACCACCACCACTGAAATGGATGGCGTTCACAGGTATGCAACCCCACTGCTACGGGTGCCCAACCATCCTCCTCTGGCAACCACGACACGGGCTGTACTCCCACTACTGCGTGGAACGGAGCGACGCCTGGTGAAGAATCCTGAGTTTACAGAAGTTCATAACCAAGAGATTCATAACCTTGAGAAGGCAGGCTACGTCACTGAAGTGACAGCTCATGAAGAGGGAAACGCACTCCGTGAATCCTGGTATATCCCTCACCATGTTATCCAGCAACATGGTGGGAAGTATAGACTTGTCTTCAACTGTTCATTCCAAGATGCTGGTCAAAGCCTGAATGACTGTCTACTCCCCGGACAAACCTTAGGTCCTTCCTTGCTCGGTGTCCTTCTCCGGTTCCGGCAGCACTCTACAGCCATCAGTGGAGACATCAAAGCCATGTTTCATCAGATTCGTTTACTGCCTTCCGACACCACACTGCTCCGGTTCATATGGCGAGATATGGAACGAGATGCAGAGCCCACAATCTATGAATGGCAGGTACTCCCATTTGGCACCACCTGCAGTCCTTGCTGTTCCATATACGCTCTGCAGAGACACGCATGGGAGCATCCAGACAGTGACCCAGAAGTTTTGGATTCAGTGGAGAGTACCTTCTATGTGGAAAACTGCTTACAGAGCATCCCATCCATGGCTGAAGCAAAAGTACTCCTTGATAAAGTACGGAATCTCCTGTCCAAAGAGGGATTTGAGGTCAGACAGTGGGCTAGTAACAGAGCGGAGGTTATCCAGCACCTCCCGCCACAAGCTAGGTCCAGTAGCAGTGAACTATGGCTAACGCAGTCTGGTGCTAACCCGGAAGAGCCCACTCTAGGACTGAGGTGGAGCTGCATACCGGAGACCCTGGGGTATAAGCACCGCTCATCTCCGAGTACTGAAACCCCCACTCTGCGCACCATCTATCGGACCTTGGCCAGTCAATACGATCCCCTTGGGTATGTCCTGCCATACACAACACGGGCCAAAGTCTTAGTCCAGGACCTGTGGCAGACCAAGAGGGACTGGGATGAACCAATCCACCCGGCTGACCTAGTGGAACGATGGATCTGTTGGGAAACGGAGTTAACGGAGCTCTCTGATGTCCAAATGCCAAGATGTTATGTACCATCCTGTGCTGACCAACCAGGATCATGCCTGGAAATTATAAAATATACAGACTACAAATTAAACTATTTAACATCATCCTCAGCTCTGGCATCTTCCCCAATATTTGTAACCAAGGACTGATCACCCAAATCCACAAAAGTGGAGACAAATTTCACCCCAATAACTACCGGGGGATATATGTCAACAGCAACCTTGGGAAAATCCTCTGCATTATCATTAACAGCAGACTCATACATTTCCTCAGCGAAAACAGTATACTGAGCAAATGTCAAGTTGGCTTTTTACCAAATTACCGTACGACAGACCATGTATTCAACCTGCCCACCCTAATTGAAAACAAACAAAACAAAGGCAAAGTCTTCTCATGCTTTGTTGATTTCAAAAAAGCTTTAGACTCAATTTGGCTTGAGGATCTGCAATACAAATTAATGGAAAGTGGTGTTGGGAGAAAAACATAAGACATTATAAAATCCATGTACACAAACAAGTGTGTGTTTAAAATAGGAAAAAAACACACATTTCTTTCCATAGGGCCAGGGGTGAGACAGGGATGCAGCTTAAGCTTCACTGTCTTCAACATATATATCCACGAATTGGCCAGGGCACTAGAACAGTCTGCAGCACCCGGCCTCACCCTACTAGAATCTGAAGTCAAATGTCTACTGATTGCTGATGATCTGGTGCTTCTGTCCCCAACCAAGGAGGGCATACAGCAGCACCTAGATCTTCTGCAAAGATTCTGTCAGATCTGGGCCCTAACAGTAAATCTCAGTAAGACAAAAATAATGGTGTTCCAAAAAAGGTCCAGTTGCCAGGACCACGAATACAAATTCCATCTAGACACAGTTGCCCTAGAGCACACAAAAAACTATACATACCTTGGCCTAAACATCAGCGCCACAGGTAACTTCCACAAAGCTGTGAACAATCTGAGAGACAAGGCAAGAAGGGCCTTCTAAGCCATCAAAAGGAACATCAAATTCGACATACCAATTAGGATCTGGCTAAAAATACTTGAATCAGTTATAAAACACATTGCCCTTTATGGTTGTGAGGTCTAGGGTCCACTCACCAATCAAGAATTCACAAAATGGGACAAACACCAAATTGAGACTGCATGCAGAATTCTGCAAAAATATCATGTGTACAATGTAAAACACCAAATAATGCATGCAGAGCAGAATTAGACCGATACCCGCTAATTATCCAAATCCAGAAAAGTGTCGCTAAATTCTACAACCACCTAAAAGGAAGCGATTCCCAAACCTTCCAAAACAAAGCCATCACATACAGCGAAATTAACCTGAAGAAGAGCCCATAAGCATGCTGGTCCTGGGGCTCTATTCACAAACACAAACAGACCCCACAGAGCCCCAGGACAGCAACACAATTTGACCCAACCAAATCATGAGAAAACAAAAACATAATTACTTGACACATTGGAAACAATAAAAATACAGAACAAACTAGAATGCTATTTGGCCCTAAACAAAGAGTACACAGTGGCAGAATACCTGACCACTGTGACTGACCCAAAATGAAGGACATCTTTGACTATGTACAGACTCAGTGACCATAGCCTTGCTATTGAGAAAAGACGCCGAAGGCAGACCTGGCTCTCAAGGGAAGACAGGCAATGTGCACACTGCCCACAAAATGAGGTGGAAACTGAGCTGCACTTCCTAACCTCCTGCCAAATGTATGGCCGTATTATAGACACACATATTTCCCTCAGATTAAACAGACCCACAAAGAATTTGAAAACAATTCGAAAACGAATCCAATCTATTGGGTGAAATACCACAGTGTGCCATCACAGCAGCAAGATGTGTGACTTGTTGCCACAAGAAAAAGGCAACCAGTGAAGAACAAACTCCACTGTAAATACAACCTATATTTATGTTGATTTATTTTCCCTTTTGTACTTTAACTATTTGCACGTCGTAACAACACTGTATATAGACACAATGACATTTGAAATGTCTTTATTCTTTCGGAGCTTTTGTGAGTGTAATGTTTACCGTTCATTTTGTATTGTTTATTTCACTGTTATTTATTATCTCTTTCACTTGCTTTGGCAATGTAAACATATGTTTACCATGCCAATAAAGGCCTTAAATAGAACTTAAATAGAGCTTGGAGGAACTCCATAAGTCCATAACAGATCAGCATTTTAGACAGACTGTAAAAGGATGTTCAACATATTCCATTAAAATGACATGTCGCTATATATATAGAGAGAATGTTTATGTTTTCTACCAAAGCCTCCAACTAGGGGAAAGAGGCATAATAAATGTAAATAAAACTGACTTAAAATCAAACCCTTATTAAAGAGAGATGCAGACAGTCAAATCTCAGTAGCTGTAACATAAACTATATCTGACATTGTATCTGACAATGGAATGTATCTGCTATTTGTATTTACAGCTAAGTCCCCTCCTGTTCCCTGATTTAAGAGGTGATGACTACTCCACTCCACAACTATTGTCAACTTTCTCCTGATATGAACTGAAGCCACGGCTCATCCACTTGCACATTGAATGTTTCCCCTCCAAGCACTAGTAACCCCTATCAATTTTCTCTCATTACTGTACAGCTTCTCCATCACCTGCTCCATTCAGCCACAGTATCCTGGAGGCCTCTTCTATCTGGACTTCTCTGGGTCCAACAGGACTGAAACTAAGCCAGCAGTCAACCACTCTGCCTCCTTTCACTTCCTTGTTGCAGAGTATACAGACTGTGGGAAATACAGCTGCAGCTATGTAGTCAACGTTTCCACCCGGTCATTCAGCTCGGCTAATAGGGAACTAGCTGTCACCATTAGAGGTAAAGTAACACACACTTTAAAAAAACACATTTAAAATAGCTTTTACGTGAGAGAAAAATCATAGTATTGTAAGATGATTCATAGTCCTTCATATCACCATTTTTTGTTTTTATATCCTATGAATTTGCCATCTACAAGACTTCATGGTCCCCATCATTGTCTCTGGAGGGACTGGTGGGGTAGGACTGCTGTTTCTGCTTCTTCTAGTCATCTGTCTAGTCATCTGGAGGACGAGGATGAACAGAAAGCCATCTACAGAGGCTGACCAGAGAGAATGTAAGTGATATCACTATACTGTAAACTTGATTTACGCCTTGAGCCTGAAAAGTTAAGCAGCATCTCAAATTCGGGCCAACGATTTTTGTTTATATCATTTTGTTTGTAAGGTTTTTTTTATTCCCTTTTTGAGTTTGCTTTTGCGAAAATTCATGAGCAAACTGTTATGCAACAGGTCTTGACAACAGACACAACAGAGGGGAGGACAACGAAGAGGAAGAGGACTATGTTAATGTTGAAAACGTCTGTTACCAGAGAGGTCTCTAGGGTGCAAAGAAAAATGAGAAGGAAAAAGGGCACAGCTATGGGAAATCAGAGGACGTCTATGACAACGAGGACGGAAACACTCAAAGAAATGGTGTTTGTGGGGTGTCTCATGAGAAAATGAATAGTGAAGACGATGATGAAGATTACGTTAATGTCTCTGCTCAGGACAATACAGCACATGATGTGAATGAAGACATTTATCAAAACTATTAGGAAAAGTAACAGTGGACTGTATGCAACCTGTCACTAAAGTAGCTCATTGGCATCAACACATGGATTTGGTTCTTCGTGACATGTTTATAAAGAGGCAGCAAGTGGCTTAGTGGTTAGAGTGTTGGGCCAGCAACGGATTGAAAGCCCGAGCTGACAAGATAAAAATCTGCCATTCTGCCCCTGAACAAGGCAGTTAACCCACTGTTCCCCGGTAGGCCGCCATTGTAAATAGGAATTTGTTCTTTACTGACTTGCCTAGTGAAATAAAAAATTGTAATTAATTAAGATGCAAAATTCTAACAACTACGGTGGCTGTAGTTGACACTTAAACTAGACATTTGAAATAATGGTATTGCTTTATTCTATTTAGCTTTTTGTATCCAATCAAAATGTTCAGCATATTTGATCCATTGGGTGGAATTCCAAACGAGTTTATTTTAGGTCAAGACCATCAATCTATGCATTCTCTTTTGAGTCTCTTTTGGTTTTCCACCAATCATACAAGGGCTATATTGACCACAGAACTGTCTACTCTGCAGTAAATACAGGCACAGCACAAATGGGGAAGTGACAGTGAGCTGTGAACTGGAAATGCATACTTATATACGTATATAGTAGCATCTACATTCACAAGACATTTTGCGACAGAGACTGGTCAACACACTTTTCACCAGAACGCTTGTTCAGGTCGACTAGAGAAAATACCTGTCTTTATTTCTGACATGAAGACCCAAATATGGAATATCTTCTGTCTGACAATGGGTGAGTTTAATTTCCAAAAAAGTCCAATCTACTGGAATATGTCAGAAAATAGAGAAAACAGTAATATCTTGAAATTAATATTCTTAAGGGCTGCATGTTGGATACAAGTACTCAGGGATGGATTCTACTTCAAATTGAGAAAAGTGTATCATGTTAATCATTAATTTATTTGAATGGTAAATTTGCTTGAAGCTTTATACTTGCAGTGTTAAACCTCCACAGAGGGTTGAGTGTCTCTCCTCCCTTGGGCTTGGTTGATTAATGAAGGTAATTGATTTATAAGGAACTCCCCTCACCTATAGGTCTTAATTGAAAGGAAGAATCTAAAACCAGCAGATGCTAGGCCATCCATGTAATGAGTTTGAGTTTAATCTCAAGTAAAGATTTGGATCTCTGTCAGTAATGGGGAAGAACTAGGAGTAATCTCTCCAGACTATCATAAATCACTAGCCAATAGTCAAATGATCGGTCAATGTTTAGTAAAGGGATTGATATGCTCAATAGTATTCTTGACTAAGGAAATACTGACTTCTGCCAGATAATTGATGCAAGCAATTTATATTTTCCAAGAATTTACGTATTTGACTACATTGAGATTGAGTTTTAAAACTGACTTCAATAATAATTCAGCTTAAAATAATGATAACAATTACCAGTAGATGTATTTTAAGAGTGACTGAACTTCCTGATTTGGCCTCGTTTTGAAGCTTAGTCATTAAGAAACACTTCTGGCCTCATGATTGAAACCAAACATCAGTTTTCTTGGGGGTGTGGTTTTGACGTGGGTGTTTCTTGGGTTTGTTTTTGCCATTCAATCACAAGAAACATTGGAAGTAGTGAGTACAGAGGTAAGCTAAGTTATCTTTGCTATGGAGAGAACAAAGTTTTGAAGTCGAGGACTTCTCCCCTCCTGACTGAATCTCCCATCTCAAGATCAGCTCAGTTCAGTTCCACATGTGTAGGCTAAAGCCTGCACTGACCGTGTGTTTAGCCAAGCTGGCTAGCCAATCAAGCTGAAATGCCCCTGTCAAATCACTAATAGAAAGGTAGCAAGAGCCAGTGGTTTGGAATGTGTTTGATAATACACTCGTTCTACAACGAGGGCGGCAGGTAACCTAGTGGTTAGAGCGTTGGACCTGTAACCAAAAGGTTGCTAGATCAAATCCCCAAGCTGACGAGGTCAAAAATCAGTCGTTTTCTGCCCCATGAACAAGGCAGTTAACCCACTGTTCTTAGGCTGTCATTGTAAATAAGAATGTGTTTCTTAACTGACTTGCCTAGTTAAATGAAGATAAAAATCAAAATATATACAACGTTTTGCTATGAAAGTAGCTTGCAATGTAGTTCCAACGTTTCAACAAGATGTAAAGACGGTGGAACTGTGGAAACAGTATCAAGAGTTGAATGCCCAGTCATGAGTCAGCTCAGCTTCCCTACAACACAATGCTCTATAGCCTCGCTGGCTAGTTTTGGCTCGTCTCTCCTTATGTCCGCTCTTAGATCTTTGCCCGGAGGACAAATCCCAGAACTACTAGTATCCCGACAGGTGTAGGCTACACGTGGACATTACACAAACATCGCCCAGCTTAAGTCTGGATACCTTTTATCAACAAAAAATTGGCGATTTGTGTTTTTGTTACAAATACAAAACATATCCTGTAAATATCATATTGGTGTGCTTATGAAGACAATATTTCTACTCTTACCTAGCAAATATATGTAAGTTGTGTGTAGACTACAACTTCAGCTGTCTAACTACAATGGTATTCTATTTGGCCAAATCTAAGGATTTGTCTAACAACACACAGACATGCACAGCTCTGTGGGTGAGGTTCTGGCTTCAAGTCGCCAGGGGGTGAAGAAGTCCCTTACATCTATGTAATGCATTACAGGTGAGGACAGGTGCAGTCATGTGGCAGGAGGGGTGGAGACAGGGCTGTTACAGTGACTGTATTACAGCCGAACCGACCGTTTAGTCACGGTAACTAGGCTTCTGATGCTGCTGCCGATAGGCTTCTGATGCTGCTGATGGTCATTAGTAGCCTACCAAACTTGATCATTGCTGGGTACTCAGCACTCTATTGTCCCTCTAATCACTCTGACGTCAATGCAATTGTTTTAGAAAATCAAATCAAACACAGGAGCCCATGAGCTCATGTTGCGCAACATTTCTATAGGCTATGTAATTTGCTATTTATTTTCTATCCCATGTCCCTGTTCCAAGACGGGTACATGATAATGGTCCATTCTATATCAAAACGATTCACACATACAGTGCATTCGGAAAGTATTCAGACCCCTTTTCTTTTTCCAAATGTTGTTACATTGTAGCCTTATTCTAAAATTGATTAAATAAGTCAAAACTCATCAATCTATCCACAATACCCCATAATGACAAAGCAAACACAGGTTTTTAGATACTTTTGCAGATTTATATAAAATAAAAAACACATTTTATTAGTCACATGCGATGAATACAACAGGTGTAGACCAGTGAAATACTTACAAGCCATTTACCAACAATGCAGTTTTAAGATAAATACCTAAAAAATATAAAAAAAATAAAGAGCAGCTGTAAAATAACAACAGCGAAGCTACATACAGGGGGTACCGGTACAGAGTCAATGTGGAGGCTACATACAGGGGGTACCGGTACAGAGTCAATGTGGAGGCTACATACAGGGGGTACCGGTACAGAGTCAATGTGGAGGCTACATACAGGGGGTACCGGTACAGAGTCAATGTGGAGGCTACATACAGGGGGTACCGGTACAGAGTCAATGTGGAGGCTACATACAGGGGGTACCGGTACAGAGTCAATGTGGAGGCTACATACAGGGGGTACCGGTACAGAGTCAATGTGGAGGCTATATACAGGGGGTACCGGTACAGAGTCAATGTGGAGGCTACATACAGGGGGTACCGGTACAGAGTCAATGTGGAGGCTACATACAGGGGGTACCGGTACAGAGTCAATGTGGAGGCTACATACAGGGGGAGTCACCTACATACAGGTACAGAGTCAATGTGGAGGCTACATACAGGGGGTACCGGTACAGAGTCAATGTGGAGGCTACATACAGGGGGTACCGGTACAGAGTCAATGTGGAGGCTACATACAGGGGGTACCGGTACAGAGTCAATGTGGAGGCTACATACAGGGGTCAATGTACCGGTACAGAGTCAATGTGGAGGCTATATACAGGGTGGAAGCTACCAGGGGGTACAGAGTCAATGTGGAGGCTACATACAGGGGGTACAGGGGGTACCAGGGGGTACCGGTACAGAGTCAATGTGGAGGCTACATACAGGGGGTACCGGTACAGAGTCAATGTGGAGGCTACATACAGGGGGTACCGGTACAGAGTCAATGTGGAGGCTACATACAGGGGGCTACCGGTACAGAGTCAATGTGGAGGCTACATACAGGGGGTACCGGTACAGAGTCAATGTGGAGGCTACATACAGGGGGTACCGGTACAGAGTCAATGTGGAGGCTACATACAGGGGGTACCGGAGTCAATGTGGAGGCTACATACAGGGGGTACAGAGTCAATGTGGAGGCTACATACAGGGGGTACCGGTACAGAGTCAATGTGGAGGCTACATACAGGGGGTACCGGTACAGAGTCAATGTGGAGGCTATATACAGGGGTACCGGTACAGAGTCAATGTGGAGGCTATATACAGGGGGTACCGGTACAGAGTCAATGTGGAGGCTACAGGGGTACCGGTACAGAGTCAATGGGAGGCTACATACAGTACAGAGTCAATGTGGAGGCTACATACAGGGGGTACCGGTACAGAGTCAATGTGGAGGCTACATACAGGGGTACCGGTACAGAGTCAATGTGGAGGCTATATACAGGGGGTACCGGTACAGAGTCAATGTGGAGGCTACATACAGGGGGTACCGGTACAGAGTCAATGTGGAGGCTACATACAGGGGTACCGGTACAGGGGGTACATACAGGTACAGAGTCAATGTGGAGGCTACATACAGGGGGTCAATGTGGAGGCCGGGGGTACAGAGTCAATGTGGAGGCTACATACAGGGGGTACCGGTACAGAGTCAATGTGGAGGCTACATACAGGGGGTACCGGTACAGAGTCAATGTGGAGGCTACATACAGGGGGTCACCGGTACAGAGTCAATGTGGAGGCTATATACAGGGGGTACCGGTACAGAGTCAATGTGGAGGCTACATACAGGGGGTACCGGTACAGAGTCAATGTGGAGGCTACATACAGGGGGTACCGGTACAGAGTCAATGTGGAGGCTACATACAGGGGGTACCGGTACAGAGTCAATGTGGAGGCTACATACAGGGGGTACCGGTACAGAGTCAATGTGGAGGCTACATACAGGGGGTACCGGTACAGAGTCAATGTGGAGGCTACATACAGGGGGTACCGGTACAGAGTCAATGTGGAGGCTACATACAGGGGGTACCGGTACAGAGTCAATGTGGAGGCTACAGAGTCAATGTGGACAGGGGGTACCGGTACAGAGTCAATGTGGAGGCTACATACAGGGGGTACCGGTACAGAGTCAATGTGGAGGCTACATACAGGGGGTACCGGTACAGAGTCAATGTGGAGGCTACATACAGGGGGTACCGGTACAGAGTCAATGTGGAGGCTACATACAGGGGGTACCAGGGGTACGGTACAGAGTCAATGTGGAGGCTACATACAGGGGGTACCGGGGTACAGAGTCAATGTGGAGGCTACATACAGGGGGTACCGGTACAGAGTCAATGTGGAGGCTAGTCATGGAGGCTACAGGGGGTACCGGTACAGAGTCAATGTGGAGGCTACATACAGGGGGTACCGGAGTCAATGAGTCAATGTGGAGGCTGTGGAGGCTACATACAGGGTACCGGTACAGAGTCAATGTGGAGGCTACAGGGGTACAGGTCAATGGGAGGCTACATACAGGGGGTACAGAGTCAATGTGGAGGCTACATACAGGGGGTACTGGTACAGAGTCAATGTGCAGGCTACATACAGGGGGTACCAGTACAGAGTCAATGTGGAGGCTACATACAGGGGGTACCGGTACAGAGTCAATGTGCAGGCTATATACAGGGGGGTACCGGTACAGAGTCAATGTGGAGGCTACATACAGGGGGTACTGGTACAGAGTCAATGTGGAGGCTACATACAGGGGGTACCGGTACAGAGTCAATGTGGAAGCTACATACAGGGGGTACCGGTACAGAGTCAATGTGGAGGCTACATACAGGGGGTACCGGTACAGAGTCAATGTGGAAGCTACATACAGGGGGTACCGGTACAGAGTCAATGTGGAGGCTACATACAGGGGGTACCAGAGTCAATGTGGAGGCAGAGTCAATGTGGAGGCTACATACAGGGGGTACCGGTACAGAGTCAATGTGGAGGCTACATACAGGGGGTACCGGTACAGAGTCAATGTGGAGGCTACATACAGGGGTACCGGTACAGAGTCAATGTGGAGGCTACATACAGGGGGTACCGGTACAGAGTCAATGTGGAGGCTACATACAGGGGGTACCGGTACAGAGTCAATGTGGAGGCTACATACAGGGGGTACCGGTACAGAGTCAATGTGGAGGCTACATACAGGGGGTACCGGTACAGAGTCAATGTGGAGGCTACATACAGGGGGTACCGGTACAGAGTCAATGTGGAGGCTACATACAGGGGGTACCGGTACAGAGTCAATGTGGAGGCTACATACAGGGGGCTACATACAGGGGGTACCGGTACAGAGTCAATGTGGAGGCTACATACAGGGGGTACCGGTACAGAGTCAATGTGGAGGCTACATACAGGGGGTACCGAGTGTGAGTCAACCGTGGAGGCTACATACAGGGGGTACCGGTACAGAGTCAATGTGGAGGCTACATACAGGGGGTACCGGTACAGAGTCAATGTGGAGGCTACATACAGGGGGTACCGGTACAGAGTCAATGTGGAGGCTACATACAGGGGGTACCGGTACAGAGTCAATGTGGAGGCTACATACAGGGGGTACCGGTACAGAGTCAATGTGGAGGCTACATACAGGGGGTACCGGTACAGAGTCAATGTGGAGGCTACATACAGGGGGTACCGGGAGGCTACATACAGGGGTACAGAGTCAATGTGGAGGCTACATACAGGGGGTACCGGTACAGAGTCAATGTGGAGGCTACATACAGGGGGTACCGGTACAGAGTCAATGTGGAGGCTACATACAGGGGGTACCGGTACAGAGTCAATGTGGAGGCTACATACAGGGGGTACCGGTACAGAGTCAATGTGGAGGCTACATACAGGGGGTACCGGTACAGAGTCAATGTGGAGGCTACATACAGGGGGTACCAGGTACAGAGTCAATGTGGAGGCTACATACAGGGGGTACCGGTACAGAGTCAATGTGGAGGCTACATACAGGGGGCTACCAGGGGGTACAGAGTCAATGTGGAGGCTACATACAGGGGGTACAGAGTCAATACAGAGTCAATGTGGAGGCTACATACAGGGGGGGTACCGGTACAGAGTCAATGTGGAGGCTACATACAGGGGGTACCGGTACAGAGTCAATGTGGAGGCTACATACAGGGGGTACCGGTACAGAGTCAATGTGGAGGCTACATACAGGGGGTACCGGTACAGAGTCAATGTGGAGGCTACATACAGGGGGTACCGGTACAGAGTCAATGTGGAGGCTACATACAGGGGGTACCGGTACAGAGTCAATGTGCGGGTGCACCGGTTAGTCCAGGTTATTGAGGTAATATATACACATGTGGGTAGAGTTATTAAAGTGACTTATGCATATATAATTACAGAGAGTAGCAGCAGTGTAAAAGAGGGGGGCAATGCAAGTAGTCTGGGTAGCTTCTTCACCTGTGTGATACTCTCGGGGGGGGTAATAATCATTCTGGTTGGCTGGGCTTGGCTCCCCAGTTATGTGGAATCCATAGATTAGGGCCTAAGGATTTTATTTAAATTGACTGATTTCCTTCATTGAACTGTAACTCAGTAATATCTTTGAAATTGTTGCATGTTGCATTTATATTTTTGTTCAGTATAAATACCACAGGAGTCCTCTTACTTTTGAAATCTTTTACAGTCCTATTGATCAAACACTATGAACAGGTAGGCTCTCTCCCTCAGTTGCCTATGCACATCAACAACAACACGATCAACAACTAATGTTAGCTAGGCTAGGGGTAGAGGTTAGGGTTAAGGTTAGGATTAAGTTTAGGAGTTAGATTAAAGGGTTAAGGTTAGGGGAAGGGTTAGTTAACATGCTAAGTAGTTGCAAAGTAGCTAAAAAGTAGTAAGTGGTTGAAAAGTTGCAAATTAGCTAAAATGCTAAAGTTGACTGTGATGAGATTCGAACTCGCAACCTTCGCATTTCTAGACATTATACTGTCCTTGTCATGGATGGGCAGCAGATGACTATACCGGGTTCCAGTCCTATCAGCTAAAAACAAGAAGAATTTTTAGCTGATAGTGGGCACGGGATCACCAACAATGGACAATTGAGGAGTGGAAATACATTGCCTGGTCTGACAAATCCCTGTTCCCGTTGTATCATGCTGATGGCAGAGTCAGGATTTGGCGTAAGCACCATGAGTCCATGGCCCCATCCTGCCTGCTGTCAACAGTACAGACTGGTGGTGGTGGTGTAATGGGGTGGGTGTAACGACGTTCGTCTGTTGTTGAAAGAAAGTCGGACCGAAATGCAGCGTGGTGGTTACTCATGATCTTTAATGAAGGATCGCGGTATATGAAATAACTGATACAAAATAACAAACGGAACGTGAAACCTAATTACAGCCTATTTTTTAAATTTTTTTTATAAAATAATTTATTATCTTCAATACCATTCATTCTTTACAAACTCATAATTTACATACATACACAAATAATGGTATTTTAAATAAACTAATTAAAGTAAAACATAAACCACAAACAAAACCTCAGGGGAGCATCTTCCCTCCCCGTTACCCTACAAAATACCTCTCCCTATCTCCCCGTCCCTAATCTATCCTCTTACAAATCTAAATGACACCCAGCCCTAAACCCCCCTTCCACCTCTCCCGAGCAGCATGCTGCCCCCACTTCCTCTCCTCCCTCTTCATCCTCCCCCTCAAATCTCCTTCCACCCTCCTCACTATCCCTTCCACCCCCAATCTTTCCCTGTCTTCACCATGTTCTGCCTTGCTTCCCACAGCCCCGTTTAAAGAGACTCATGAGAAGCCAGAGCAGAAACCTGTCCCTATCCGTCCCTCTCGCTCTCCCTACACCCCTCTCTAACCTGGCCCACGTCAATACAAAATCCCCCTTTACCAAACCTAACAACACCCGTGCCCTAGCCCATACTACTCCGGCAAAGGCACAGTCCCAAAAGACATGGCGCACAGTCTCCTCCCTGCCACAAGAGGATCTTAGACAGGTGGGGGATTGCACCAAATTATACCGGTACAAGATGGAACGTAACGGCAAACACTTATGAAGGCTCAACCAATTCAGGTCCTTGAGCCTGTTATCCAGACCCCGCGCCTGCACTCCCTCCCAGACCACTTCCGAGATGCCCACTACAGGCGCCGGACTCCCTGGCTTTCTGACCTCCTCGTACAGGTGCCTGTGATCTAAACCTACTCGGGCAACTTCAACCTCAGGGTGCGCACGCAGCCACTTGGCCGCATGACCAAAGTGCCACGGCAGCTGTTCCGCCCGAGGACCCGTGTTAGACCACACCATTATGCTTCTCGCCTGATACGAGAAAACACCCGCAGGAGGTAACCGGACGGGTGTATCACTGGCTGAGCAAGCTCCGTTAACAAGAAGGAAACAAAAATTGAGTCCAGCTTGAGGGGAAATGTGGTACCCCCTACCTCCCTCCCGATGGGACAGATCATGCGTGCCCTGGCGACCCACTCGCACCTGCCACTCCACATAAACTGAAACACAAGCCTCACTAGAGGCCTCCTCAGACAAGCCGGCAATGGGTAGATGTATGCCAAATACAAAAGAGACGGCAACACATCCACCTTTAGGACCAGGACTTTGCCCATAAAAGACAAATACCTAGCTTTCCACATTGCTAGCTTCCTCTGTACCACTGCGATACGCATGTTCCAGTTTAGCGTCGCTGAGCCGGAGGTCTCAAAATGGACCCCGAGAATCCTCAGGGCCCCCTCACAGAGAGATAACCCCCCAGGCACATCCGTTCTACCGCGCCATCTTCCGAAAAACTTGACTGAAGACTTTGCATGGTTCAGAACTGCTCCCGACGCTCGGGTGAAATCCCCAAAGATGGCAAGGGACCTTGTCAGGCACGAGTCCTTGCACAACAGCAAGGAAGTGTCGTCGGCGTACTGCGTCATCTTAACACGCAGCCCACCACTTCCAGGGATCAGCAAACCTTCCACCCCTGTGTCTGCCCTAATGGCAGCCCCCAGAGGCTCCATGTACAGAACGAAGAGGAGAGCCGAGAGTGGGCACCCCTGCCTGACCCCAGACGAGAGGTCAAAAACATCACCCAAGTGACTATTTACACTAACTCGGCACCCCGCTCCGACATATAATGTACGAATCCATCCTATAAACTTCTCCCCAAATCCTAATCGACCTAACACTCTGAATAAAAAGGATCTATTCACGCGATCGAAGGCTTTCGCCTGATCTAGCGCTGCTACCATTAAAGGCAGACCTCTATCTTCAACCCAAGCGATGGAGTCCCTGATTAACTGTAGGTTCCATCGAATAGAGCGGCCCTCTACCCCGCACGTCTGATCCTCATGAACGACGTAGGGAAGGGCTGTGCGCAACCGGTCTGCTAAAACCTTTGCAAGTAGCTTGTAATCTACACACAGCATGGTCAACGGCCGCCAGTTGCCAAGGTCTGTTACTTCCCCCTTCTTATATAAAAGTGACAGCACACCAACAGCCATTGATCCCCCGGGACCCCGTCTCAAGGATGGCCTTCAAGACTTCGAGGACCACTGGTCCAAGTATACCCCAAAACTTGAGATAAAACTCAGCCGGCAGCCCATCTATCCCAGGCACCTTCCCTTTTCCCATCCTCCTAAGAGCGCTCTCAACCTCTTCTAGTGAGATCTGGGCCTCCATCACTTCTCTAATGTCCTCCGGCAACCGCCTGGACAAGTGTTCTAAAAACACATTTCCCTGCTCTACATCTATTTCCCTTTCCTTAAATAAACCTTGGAAATGATCAGTTGTCACCCTGACCATATCCTCTGGTTCTCTAACTATACTACCATTTTCTTCCCTAACACCATGCATTACCTTCCTACTCTGTCTTGCCCTAACCAACTTAAAGAACATAGCAGAACAAGTCTCATTATGTTCTAGAAAGCCACTATGCGCTCGCTCAAGGAAAGCTCGAGCCTTCCGCTCCTGCAACTCCCTGAGCTGCGCCTTTAGGGTTGCGGATCTCTCCCAGTCAAACGACCCGCCGAGGTTGCCTGCCTCGTATTCGAGTTCAATTAACCTCTGGATACGATCCACCTCCCTCCTCTCCTCCCTTTTTTTCCTCTTGCAATACCCTATTATAAAAGCCCTAATCCTCACCTTAACTAATTCCCACCACTCTAACACCCCTCGCACATGGACCGGAGGCCCTCAAGCCTCAAAAGAAACCATAAAACCTGTCAACAAAAGCCTGCTCCTCCAGCACATCCCGATCTAGCTTCCAGTACCCTCTACCAAAGAGGCAGACTGGCGACCCCACCTGCAGGAGCACCCCGTCGTGATCCGAAAAGAAAACAGGCAACAGCCGCCCAGACAACTTACCCAAAGACCTGGGTACAAAAATATAGTCGAGCCTCCGCTCAACCCCCTGGAGTTACGCCATGTAGGACCGTCCATTTTCGGAGTAGTGTGCAGACCACCATCTACCAGACCATGGCAAGCCATTAGCCTGGCAATGGCGCCCGCACTGCTATCCCCCCTCTTCCTAAATCTGTATTAAAATCCCCCCTATCACTAATTTCCTATTTGTGACACACAGGGCGTCAGACAGTCCACCATCTCCCTTCTGTCTGCCACCACCTGTGGCCCATACACCACCACTAATCTAAATTTACAATCCCTTATCGTGACATCCACCCCTATAACCCTCCCCTGCATTACCACGAAAGAATCCTCCACTTTTACCTCCCTGTGCCCACACAAAATCCCTACCCCGATGAGTGCACCCCCAACACCCCAAACCGACTCCCCCTTGTCCCACTCCCTCTTAAACCTAATAACATCCCCTCCATCCCTCAGGTGAACCTCCTGTAAAAAACAAAAATCAAACCCCACACCCTCCAAATAACTAAAACCGCCCTCCTCTTAACAAAATCCCTTAAACCCCTTACATTTAAACTAACAAAAGTAAAATTAGACTCCATGAAAAATAAATACATGTAATACACTCAAATTCTAAACCCAGACAGAAAAAAACAGAAAACAGGAGACTCACCCGATGCTCCCCTGCTCCATATCTACCGGTGAGAACACCATCCGTAATCCCGACATCCCCCTCTTCCTCCATCACACCCTCCCAGGATGCAGGAATAGTGTTTGGCTCCGGAGTGCCCTGCACCCTGGGTCTACCCCCACAATCCTCCCCCTCCCCAGTGTTGCAGCTGGTTTGGAAAAAAATTGGGGAGGCTGAGTCCCCAAACAAAAAACTCCCCACCTCCTCTTGTACCCAGTCCTGAGTCTTGTTATGTGTGTCCCCACCCAACAGAAGTTGAGGGCCTGGGGAAACCAGCAGCAACCCAGAGGTTTCTCCCGCCCCCATCACTCTCTTGGCCATCCCTTCCCCCTCACTGTCGGCCAATCGCCCCCTCCTCTTCATACTCTTCTTTGGTGATGGCGGCAGTGAAGAGATACCACCCTCCCCCTGCCAGCTCCTCCACCATACCCCTCATCTCTTCCACCATGGCACTTTCCCCCAGTCCACTTTCTCTTCCACCGTCTCCTTCTCCACCACTCCTCCCTCGCTTTCTTCTCTCTCATGCTCCTCCACTCGGTTGCCTTCTTCCGCCGCTTTTTCTGGTTCTCCTACTCCCGTGCCTTCCGTTTCCTTCTCTCTTCCATCCGCCGCTTCTGGCTCCTCCTCCTTCCTTGTGGCCTTCCCCTCTGGACCTGATCTCTGGTCATGAGGCGTGCTTCCTTCCCCTCCTCTTCTTCCCCATCCCCCGCTCCTGCTCCCCCAGCAGCAGACGCATATGACCTCTGACGGGCCGGGCACCCCTCCACAGGTGTGCTGACGAGCCACACCCATGGCACGTCTTAGGCTTGTCACAATCCCTCGCCTCGTGATCCTCAGATGCACAAAATCTGCATTTTCTTGCACTGCATGAGGCGAATATGTGACCATAGGCCATACAGCGTCTGCAAAATGGGGGCTGACGTGCATAATACAACGTCCCCTGTCAGCCCCTAGGGAGAACATAGCAGGAGGATGGAGGTAGCCACCATGTCCCCTTGGGTCCTCTCTGAGGAGGGCCTGGAAGCCTCTCCTCCCATTCCAAAACCCAAGGGAGTCTTTGAGGTGCCTTGCTGAGGAGACGTTATCCATGTATCTCCCCAGAAAAGCCCTCACCTCTTCGTCCTTAACGTAAGGGTTGTAAATGTTTACAGTTACAACCCTAAAGTTATTCTTCGCCAGGCTTGTTATTTCGTAGTGGCACATCGGCCTCTCACCTCCCACTGCTCTTGCCCTTCTCAGGATATCATCGTGTTTTTCCTCTGTATATAGTGCAACGTCGTATGCTCCCTCCAACGAGTTGCCTTGGAAACAAAACACTTCCTTCACCGTCAGCTTTAGAATCCCCATCAATATTATCCTTCCAAAGGATTCCCGTCCTAAAGGCTCAAACTCCTTTTCCTTCCAAGCAAACCGAATCGTGTTGGCCAGCCCAATCCCAGGGACCGACCGTGTTGATGTATTTAGCACCATCTCCGCAAGGAGAATGGCGCTCGTTCTCTTCTCTTCCAAAACAATTGAAAAGAAAAAACCAAGTGACTGAGCCTATCTGGTGAACACTACACAGAGACAGGAACAATCACCCACAAACTACAAAGTGAAACTCAGGCTACCTAAATACGGTTCCCAATCCGAGACAACGAGAATCACCTGACTCTGATTGAGAACCGCCTCAGGCAGCCAAGCCTAACTAGACACACCCCTAATCATTAGCAATCCCAAATCCTATAAAACCCCAATACGAAACACAACACATAACCCATGTCACACCCTGGCCTGACCAAAATATATAACGAAAACACAAAACATATTGACCAAGGCGTGACAGTGGGGAATGTATTCCTGGCACGTTAGTTCCTTTTATGCCAATTGAGCAACGTTTGAAGCCCAGCCTGATCTGGGACACTCAAATTAGTATGATATGTTACATTTGGTATGGTTACATAAGATAGATGGTTGCAAAAACAAAAGTAGGGTGGTTGGTTGAGGTGCATGGGTAGGCATCTAACGCAAACATCTAGTTAAAATCTCATCATGGACAACACATGTCTAGCAAACCAAAGATTTCGAGTTCGAATCTCATCATGGACAACTTTAGCATTTTAGCTAATTAGCAACTTTCCATAATATAATACGAAATGCTCTGAGACCAGGTTGGAGTGCTGCACCTTGTATCATCCACTCCCCGAATAATTCAAGGTGTTCTGGAGTCAAAGTGGGGTCCTACCCGGTACTAAATGAACGTACATAATAAATTGGCCACTGAGTGTATATAAAACAACAGAAAATCCAGTTTTAGACTGCACTGGGCCTTTACGTAGTTGTAGTGGACAATTAGGAATACAGTAATAGTTTAAGGCAAACGAGAGAAAAAAGGTCCTGGAAGCAGACGGCTATTTTGTCATTTTTAACCGCCGTAACTGCCATTTCCTGTAGGCTAGAGCAAACAGTACCCTATTAGGGTGTGTTGTCTGGCCTTAAATGATAACAAATAGAGTCAAATAATGCCCACATGTTGTGCAGCGCCACTCTTACATTCTTTTGGCAGAACTCTGATTAGTACATAATTTATGTTTGATTGAATTTAGTTTGTGCTAACTAAACATTCTCAGTATCCTCACTAAAATAGACATTGCCTTTCACATACTGAACTGACCAATCACACAGCATGCTTCTCGTGACAGTTTGTGGTGAACCACAGAATATTGCCTGCTGGCTCATTTTCAGTTTTGTCTTATTGAAAAGTTTTTGTCTCAGCTGTGTGAATATTTTGAGACATTGACTACCACTAATTTCAATTTCAATTTGTTTTTATGTATTAGTCTATCTATGGAATGGACCTCTACCTACAGGTAAGTGAATCTCCTTTGCTTTTAGTCATGTCAATTCCTGAAACCATTGCGTGAAACAAAACAATATCTTTAGCAGAGACATCTTTTTGACATCCAAATATTGATATTAAGATGTCTTAATAACATGAACATTAGAATCAGTAGTAGTTCATACTATACCGCATTCATAGTATGCTGCACATATCACAAAAGAAAATGCTGGGTTGTTTGGATGACCCAACTGCTGGGTTGCAGGCTAGTTATTGATGCTGGGTTATTGAGTATATCTCAATAACCCAGCATAAACAATCCAGCACCCAGTGGGTCAAGGAGGTGTGGCTTGATAATCATTTTTTGTCATTCCGATTAATACGTTCTGTTGTATTGTTATCACATATTAAGGTTGAACATTGATACGTTTGTAACTTTAATGAAGCTTATAAAAGTGTATGAGTTCGTTAAAAGCCTATGCACATCCCAATGTTGGGATATGTACATTTCAATGGAGGCTCCTCAGAGTTGGAAGGGGAGGACCATCCTCCTCAGTGAAATTCATTAAAAGTTGTCAATTTTAAACATTTACATAGTTATCCTATTGAGATAAAACTATGCACAACACATCAGCTGTATGTGACCAGGCTAAAAAACCTGTCTGTCCATGTGTCACTGTCTGTCACCTCAAATTTGTTTCTCAACCTGTGTGCAGCTACATTGTAAACTTTCCTTCATAGGCTCGGTTGTAGCAACCTCAACGTGCGTATAGGGAAAATTTGAGTATCATGTAGTAGCCTTAACCTATCGCTGTTACATTGAACTGGGTGAATGGACTATGAATGAGTCATCCAATATGCTGTATTAGAAATATGGCCATGCTCATGAAATCAAGTCCTCCTCCCTCATCTTAAACGGCACTAAACACCACTGGTACATATCATAATACATTTTTCTCAATGTTGGGATATGTAAATTATAATGTTGTGAATTTAATATTAGAATGTGTCATGTGCAAAAATATAGAAAATTAGTGATGTACAAACTTAAAATTATGAACAGGAATGATATTTACTCTCATGGGTGGCCAAAAATAACTATATGAAAGTCACGCCCATAATAGGTCACACCTCCTGAAAATAAATACCCTATGGATTACGTTAAAAAAGACCTAGCTGTTCGGTCAACACAAATGATGGTTAAAAAACAACAACTGATGGTTAAATTAACCCATGTTTGGTGTATCCCAACAACCCGACATGTTGGGTTATCCATGCAGCACAACTGTGTCGGTCCAAATGACCCATTGTGTGCTCTGTCCACTATTTAGCAGCTCTGGGTGACGAAAAAAATGTGTCCATTTTATAGAGTGCAGATGAATTCTCTGAGTTATTTTTTACAATTTGTTTTTACGTTTATCACAGCCATGAATTTGGATGTATAACTGTCCATGCCTTTTAACCTCATAGAGAATGCCCAGATAAGACTGGATAAGACCCCCCTCCCGCTTGACACATTTCCATTGCTTTAGTTGATATCACGTAATGGGTGATGAGATAAAAAACTGTCCAGTTCCATGACTTGAATGAAAATGTCCTTCATTTTTTGTCCCCCCTCCCTTCCCCCAAACCTGCAAGGTGCCCAGGTCAGGCTGGTCAATGGGAATGGTCCCTGCTCTGGGAGAGTGGAGATCTATCACAACAGCCAGTGGGGAACAGTGTGTGATGACAACTGGGAGATGAATGATGCTAAGGTGGTCTGTAAACAGCTGGGCTGTGGGAGTGCTATGAGTTCCCCAGGGTCTGCCTACTTTGGTAAGGGCACTGGGCAGATCTGGATGGATGATATTGAATGCTCTGGTAGTGAAAGCACACTCACACAGTGCTCACACACTACAACACATAACTGCAATCATGGTGAAGATGCTGGAGTTGTCTGTTCAGGTAAGGAATTCACCTTGTTCTGCCATTCTCTCCTGCCTGACACATTTCCATTGCTTTAGTTGATATCACGTAATGGATGATGAGATAAAAAACTGTCCAGTTCCATGACTTGAATGAAAATTACCTTCATTTTTTGTCCCCCCTCCCTTCCCCCAAACCTGCAAGGTGCCCAGGTCAGGCTGGTCAATGGGAATGGTCCCTGCTCTGGGAGAGTGGAGATCTATCACAACAGCCAGTGGGGAACAGTGTGTGATGACAACTGGGATATGAATGATGCTAAGGTGGTCTGTAAACAGCTGGGCTGTGGGAGTGCTATGAGTTCCCCAGGGTCTGCCTACTTTGGTCAGGGCACTGGGCAGATCTGGATGGATGATATTGAATGCTCTGGTAGTGAAAGCACACTCACACAGTGCTCACACACTACAAAACATAACTGCAAACATGGTGAAGATGCTGGTGTTGTCTGCCTCTCAGGTAGGAGGTGGTTTTATCGTGCTATTGACATCTTGTGACATGAGTGATGCACAAACAATTTGAGATCCTCGCAAAAGAAAAACAATAACATAAAAAAAGAAATGAACAATGGGGTAGAATCACAACAAAATTCATTTGGAATACCATTGCTAGTGAATTTAAATGTGTTGAGTCAGTTATATGCAATGTTCATAGATGACCAGTAGGGTCAAAAATTAATAATAATCACCGTGGTTGTAGAGGGTGCAAAGGTCAGCACCTCTAGGAGTAAATGTCAGTTGGCTTATCATAGCCGATCATTCAGAGTTAGAGACAGCAGGTGCGGTAGAGAGAGAGAATCGAAAACAGCAGGTCCGGGACAAGGTAGCACGTCTGCTGAACAGGTCAGGGTTCCATAGCCGCAAGCAGAACAGTTGAAACTGGAGCAGCAGCATGACCAGGTGGACTGGGAACAGCAAGTGACCATCTAAAAGCCCCAAATAAATCTGAGATCTGCCACAGAGGTTGCCTAGGGTGACGGAGTTGACATCATCTGCTCCGTCACAACACAACACTTGGGTGGAGCATTCAAATTTCAGAAGACTTTAGGCTCGTTCAGAATGGACAAAACCACAAGTAGCAACTCTGTCATCTTCAACGTTCCTAAAGAGGTCTTTAGCCATGAGGGGTCATACCGATGTCAGTATGAGACTAGGGTATTCAGTCGAGACTTCAGCTCCCCTCAAAGTGACTCTTTTGAATGATCTGTTATAGGTGAGCAACTAAACATTAATGGGTGAACACCATCAGCAAGAGGAACACTGGGTTCCGAGATTATACGTTCTTTAATGCAAGAGTTTGGATATCTCTTCATAATGTATTCTAACATAGTGTTCTCTTGTCGAGAAAGATTACTGTTATGCTGCAGTTAAGTGCACACATTAACAACCTGCTCTTGTCTTTTGCTAGTTGTCTTGTTACAGCCCAACATCTCTCTCAATGCTCCAAATGGAGGGATGTTCTGGGGACTTCAGGGGCCAGAGGTGACCAGGGGCCACAGCTTCTCCATCACCTGCTCCATTCAGCCACAGTATCCTGGAGGCCTCTTTTATCTGGACTTCTCTGGGTCCAACAGGACTGAAACTGAGCCAGCAATCAACCACTCTGCCTCCTTTCACTTTCCTGTTGCAGACTATACAGACCAGGGGAACTACAGTTGTGTTTATGAAGTTAATGTCTCCACCCTGTCATTCCATTCTACCAAGACAGAGTTGCTGACAGTCGGCATTCGAGGTAAAATACATTTTATCTTTATGTTTTCAAGTGCATTACCATGAAGGCCATCAATGTTCAACCTTAATATGTGATAACAATACAACAGAACGTATTAACCGGAATGACAAAAAGTATTAACAAGCCACACCTCCTTGACCCACTGGGTGCTGAATTGTTTATGCTGGGTTATTGAGTTATCCTTTTTAGATAAAACTAAATATAGTCACCAAATAATTGCTTAAAACAAATAATTGCTTAAAACACACTATTTTGCAAAGGCCTACAGTAGCCTACAGTAGCCTCAACAGCACTCTATAGGGTAGCAATGGTTCCATAGCCGCAAGCAGAACAGTTGAAACTGGAGCAGCAGCATGACCAGGTGGACTCGGAACAGCAAGTGACCCTCTAAAAGCCCCAAATAAATCTGAGATCTGCCACAGAGGTTGCCTGGAGTGACGGAGTTGACATCATCTGCTCCGTCACAACACAACACTTGGGTGGAGCATTCAAATTTCAGAAGACTTTAGGCTCGTTCAGAAAGGACAAAACCACAAGTAGCAACTCTGTCATCTTCAACATTCCTAAAGAGGTCTTTAGCCATTTCTCTACGGCTGGCCATACTTTCCACCTGGCTACCCCTACCCTGGTCAACTGCCCGGCACCCTCCACAGCAACCCGTCCAAGCCCCCACCATTTCTCCTTCACCTATATCCATATAGCTGATGTTCTGAAAGAGCTGCAAAATCTGGACCCCTACAAATCAGCCGGGCTAGACAATCTGGACCCTCTCTTTCTTAAATTATCTGCCGAAATTGTTGCAACCCCTATTACTAGCCTGTTCAACCTTTCTTTCGTATCGTCTGAGATTCCCAAAGATTGGAAAGCTGCCACGGTCATTCCCCTCTTCAAAGGGGGAGACACTCTAGACCCAAACTGCTACAGACCTATATCTATCCTACCCTGCATCTCTAAGGTCTTCGAAAGCCAAGTTAACAAACAGATTACTGACCATTTTGAATCACATTGTACCTTCTCCGCTATGCAATCTGGTTTCCGAGCTGGTCATGGGTGCACCTCAGCCATGCTCAAGGTCCTTAACGATATCATAACCGCCATCGATAAGAGACATTACTGTGCAGCTGTATTCATCGACCTGGCCAAGGCAGACTCAACAGCCTTGGTTTCTCAAATGATTACCTCGCCTGGTTCACCAACTACTTCTCTGATAGAGCTCAGTGTGTCAAATCGGAGGGCCTGTTGTCCGGACCTCTGGCAGTCTCTATGGGGGTGCCACAGCGTTCAATTCTTGGGCCGACTCTCTTCTCTGTATACATCAATGATGTCGCTCTTGCTGCTGGTGATTCTCTAATCCACCTCTACGCAGACGACACCATTCTGTATACTTCTGGCCCTTCTTTGGACACTGTGTTAACTAACCTCCAGACGAGCTTCAATGACATACAACTCCTTCCGTGGCCTCCAACTGCTCTTAAACGCAAATCAAATTAAATGCATGCTATTCAACCGATCATTGCCCGCACCTGCCCGCCCTTTCAGCATCACTACTCTGGACGGAATATGTGGATAACTACAAATACCTAGGTGTCTGGCTAGACTGTAAACTCTCCTTCCAGACTCACATTAAGCATCTCCAATCAAAAATTAAATCTAGAATCGGCTTCCTATTTCGCAACAAAGCTTCCTTCACTCATGCTGCCTAACATACCCTCGTAAAACTGACCATCCTACCGATCCTTGACTTCGGCGATGTCATCTATAAAATAGCCTCCAACACTCTACTCAGCAAACTGGATGTAGTCTATCACAGTGCCATCCGTTTTGTCACCAAAGCCCCATATTCTACCCACCACTGCGACCTGTACGCTCTCGTTGGCTGGCCCTCGCTTCATACTCATCGCCAAACCCACTGGCTACAGGTTATCTACAAGTCTCTGCTAGGTAAAGCCCCACCTTATCTCAGCTCGCTGGTCACCATAGCAGCACCCACTCGTAGCACACACTCCAGCAGGTATATCTCACTGGTCATCCCCAAAGCCAATTCCTCCTTTGGTCGCCTTTCCTTCCAGTTCTCTGCTGCTACTGACTGGAACGAACTGCAAAAATCACTGAAGCTGGAGATTCCCATCTCCCTCACAAGCTTTAAGCTGTCAGAGCAGCTCACAGATCACTGCACCTGTTGATAGCCCATCTGTATACAGCCCATCTATCTACCTCATTCCCATACTGTATTTATTTATTTTGCTCCTTTTGCACCACAGCATCTCTACTTGCACATCCATCTTTTGCACATCTACCATTCCAGTGTTTAATTGCCATATTGTAATTACTTCGCCACCATGGCCTATTTATTGCCTTAACTCCCTTATTTGACCTTATTTGCACTCACTGTATATATATTTTTTTTCTTTTTTTTCTACTGTATTATTGACTGTATGCTTTGTTCATTCCATGTGTAACTCTGTGTTGTTGTATGTGTCGAACTGCTATGCTTTATCTTGGCCAGGTCGCAGTTGCAAATGAGAACTTGTTCTCAACTAGCTTACCGGGTTAAATAAAGGTTAAATAAAAAAATTCAGTATGAGTCAAGGGTATCCAGTCGAGACTTCAGCTCCCCTCAAAGTGACTCTGTTGAATGATCTGTTATAGGTGAGCAACTAAACATTAATGAGTGAACACCATCAGCAAGAGGAACACTGGGTTCCGAGATTATACTTTCTTTAATGCAAGAGTTTGGATATCTCTTCATAATGTATTCTAACATAGTGTTCTCTTGTCGAGAAAGATTACTGTTATGATGCAGTTAAGTGCACACGTTAACAACCTGCTCTTGTCTTTTGCTAGTTGTCTTGTTACAGCCCAACATCTCTCTCAATGCTCCAAATGGAGGGATGTTCTGGGGACTTCAGGGGCCAGAGGTGACCAGGGGCCACAGCTTCTCCATCACCTGCTCCATTCAGCCACAGTATCCTGGAGGCCTCTTCTATCTGGACTTCTCTGGGTCCAACAGGACTGAAACTAAGCCAGCAGTCAACCACTCTGCCTCCTTTCACTTTCCTGTTGCAGACTATACAGACCAGGGGAACTACAGTTGTGTTTATGAAGTTAATGTCTCCACCCTGTCATTCCATTCTACCAAGACAGAGTTGCTGACAGTCAGCATTCGAGGTAAAATATATTTAATTTTTATGTTTTCAAGTGCATTACCATGAAGGCCATATGTAATAATTGTGAGTAGACAAAAATGTTTTACATTGCAGAAGAATTTGATAGCTATACGAATTATAAAATGTGGTCTTCTGAAAGATGTTGAATATGGTGTTTCTCTCCATAGCATCCATAGTCCCCATTATTGCCTCTGGTGCAATAGGCGGGCTACTGCTCCTCCTCCTACTGCTCATTCCTTGTCTAGTCTGGAGGAAGATAAGCAGCAGAGAGCAGTCTATTATGATAAACCCAAGAGAAAGTAAGATCTAGCTCCTCTAAACAGGATTCAGGTTCGGGCTGCAAAATAACCAGGTTTTCAAGAACACTCAGTTGGAAGATTCCTGAAAATCAGGAAGGATTCATCAGGAAATATGGAATCCTCCAACCAGGATATCTTGAAAACCTGGACATTTTGATTACTGGAATTTTTCAACCCTAATTTTGTTGTGGTTTTGTACTGTTTATGATATTTATTCCTGCGTATATTCACTGACGTTATTTATATGAATTAAACTGATCAATCCCAACACTGTGGTTGCAGCGAGGGAGGGAAATGATGAAGAGGACTATGTCAACGTAGAAACCTTTGTCAACAAGCGAAAATATGAAGACCTGAAAAAAGGATGCGATGCAGAAATGTATATGAAAAAGGAGTTGCTTACCAGTAAAAATAATGAGTAAGTTATGCGTTGTCTCTACCTTCTTGCCCTTTGTGCTGTTGTCTGTGCCCAATCATGTTTGTACCCTATTTTGTGCTGCTACCATATTGTTCTGCTGCCATGCTGTGTTGCTCCCATGTTGTTGTCATGTTGTGTTGCTACCATGCTGTGTTGTCATGTGTTGCTGCCATGCTATGTTGTTGTCTTAGATCTCTCTTTATGTAGTGTTGTGTTGTCTCTCTTGTCGTGATGTGTGTCAGCGAGGGAGGAAAATGATAAAGAGGACTATGTCAACGCAGAAACCTTTGTCAACAAGAGCAAAGATGAAGACATGAAAGAAGGATGCCATGCAGGAATGTACAGTGGGGAGAACAAGTATTTGATACACTGCCGATTTTGCATGTTTTCCTACTTACAAAGCATATAGAGGTCTGTAATTTTAATCATAGGTACACTTAAACTATGAGAGATGGAATCTAAAACAAAATCATTTGCACTTCTTGACGCTACCCATCCATTAAGCGGGATAATTGTCATCGGCAACCGCTGAATAACATACTTCCTCAGTCAAATATTATGCTTTACAGCGAAAGCAATCCAAGCGTTTGTGTAAGTTCATCGATCGCATGACAAACATTAAGTACACTTAGCATCAGGTAGCTTGGTCACGAAAATCAGAAAAGCAATCAAATTAATCGTTTACCTTTGATGATCTTTGGATGTTTTCACACACGAGACTCTGTTACACAACAAATGTTCCTTTTGTTCCATAAAGATTGTTTTTATATCCAAAATACCTCCGTTTGTTTGGCGCATTATGTTCAGAAATGGAAGAGTGGTCACGACAACGCAGACAAATTCCAAATAAAATCCGTAATGTCCACAGAAACATGTCAAACGTTTTTTATAATCAATCCTCAGGTTGTTTTTAAAATATATAATCGATAATATATCAACCGCAAATGTTTTTCACAGTGGGAGAGGGAAAAGCTATACCTATCCAAACTCTGTCGCGGGGGCAAAACTCATGTGACCACTTAACGCGATATTATTGTTCTGGCTCATTTTTCAAAATAAAAGCCTGAGACTATGTCTGAGTACTGTTGACACCTTGAGGAAGAGATAGGAAAAGGAATCTGGTTGATATCTCTTTAAATGGAGCAATGGGAGGCTATGGAAAATTGAGTTTTCAAAATAGAGGTCACTTCGTGGTTTGATTTTTCTCCGGGTTACGCCTGCAATATCAGTTCTGTTATACTCACAGACAATATTTTGACAGTTTTGGAAACTTTAGAATGTTTTCTATCCTAATCTGTCAATTATATGCATATTCTAGCATCTGGTCCTGAGAAATAGGCCGTTTACTTTGGGAAGGTGTCACGAACCGGCTCAAAGCCCGTAACAAAGGGAGACAACGTGGAGATAAGGAGTAGCAAAATATGTATTTATTAACTAAAGCAACTAAGTATAATATACAATGGTGTGTGTAATCAGTAATCAGTAGTGTAAGTGAGTGTTTTGCATGCATGAATGTGATAATGCAGGGTGATGAAAGGTGCCAAAGCAAACAAACAAACGGCCACCAAGAACCACAACACAATCTACAAAGGGTGTCTGCATGGAGAGAGTCTCCTCCATGAATGTGGAAGAGGTCTATTTATCCTGGGAGACACCTGGCCCAGGTGTTTCCCATGTAGCTGACGACCCTCCCAACTCCGCCCACCGGCATCCTAATAAGGAAACAAGAACAAAGACAGAATACGGCAGACAGAGTGGGAGGGTCGTCACATTCCCCCCCATAAAACCGGGGACCAACAAGGACCCCGGAACAACATACCAGCCTCCCGCGTCCCAAATTGACACAGCCTCTGCGTCCCAAATTGACACAGGCCTCTGCGTCCCAAATTGACACAGGCCTCTGCGTCCCAAATTGACACAGGCCTCTGCGTCCCAAATTGACACAGGCCTCTGCGTCCCAAATTGACACAGGCCTCTGCGTCCCAAATTGATGTTCACACCTCCACCTGCCCCAACCAACCTCCTCCTCCTCCCCAGACCTCAGCAACCTTTGTGCATAGGAAGCAATATTTAAGAGGAAAGAAGAACACAAGACCAGGAGGGAACAGACAGGAAAGATAGAACATGACAACCCGAAACAATGGTCAGTCACGTAAACATTCAGGAACATGGCACAAAAGACCAACAGCTACAAACTCCAACGAAAAGAACATCAGGGTCCTTCTTCATTTTTACAACTCCCAATGATTCATAGTCACTTCCAACGATTCATAGTCACTTCCAACGATTCATAGTCACTTCCAACGATTCATAGTCACTTCCAACGATTCATAGTCACTTCCAACGATTCATAGTCACTTCCAACGATTCATAGTCACTTCCAACGATTCATAGATTTCACGTGCCCTACTCGTCAGTGGCACCTGCCAATAGCCTTTTAACAGGTCAAATTTGCTCACAAACTTAGCTGCACCGACTTGATCAACACAGTCCTCCATCCGAGGAAGAGGAAATGAATCTGGCTTTGTGACACTGTTTACCTTACGGTAGTCCGTACAAAAACGGTTTGTTCCATCCGGTTTACTGACCAAGATACAGGGAGAAGCCCAACTGGATAAAGAAGGCTCTGCTATCTTACTCTCCAGCATGTACCTGACCTCTGCATCCAGACAACGTAGTTTCTCAGAAGAAACTCTATAGAACCACTGACGAATGGGGTCAGCATTTCCAACGTCAATATCATGTTCTATTAAGTTTGTACGTGTATCAGAAAACAAACCTGGAAATCTCTGAATCAGACCAACCATCTCTTTCCGCCCATCAACAGTTAGGTGAGTGAGAAGACTGTCTAAAATATCCAGTGTTTCTGAATTTTTCAATCTACCCTGCAATATACAATCGTCAGGTCCAGGAACATCTTCCTCCTCATGCACAGATCTAGCACGAAAAGAACCCAAAGAAACAACGGTATCAGCGAAAAGAACAGGTTTACCGTCCTCTGTAGAATCACACTGTTTAGTCTCAAAGGAACGTGCATAATAGGGTTTTAACAGATTTACATGGCACAGCTGGTGTGCTTTCCTCCGTTCTGGAGTGGCAACTAGATAGTTTTGCTCAGTGTACTGGCGCACCACTGTATATGGACCTTGAAACTTGACTTGAAAAGGAGAACCAACAATTGGCAGCAGAGCAAGAACCTGGTCACCTGGACTAAAGTGACGAGGCTCAGTTCGGCGATCAAATATGCCCTTCATCCTCTCCTGTGAAGATGATAACTTCTCTTTAGCCATTTCACCAGCGGCGTACAGCCGTCGCCGGAAATCACACACATACGATAACAGGGACTGAGGAGGCTCGGGAGACTTCCAGTCATCCTGGAGAACAGATAAAAGTCCACGCACCCTATGTCCAAACACAAGGTCATTTGGACTGAAACCTGTGCTCTCCTGTGAAACTTCCCTAGCGGCTAACAGTAACCAAGGCAACCCCTCCTCCCAATCCTTATCCATCTCAGTACAATAAGCTCTCAACAAAGACTTAAGTGTTTGATGGAAACGTTCCAGTGCTCCTTGACTTTGCGTGTGATAGGCGCTAGACAAATTGTGTTTAATATGGAGCTGTTGAAGAACCTGACCAAACAGATTAGAGGTAAAATTAGATCCTTGATCACTCTGAATGACCTTAGGAATTCCAAACAATGAGAGAAACTGAGTCAAAGCTTTTAACACCGATTTAGTCGTGATAGATCGGAGAGGATAGGCAGCAGGAAACCTAGTGGTCTGACACATCACAGTGAACAGGTAACTGCTACCCTTTTTAGAACGAGGCAAGGGACCCACACAGTCAATAATCAGATACTCAAAAGGTTGGCTGAGTACAGGAATAGGAAACAATGGAACTGGTTTAATAGCTTGATTAGGCTTACCAGTTAATTGACAGGTGTGACAAGTTTTGATAAAATCAGAAACATCCCTCTTTAATCTAGGCCAAAAGAAATGTCTTAATATGCGATTGTAGGTTTTCCTCACCCCCATATGTCCAGCAACGTCGCTGTGAGAAGTTTCCAACACCAACTCACGAAGCTTAACTGGTACAACAACCTGACTAATTGCCTCCCCCAGAAAAACACTATCATGAGACACCCACTTTCTCATCAGGACATCCTCTTGGAGAAAATAGCCATGGGTGACATCTCCCAACTGTTCTATAGGCACAATTTGATCACGCAACTCTTCCAACGTGGGGTCATCCCGTTGCGCATTGATTAGATCTGAGCGGGTTACAGATAACGGGATAACAGGGAAACCAGTGACATACTTTGTATTATTATCATTAGTCGGCGCAAGTGACCAGTTCGCCACGGCTCATAGAACGTGTCACTGCACATGCAGAGAACACCTCTGGGAAACTCTGTACACTCTCATCAGGAATCCCAACAAATGACGGCTTAGTGGAAACCACTAGAGATGGAAACACGACAGGCCATACACGCTCACCAGCCAAGTTATTCCCAAGGATAACATCGATACCCTCAATAGGCAACGAAGGACGCACACCCACTACAACTTCACCCTTCACCAGCCCACAATCCAACATCAGTTTATGCAATGGAACTGACAGAGTGTTCAAACCTATTCCCCTAATTAGAACACTATTCCCCGAATCAGTCTCAGCAGAAAAGGGTAACACAGACTCCAACACAAATGATTCAGAGGCACCTGTGTCTCTCAGGATCTTCACTGGCACTAGGTCTTTACTTCCTAACATAGACACAAAACCTTCCGTAATGAAAGGTAAATAGTCTGGATCAATATGGACTTTCACATTCTCCTGGGCCTGAGGAAATGAGTCATGAATGAACTGATGTGGAACAGGTGCAGCTAACGCAGTAGACTTAGATTTAGCGTAAGCACCCTTTGACCTGAGAAGTGGACATTCGTTTTTCCAATGACCTGAACCTTGACAGTAGTGACACTCCTGCCCAAAGTCAGCTTTACCATGAGAGTCAGGCTCAACCCTAGTTGAATAGAACTCTGCCCGAGAACCAAAGTATCTCGGTGAGCGAAGCCCAAATCTATCCGAACGCCCCCACTCTTTCCGAATACGGGGCTCTGCAAAGACACTTTTGTGAGTCAACACATACTCGTCCGCCAAAACCGCAGCTTCAGCAACATTCTTTACTTTCTGTTCATTAATATACGTGGCAATACGATCAGGAATTGTGTCCTTAAATTGCTCTAACATAATCAGATCACACAGCCCTTGGAAAGTCACAACTGCAGAGGCGGAACACCAGCGATTAAACTGTAAAGATAACTGTCGCGCAAACTCAACATGAGTCTGGTTATCATCCCTTTTTAAAGTTCTAAATCGTTGGCGGTTAGCCTCAGGGACCAATTCATAAATCTGTAACACAGCTGTTTTAACTTTATCATAACTGGCACTGTCGTGTACACTAAGAGCTGAATATGCTTCCTGCGCTTTACCAGTCAGCACACACTGCAACATTAAAGTGCGGTCAGAATCAGGCCAACTCCTAGCGTCAGCAACCCGCTCAAACAACGAAAAGAATGTCTCGGGTCCCTTTCATTAAACCGAGGCAATAACCGTAAGTTCCCAACAATATCAAATGTCTCTGGGGCACGACCAAAAGCGGAACTACCCCTAGGTAAATCTGGGTCACCTTCCCAAAACAAACTCTCCCCTGAGATCTTTCCTTCCCTAACCAACTCTATACGTTCTTGTTGCAATTTGATTTTAGCACGCTCCATCTCTTGTTTAAATGCCAATTCCTTTTCATATTTTACACGATCATGCTCTAGCTTCTCACGATCATGCTGCCGATCATGCTCTCTCTTCTCACGATCATGCTCCAGCTGTAACAAAAGCAGTTCTTTCTGCTGTTCAAAAAGAAGGCTACTAGGACTAACCGATGGAATGTCCATTGTAACGTTATAGGGAGACGACAAATCCTCAGCAGAGGCTGGCCCAGTGGTAACTTCAAGAATACCACTCTCCATCAGATTGGCCTTCAATATCAACCTAATAGAATTCTTTAGACGTTTATCACTAATCTCAACCTTGTAGTGTTCAGTGTTTAGTACCTAAATCTAACAATTCCTCTGATGGAGAGCGAATGAACTTATCTACATAAGACGCCATAATCACACAAAAAAAAAAAATTCTCGCTCTTCCCTTCTGCTGAGCACACCAGACCACAACCCGAGAAATGACAATCAGCCTGAGTACCACAGAAGAGAGATGAGATACGGAGCTTCCCCAAAACCTACAATAACTCAACCCTAGTCTTCGTGCAGATTTGCGGTGGGAATTTACGCACTGTAGCCCGCTGGCAAGGAAATAGAACTCCCCAGCATGCTGGCAAATTCCACCAAGCCACGGATGTGCCCCCGAGACAACTGCTCAGTCCACAGACACCACACAAAAATAACAAACATTAACCATGCCCAACATATTCCAAAAAATGAAACACGTCGCTAAACCTATCAGGGGAAAAAGGCTATAGCTCCGGGTAGCAAGTTCCACTACCCTACCCAAATCTCCCACCGAGGTACACAGCAGATTACTCACCTCAGACTGATGTCCCAACAGAAAGTAGAACAAGAGTTCAGGCTAGGCAGGGCCTGGAAACTAACCATTATAGTCTCTCCAACACAGCACACAAACCAAACAACAAAAGGCAACCAATACTGGGCCTATCAAACACAATATGCAAACCAAACACGTACCTCCACGGTCTCCCAAACCAATAGTTCAAATATCCCGGACGAGCCCCCACTTGTCACGAACCGGCTCAAAGCCCGTAACAAAGGGAGACAACGTGGAGATAAGGAGTAGCAAAATATGTATTTATTAACTAAAGCAACTAAGTATAATATACAATGGTGTGTGTAATCAGTAATCAGTAGTGTAAGTGAGTGTTTTGCATCCATGAATGTGATAATGCAGGGTGATGAAAGGTGCCAAAGCAAACAAACAAACAAACAAACGGCCACCAAGAACCACAACACAATCTACAAAGGGTGGCTGCATGGAGAGAGTCTCCTCCATGAATGTGGAAGAGGTCTATTTATCCTGGGAGACACCTGGCCCAGGTGTTTCCCATGTAGCTGACGACCCTCCCAACTCCGCCCACCGGCATCCTAATAAGGAAACAAGAACAAAGACAGAATACGGCAGACAGAGTGGGAGGGTCGTCACAGAAGGTTATTTTTCCAAACATAAAAATAGTGCCCCCTAGCTTCAAGAGGTAGCTCTTAGCGCTACCCCCTACTTTATTCAATTTCCGCCTGAAGACATACCCAAATCTAACTGCCTGTAGCTCTGGCCCAGAAGCAAGGATATGCATATTCTTGGTACCATTTGAAAGAAAACACTCTGAAGTTTGTGTAAATGTGAATTGAATGTAGGGGAATATAACACAATAGATCTGGTTTAGATAATACAATGAAAAAAAACATGTGTTTTTTATTTTTATTCTTGTATCATCATCTTTAAAATGAACAAGATAAAACAAACATTCAGATAGGATGATGGGGACAATTTCAGTGAAAAATACAAGAGGGCAACAGTACTTGTGCAAAGTTTCAGAATGATAACTTCCAAAATGAGTGTGCTACATGACATTTATCATGAAGTCACCCAGGTGTCCCACACAAGTAGTCCAAATGTACCCAAGTGGCCAAATTGGTGAAGGTATACATTTTGAAACAAATAACTATATACAAAATGCCAAAATGGTATTCTAACACACACCCCCAAGAAATTGAGAAAAAAATATGGAAAAAAATATGAAGAAAAAAATATATACATTTACAAAATAACATGGGTAACTATTTACATACTTTCAATATTTGGAAGACCCTCAGTCCTCTATCAAATCAAATTGATTTATATAGCCCTTCGTACATCAGCTAATATCTCAAAGTGCTGTACAGAAACCCAGCTTAAAACCCCAAACAGCAAGCAATGCAGGTGTAGAAGCACGGTGGCTAGGAAAACTCCCTAGAAAGGCCAAAACCTAGGAAGAAACCTAGAGAGGAACCAGGCTATGAGGGATGGCCAGTCCTCTTCTGGCTGTGCTGGGTGTAGAGTATAACAGAACACGGCCAATATTTTCAAATGTTCATAGATGACCAGCAGGGTCAAATAATAATAATCACAGTAGTTGTAGAGGATGCAACAGGACAGCACCTCAAGAGGAACAGTTGAAACTGGAACAGCAGCAAGGCCAGGTGGACTGGGAACAGCACAAGGAGTCATCATGCCAGGTAGTCCTGACACATGGTCTAGGGCTCAGGTCCTCCGAGAGAGAGAAAGAGAGAATTAGAGAGAGCATACTTAAATTCCCACAGGACACCGGATAAGACAGAAGAAGTACTCCAGATATAACAAACTGACCTTAGGTCCCCGACACATAAACTACTGCAGCATAAATACTGGAGGCTGAGACAGGAGGGGTCAGGAGACACTGTGGTCCCATCCGATGAGACCCCGGACAGAGCCAAACAGGAAGGATATAACATCACCCACTTTGCCAAAGCTCTACACAATATTGTGCTGCTGAGGTATAATATACAGATATATATATAGAGTACAGGGAACATAAGGTTGAATATATTATTGTAGACCTGCTAGATCTACTGTGTCTTTTATATTATGACAGACCAGCTAGATCTACTGTCTTTATTATATTACAACAGACCACCTGTATCTACTGTCTCCATTTCACTTTGGTCATTGTTGTGGGCCTGCCCTCCCCTCAACAGCCTCAAATAGGCTATTTCATGTGGGTTGGGGTGGGGCACATTTCATCACTTTTCATTACATCATTTCATTACATTACATTTTTATATATTGCTTCTAAAATTGGACAAAATCACAAATAATATTTTATATTATTAATTTCAAACAAGGTTTTAGCATGAGAAGAACTTACCAGTCCAAAACGGTGACATTGTTCCTCTTCTGCAGGCACCGTTACCGATTATACATAGTGGCTACAACGGTGTCCTCTCCGTTCAAAAAATATTCCTCCACTTGGGAATCGCTAAATGAATCGTCCTACAACAATGTCTGTCTCACTTTTCCGATCTATTTATTCTAAAATTGTTTGTACATCTGTATATCTAGACTTAGATTTAGCTTTCCCTGACTTAGTTGCCATACTGATTGATATATAAACAGCTGAATCTGCGCGTTTACCAAAACAACGCTGTGCGTAAAATGCGTAGCTCCTTCCGGAATAAATCTTCAATAGCGAATGACTCTCTTTACTCCGGAGTTTACGACATGGGTTGGTCTTCCAACACACAACCACTACATATTGCCGTTTACCTCAGCTCATTGGCTATCTACCCAGCTAGATTTCAAGACGATCAGTGGTCATTGGGTTAAAATACAGTCAATCAACGAAACAGTGGTCATATCATTGGTGCACAGTGATGTGATTACTTGTTGTCTTCAAATCAGTCAATACGTCCCGCGAAATGGCCCATCAGGTTTGGTTGTGTTACAAACAAACCAGTTGATTGCAATGAAACCAAACATTACTGGAAAAGTCACGTTCTGTGTGGGTTATTTACCTGGAATGTGTCGTCGAAAATGGAATGAGACGGAATTCATGACACAAGCGGTTCACAAAATGTTTTGTGTTAGGCTATAAAAAACGTATTTTATCAAACAAAAGATCATTCATTGTGTAACAATGAGCATTGGGATTGCAAACAGACGAAGATCGTCAAAGGTAAACTATTTATTTTAATGCAGTATGTGATTTTGTTACGCCTGTGCTGGTTGAAATGTTTTTTTGGGGGGGGGCTCTATCCTCAGATAATCGCATCGTGTTCTTTCACAGTAAATCCTTTTTTAAATCCGACGCAGTTGGATTAGCAAGATTCTAGGCTTTTGATACATGTGAGACACTTGTATTTTCATGAATGTTTAATATGACTATTTATGTAGCGATCACCGTATGTTGTGGAATTTCAGCCCGCTACCGGGTTCCGTGCTCAGAGAGGTTAAATCAAGTCAAAATACGTTTCTACCCAATACTCAGGTACCCTAAAATGTAACTAAACTATGATATTTCATACGGAAAGAAGTATGTTCAATAGGAAAGTAGAATTATCAGGTGCATGTCCTCTTCGTTGCGCGTGCACACACTGATTTCCAACTCTGACTCCCAGTACCAAAACTCACAATTCTTCCTCATTTGGGAAGAAACAAGCCTGAAAACTTGAACAAAGACCGTTTGCATCTAGTGTAAGCCATAGAAATTGCAATCTGGTCGCTGGAATTGCATATGACCCATAGCTTTCCATTGTAAGAGCATGGGCTCTCTCTCAAAAAAAGGCCTGGTTGGTTTTTCTTTGGATTTACTACTACCGTCTCAATTGTGTTATAGTCGTATACATTATTTTAACATTTCTAGAAACTTCAAAGAGTTTTCTATCCAATGGTACCAATTATCTGCATATCCCGGCTTCTGGGCCTGAGTAACAGGCAGTTTACTTTTGGCACATCAGTCAGACAGGAAGTGGAGAATAATAGACCCTAGCCTGAGTTTTTTCGTAGGTAATGTTTGGTGAATCTGGGCCTAGGCATGTAACTCAAATGTTTGTATTCATCCTCAGGAATGCTCCAGGAGCCATGAACAAGTTTGGAAACAACCAAGGTGAAGAAGGGCCAGAGGCAAGTGAGGAAGATGAGGCCGACTATGAAAATGCAGACATCTTCACAGAGAGGGATTTTGCTGAAGACATCTACGATGAAGACAGTGAGTCTTTAGACCTGGAGCAGCTCACTTCATGTAAATCTGGAAGGGAGAATGACTATGAAGAGGATGACAACATATACGCAAACTATGAGTAAAGGCCTTGTAATACGAATGCTGATGCAGAGATATTGATGCCAGGAAAGGCATGAAAGGTTAGCTTTGTGAGTTGAATTATAATGGCTTAATTAAAAAACAACTTTAAAAAACAAAATGTTCACTTAGTAGATACGAGTAATGGCTTTGTGTGAATATGAATTACAATTTCTACGTAAGTAGTTTGGGTGTATTATTTCTAGTTGTATTGTTTCCAGGTACTTGTATGAGATTTTAGACCTGACTATGTTATATATATTTAAAAATAATGACATTATATTATGACATTATTTACTTCAGTTTAAAAAGAGTGATTGTCTTGATGAATTGGTTGAACGCATTGAACATAATCTATTATTTCATTTTTTAAGTAAATATATTAATACTTTAGACTATTTCTCGTCTATAACGTTCAGTGTGCTGTCAAATAATAGTCTGTAGCAATGACTGGTTGTGATGTGCTAAACTTGAGATCTACTGTATGACAAACTGTAAAAAAAAAAAAAAAAAACATTTGTACTGTGTGTGTAAATCTAACAATAATTTGATTTCAGTGTACATTTTCAATTATTGTATGTATGGCTTTAAAGAACAAGAAATCCATGAACCCTGACTACTTTTTACATTGTTAAATTGTTATTGTTGATGTGAGACTTCACTAGATACAGATATGGTCTTAAAAATATGTGGAGATTTAAATATTGTACAACTATATGGTCAACATTTAGAAATAGATCTCTGGACGCAGGAGGCCAAAATCGACCCCGACCAACAACTTTCATTTAGAAAAAACCTATTAAGCAAAGGACTTGATGGTGCAGATCTTATTATCACCACAAGGAGGAAATTGTGTCACATCATTCATTATGTCCAACACATTGTGTGTGTGTGTGGTTTTGGGACTGCACAACGATATTAAAACAAGGAAAATTGGGGACATTTGTGGGAACCCCACAAGGGAAAAATGCCATTTTAGGCTTAGGGGTCAGGTTTAGGGTTACTATTAGGGTTAGGTGTTAAGTGTAGGGTTAAGGTTAGGTTAAGGGGTTAGGGGTTAGGAAACATAGGATTTTTAATCGGAATCAATTATTTGGTCCCCACAAAGATAGTTAAACAAACGTTTGTGCGTGTGTGTGTGTGTGTGTGTGTGTACCTGTTTTCTCCTGAGTGTCATTGATTATACCCGAGTGTGTGTATGTGTGCCTGGCTAGAGGTGAGTGGGACTTTAATGTTTGAGGGCACCTGTCACCCAGAAGCACCCAGTAAAACTAGCTGGCCTCGCTCAGAGGCTAACCAAGGCTGACGGGACAGGGGGTAGGGCTGTGTTGGTCATGACATTTTGTCACCTGGTGATTGTCAAGCAAATAACTGCCATTCTCACAGTAATTGACTGTTAATTAACATAAACACATGTAGGATCTCATGGATTCCACGTATAGCCTACAAGCCAACGATGCAGACCTTTGCAACATCTACATTTGAAAAAGTTGATTAAATCCATGTAATATATGTATATATATATGTTAACAGAAGAAAGGAAGACAAAATAAGGACAGAAGAAAAAGGAAAAGAAAAAGGACAACAAAGTGAAACCTCTAAAGAAACAAGAGACCATAATACAAGAAACAGCACTATAGAGAGATAGAACAACAACAACGCAGCCACTGCCAGCTAGCCTACTTCAGCAGTACTGTATCATTTGAATTATTTTAGTCAATAAGATTCCTGCTACGTAAGCTTAACTTTCTGAACATTCGAGACGTGTAGTCCACTTGTCATTCCAATCTCCTTTGCATTAGCGTAGCCTCTTCTGTAGCCTGTCAACTATGTGTCTGTCTATCCCTGTTCTCTCCTCTCTGCACAGACCATACAAACGCTCCACACCGCGTGGCCGCGGCCACTCTAATCTGGTGGTCCCAACGCGCACGACCCACGTGGAGTTCCAGGTCTCCGGTAGCCTCTGGAACTGCCGATCTGCGGCCAACAAGGCAGAGTTCATCTCAGCCTATGCCTCCCTCCAGTCCCTCGACTTCTTGGCACTGACGGAAACATGGATCACCACAGATAACACTGCTACTCCTACTGCTCTCTCTTCGTCCGCCCACGTGTTCTCGCACACCCGAGAGCTTCTGGTCAGCGGGGTGGTGGCACCGGGATCCTCATCTCTCCCAAGTGGTCATTCTCTCTTTCTCCCCTTACCCATCTGTCTATCGCCTCCTTTGAATTCCATGCTGTCACAGTTACCAGCCCTTTCAAGCTTAACATCCTTATCATTTATCGCCCTCCAGGTTCCCTCGGAGAGTTCATCAATGAGCTTGATGCCTTGATAAGCTCCTTCCTGAGGACGGCTCACCTCTCACAGTTCTGGGCGACTTTAACCTCCCCACGTCTACCTTTGACTCATTCCTCTCTGCCTCCTTCTTTCCACTCCTCTCCTCTTTTGACCTCACCCTCTCACCTTCCCCCTCTACTCACAAGGCAGGCAATACGCTCGACCTCATCTTTACTAGATGCTGTTCTTCCACTAACCTCACTGCAACTCCCCTCCAAGTCTCCGACCACTACCTTGTATCCTTTTCCCTCTTGCTCTCATCCAACACTTCCCACACTGCCCCTACTGGATGGTATCGCGCCGTCCCAATCTTCGCTCTCTCTCCCCCGCTACTCTCTCCTCTTCCATCCTATCATCTCTTCCCTCTGCTCAAACCTTCTCCAACCTATCTCCTGATTCTGCCTCCTCAACCCTCCTCTCCACCCTTTCTGCATCCCTTGATTCTCTATGTCCCCTATCCTCCAGGCCGGCTCGGTCCTCCCCTCCTGCTCCGTGGCTCGACGACTCATTGCGAGCTCACAGAACAGGGCTCCGGGCAGCCGAGCGGAAATGGAGGAAAACTCGCCTCCCTGCGGACCTGGCATCCTTTCACTCCCTCCTCTCTACATTTTCCTCTTCTGTCTCTGCTGCTAAAGCCACTTTCTACCACTCTAAATTCCAAGCATCTGCCTCTAACCCTAGGAAGCTCTTTGCCACCTTCTCCTCCCTCCTGAATCCTCCTCCCCCTCCTCCCTCTCTGCAGATGACTTCGTCAACCATTTTGAAAAGAAGGTCGACGACATCCGATCCTCGTTTGCTAAGTCAAACGACACCGCTGGTTCTGCTCACACTGCCCTACCCTGTGCTCTGACCTCTTTCTCCCCTCTCTCTCCAGATGAAATCTCGCGTCTTGTGACGGCCGGCCGCCCAACAACCTGCCCGCTTGACCCTATTCCCTCCTCTCTTCTCCAGACCATTTCCGGAGACCTTCTCCCTTACCTCACCTCGCTCATCAACTCATCCCTGACCGCTGGCTACGTCCCTTCTGTCTTCAAGAGAGCGAGAGTTGCACCCCTTCTGAAAAAACCTACACTCGATCCCTCCGATGTCAACAACTACAGACCAGTATCCCTTCTTTCTTTTCTCTCCAAAACTCTTGAACGTGCCGTCCTTGGCCAGCTCTCCCGCTATCTCTCTCAGAATGACCTTCTTGATCCAAATCAGTCAGGTTTCAAGACTAGTCATTCAACTGAGACTGCTCTTCTCTGTATCACGGAGGCCCTCCGCACTGCTAAAGCTAACTCTCTCTCCTCTGCTCTCATCCTTCTAGACCTATCGGCTGCCTTCGATACTGTGAACCATCATATCCTCCTCTCCACCCTCTCCGAGTTGGGCATCTCCGGCGCGGCCCACGCTTGATTGCGTCCTACCTGACAGGTCGCTCCTACCAGGTGGCGTGGCGAGAATCTGTCTCCTCACCACGCTCTCTCACCACTGGCGTCCCCCAGGGCTCTGTTCTAGGCCCTCTCCTATTCTCGCTATACACCAAGTCACTTGGCTCTGTCATAACCTCACATGGTCTCTCCTATCATTGCTATGCAGACGACACACAATTAATCTTCTCCTTTCCCCCTTCTGATGACCAGGTGGCGAATCGCATCTCTGCATGTCTGGCAGACATATCCGTGTGGATGACGGATCACCACCTCAAGCTGAACCTCGGCAAGACGGAGCTGCTCTTCCTCCCGGGGAAGGACTGCCCATTCCATGATCTCGCCATCACGGTTGACAACTCCATTGTGTCCTCCTCCCAGAGCGCTAAGAACCTTGGCGTGATCCTGGACAACACCCTGTCGTTCTCAACTAACATCAAGGCGGTGGCCCGTTCCTGTAGGTTCATGCTCTACAACATCCGCAGAGTACGACCCTGCCTCACACAGGAAGCGGCGCAGGTCCTAATCCAGGCACTTGTCATCTCCCGTCTGGATTACTGCAACTCGCTGTTGGCTGGGCTCCTGCCTGTGCAATTAAACCCCTACAACTCATCCAGAACGCCGCAGCCCGTCTGGTGTTCAACCTTCCCAAGTTCTCTCACGTCACCCCGCTCCTCCGCTCTCTCCACTGGCTTCCAGTTGAAGCTCGCATCCGCTACAAGACATGGTGCTTGCCTACGGAGCTGTGAGGGGAACGGCACCTCAGTACCTCCAGGCTCTGATCAGGCCCTACACCCAAACAAGGGCACTGCGTTCATCCACCTCTGGCCTGCTCGCCTCCCTACCACTGAGGAAGTACAGTTCCCGCTCATCCCAGTCAAAACTGTTCGCTGCTCTGGCCCCCCAATGGTGGAACAAACTCCCTCACGACGCCAGGACAGCGGAGTCAATCACCACCTTCCGGAGACACCTGAAACCCCACCTCTTTAAGGAATACCTAGGATAGGATAAAGTAATCCTTCTCACCCCCCCCTCCCCTTAAAATATTTAGATGCACTATTGTAAAGTGGCTGCTCCACTGGATGTCATAAGGTGAATGCACCAATTTGTAAGTCGCTCTGGATAAGAGCGTCTGCTAAATGACTTAAATGTAAAAAATGTAAATAATATACAATGGTGTGTGTAATCAGTAATCAGTAGTGTAAGTGAGTGTTTTGCATGCATGAATGTGATAATGCAGGGTGTTGAAAGGTGCCAAAGCAAACAAACAAAAGGCCACCAAGAACCACAACACAATCTACAAAGGTGTCTGCATGGAGAGAGTCTCCTCCATGAATGTGGAAGAGGTCTATTTATCCTGGGAGACACCTGGCCCAGGTGTTTCCCATGTAGCTGACGACCCTCCCAACTCCGCCCACCGGCATCCTAATAAGGAAACAAGAACAAAGACAGAATACGGCAGACAGAGTGGGAGGGTCGTCACATTCCCCCCCATAAAACCGGGGACCAACAAGGACCCCGGAACAACATACCAGCCTCCCGCGCCCCAAATTGACACAGGCCTCCCGCGTCCCAAATTGTCACAGGCCTCCCGCGTCCCAAATTGACACAGGCCTTCCGCGTCCCAAATTGACACAGGCCTCCCGCGTCCCAAATTGACACAGGCCTCCCGCGTCCCAAATTGACACAGGCCTCCCGCGTCCCAAATTGACACAGGCCTCTGTGTCCCAAATTGACACAGGCCTCTGCGTCCCAAATTGACATAGCCTCTGCGTCCCAAATTGACGAGGGATTATGTGTTCACACCTCCACCTGCACCAACCAACCTCCTCCTCCCCAGACCTCAGCAACCTTTGTGCATAGGAAGCAATATTTTAAGAGGAAAGAAGAACACAAGACCAGGAGGGAACAGACAGGAAAGATAGAACATGACAACCCGAAACAATGGTCAGTCACGTAAACATTCAGGAACATGGCACAAAAGACCAACAGCTACAAACTCCAACGAAAAGAACATCAGGGTCCTTCTTAATTTTTACAACTCCCAACGATTCATAGTCACTTCCAACGATTCATAGTCACTTCCAACGATTCATAGATTTCACGTGCCCTACTCGTGAGTGGCACCTGCCAATAGCCTTTTAACAGGTCAAATTTGCTCACAAACTTAGCTGCACCGACTGTATCAGAAAACAAACCTGGAAATCTCTGAATCAGACCAACCATCTCTTTCCGCCCATCAACAGGTAGGTGAGTGAGAAGACTGAAAAATTCAGAAACACTGGATATTTTAGACAATCTACCCTGCAATATACAATCGTCAGGACCAGGAACATCTTCCTCCTCATGCACAGATCTAGCACGACAAGAACCCAAGGAAACAACGGTATCAGCCAAAAGAACAGGTTTTACCGTCCTCTGTAGAATCCCACTGTTCAGTCTCAGAGGAAGGTGCATAATAGGGTTTTAACAGATTTACATGGCACAGCTGGTGTGCTTTCCTCCGTTCTGGAGTGGCAACTAGATAGTTTTGCTCAGTGTACTGGCGCACCACTGTATATGGACCTTGAAACTTGACTTGAAAAGGAGAACCAACAATTGGCAGCAGAGCAAGAACCTGGTCACCTGGACTAAAGTGACGAGGCTCAGTTCGGCGATCAAATATGCCCTTCATCCTCTCCTGTGAAGATGATAACTTCTCTTTAGCCATTTCACCAGCGGCGTACAGCCGTCGCCGGAAATCACACACATACGATAACAGGGACTGAGGAGGCTCGGGAGACTTCCAGTCATCCTGGAGAACAGATAAAAGTCCACGCACCCTATGTCCAAACACAAGGTCATTTGGACTGAAACCTGTGCTCTCCTGTGAAACTTCCCTAGCGGCTAACAGTAACCAAGGCAACCCCTCCTCCCAATCCTTATCCATCTCAGTACAATAAGCTCTCAACAAAGACTTAAGTGTTTGATGGAAACGTTCCAGTGCTCCTTGACTTTGCGCGTGATAGGCGCTAGACAAATTGTGTTTAATATGGAGCTGTTGAAGAACCTGACCAAACAGATTAGAGGTAAAATTAGATCCTTGATCACTCTGAATGACCTTAGGGATTCCAAACCATGAGAGAAACTGAGTCAAAGCTTTTAACACCGATTTAGTCGTGATAGATCGGAGAGGATAGGCAGCAGGAAACCTATTGGTCTGACACATCACAGTGAACAGGTAACTGCTACCCTTTTTAGAACGAGGCAGAGGACCCACACAGTCAATAATCAGATACTCAAAAGGTTGGCTGAGTACAGGAATAGGAAACAATGGTACTGGTTTAATAGCTTGATTAGGCTTACCAGTTAATTGACAGGTGTGACAAGTTTTGATAAAATCAGAAACATCCCTCTTTAATCTAGGCCAAAAGAAATGTCTTAATATGCGATTGTAGGTTTTCCTCACCCCCATATGTCCAGCAACGTCGCTGTGAGAAGTTTCCAACACCAACTCACGAAGCTTAACTGGTACAACAACCTGACTAATTGCCTCCCCCAGAAAAACACTATCATGAGACACCCACTTTCTCATCAGGACATCCTCTTGGAGAAAATAGCCATGGGCGACATCTCCCAACTGTTCTATAGGCACAATTTGATCACGCAACTCTTCCAACGTGGGGTCATCCTGTTGCGCCTTGATTAGATCTGAGCGGGTTACAGATAACGGGATAACAGGGAAAACAGTGACATACTTTGTATTATTATCATTAGTCGGCGCAGTGACCAGTTCGCCACGGCTCATAGAACGTGTCACTGCACACGCAGAGAACACCTCTGGGAAACTCTGTACACTCTCATCAGGAATCCCAACAAATGACGGCTTAGTGGAAACCACTAGAGATGGAAACACGACAGGCCATACACGCTCACCAGCCAAGTTATTCCCAAGGATAACATCGATACCCTCAATAGGCAACGAAGGACGCACACCCACAACAACTTCACCCTGCACCAGCCCACAATCCAACATCAGTTTATGCAATGGAACTGACAGAGTGTTCAAACCTATTCCCTAATTAGAACACTATTCCCGAATCAGTCTCAGCAGAAAAGGGTAACACAGACTCCAACACAAATGATTCAGAGGCACCTGTGTCTCTCAGGATCTTCACTGGCACTAGGACTTTACTTCCTAACATAGACACAAAACCTTCCGTAATGAAAGGTAAATAGTCTGGATCAATATGGACTTTCACATTCTCCTGGGCCTGAGGAAATGAGTCATGAATGAACTGATGTGGAACAGGTGCAGCTAACGCAGTAGACTTAGATTTAGCGTAAGCACCCTTTGACCTGAGAAGTGGACATTCGTTTTTCCAATGACCTGAACCTTGACAGTAGTGACACTCCTGCCCAAAGTCAGCTTTACCATGGGAGTCAGGTTCAACCCTAGTTGAATAGAACTCTGCCGGAGAACCAAAGTATCTCGGTGAGCGAAGCCCAAATCTATCCGAACGCCCCCACTCTTTCCGAATACGGGGCTCTGCAAAGACACTTTTGTGAGTCAACACATACTCGTCCGCCAAAACCGCAGCTTCAGCAACATTCTTTACTTTCTGTTCATTAATATACGTGGCAATACGATCAGGAATTGTGTCCTTAAATTGCTCTAACATAATCAGATCACACAGCCCTTGGAACGTCACAACTGCAGAGGCGGAACACCAGCGATTAAACTGTAAAGATAACTGTCGCGCAAACTCAACATGAGTCTGGTTATCATCCCTTTTTAAAGTTCTAAATCGTTGGCGGTTAGCCTCAGGGACCAATTCATAAATCTGTAACACAGCTGTTTTAACTTTATCATAACTGGCACTGTCGTGTACACTAAGAGCTGAATATGCTTCCTGCGCTTTACCAGTCAGCACACACTGCAACATTAAAGTGCGGTCAGAATCAGGCCAACTCCTAGCGTCAGCAACCCGCTCAAACAACGAAAAGAATGTCTCGGGGTCCCTTTCATTAAACCGAGGCAATAACCGTAAGTTCCCAACAATATCAAATGTCTCTGGGGCACGACCAAAAGCGGAACTACCCCTAGGTAAATCTGGGTCACCTTCCCAAAACAAACTCTCCCCTGAGATCTTTCCTTCCCTAACCAACTCTATACGTTCTTGTTGCAACTTGATTTTAGCACGCTCCATATCTTGTTTAAATGCCAATTCCTTTTCATATTTTACACGATCATGCTCTAGCTTCTCACGATCATGCTGCCGATCATGCTCTAGCTTCTCACGATCATGCTGCCGATCATGCTCTCTCTTCTCACGATCATGCTCCAGCTGTAACAAAAGCAGTTCTTTCTGCTGTTCAAAAAGAAGGCTACTAGGACTAACCGATGGAATGGCCATTGTAACATTATGGGGAGACGACAAATCCTCAGCAGAGGCTGGCCCGGTGGTAACTTCAAGAATACCACTCTCCATCAGATTGGCCTTCAATATCAACCTAATAGAATTCTTTAGACGTTTATCACTAATCTCAACCTTGTAGTGTTCCGCGACCTTTAACAGCTGTTCTTTCGTACCTAAATCTAACAATTCCTCTGATGGAGAGCGAATGAACTTATCTACATAAGACGCCATAATCACACAAAAAAAAAAATCTCGCTCTTCCCTTCTGCTGAGCACACCAGACCACAACCCGAGAATTGACAATCACCCTGAGCACCACAGAAGAGAGATGAGATACGGAGCTTCCCCAAAACCTACAATAACTCAACCCTAGTCTTCGTGCAGATTTGCGGTGGGAATTTACGCACTGTATCCCGCTGGCAAGGAAATAGAACTCCCCAGCATGCTGGCAAATTCCACCAAGCCACGGATGTGCCCCCGAGACAACTGCTCAGTCCACAGACACCACACAAAAATAACAAACATTAACCATGCCCAACATATTCCAAAAAATGAAACACGTCGCTAAACCTATCAGGGGAAAAAGGCTATAGCTCCGGGTAGCAAGTTCCACTACCCTACCCAAATCTCCCACCGAGGCACACAGCAGATTACTCACCTCAGACTGACGTCCCAACAGAAAGTAGAACAAGAGTTCAGGCTAGGCAGGGCCTGGAAACTAACCATTATACTCTCTCCAACACAGCACACAAACCAAACAACAACGGCAACCAATACTGGGCCTATCAAACTCAAACCAAACACGTACCTCCACGGTCTCCCAAACCAATAGTTCAAAGATCCCGGATGAGCCCCCACTTGTCACGAACCGGCTCAAAGCCCGTAACAAAGGGAGACAACGTGGAGATAAGGAGTAGCAAAATATGTATTCATTAACTAAAGCAACTAAGTATAATATACAATGGTGTGTGTAATCAGTAATCAGTAGTGTAAGTGAGTGTTTTGCATGCATGAATGTGATAATGCAGGGTGTTGAAAGGTGCCAAAGCAAACAAACAAAAGGCCACCAAGAACCACAACACAATCTACAAAGGTGTCTGCATGGAGAGAGTCTCCTCCATGAATGTGGAAGAGGTCTATTTATCCTGGGAGACACCTGGCCCAGGTGTTTCCCATGTAGCTGACGACCCTCCCAACTCCGCCCACCGGCATCCTAATAAGGAAACAAGAACAAAGACAGAATACGGCAGACAGAGTGGGAGGGTCGTCACAACAGGTGCATCAAAGCTGGGACCGAGAGACTGAAAAACAGTTTCTATCTCAAGGCCATCAGACTGTTAAACAGCCACCACTAACATTGAGTGGCTGCTGCCAACACACTGACTCAACTCCAGCCACTATAATAATGGGAATTGATGGAAAATGATGTCAAATATATCACTAGCCACTTTAAACAATGCTACCTAATATAATGTTTACATACCCTACATTATTCATCTCATATGTATACGTATATACTGTACTCTATATCATCTACTGGATCTTTATGTAATACATGTATCACTAGCCACTTTAACTATGCCACTTTGTTTACATACTCATCTCATATGTATATACTGTACTCTATACCATCTACTGTATCTTGCCAATGCCGCTCTGTACCATCACTCATTCATATATCTTTATGTACATATTCTTTATCCCCTTACACTTGTGTGTATAAGGTAGTAGTTTTGGAATTGTTAGCTAGATTACTTGTTGGTTATTACTGCATTGTCGGAACTAGAAGCACAAGCATTTCGCTACACTCGCATTAACATCTGCTAACCATGTGTATGTGACAAATAAAATTTGATTTGATTTAAAGAAAAACTAACAGGTCTGTGAGAGCCTGAATTCTTACTGCTTGGTAGGTAATCAAATACTTATGTCATGCAATAAAATGCAAATTAATTACTTAAAAATCATACAATGTGATTTTCTGGATTTTTGTTTTCCGTCTCTCAAAGTTGAAGTGTGCCTATGATAAAAATTACAGACCTCTACATGCTTTGTAAGTAGGAAAACCTGCAAAATCGGCAGTGTATCAAATACTTGTTCTCCCCACTGTAATATAGTCTACGCCATCGCAATAAATCCATGTAATGTAGCCTACACCATCACAATAAATCCATGTAACTTAGCCTACGCCATCATAATAAATTCATGTAATATTTTTTATTTTTTTATTTCACCTTCATTTAGCCAGGTAGGCAAGTTGAGAACAAGTTCTCATTTACAACTGCGACCTGGCCAATAATAAAGCAAAGCAGTTCGACTCATACAACAACACAGAGTTACACATGGAATAAACAAAACATACAGTCAATAATACAGTTGAAGAAAATCTATATACAGTGTGTGCAAATGAGGTAAGAAAAGGGAGGTAAAGGCAATAAATAGGCCATGGTGGCGAAGTAATTACAATGTACCAATTAGACACTAGAGTGATTGATGTGCAGAAGATGAAGATGTGCAAGTAGACATACAGGGGTGCAAAGCAGGAAGATAAATAAATAAATACAGTATGAGGATGAGGTAGTTGGATGGGTTATTTACAGATGGGCTATGTACAGGTGCAGCTGCTCAGACAGCTGGTGCTTAAAGCTAGTGAGGGAGGTGAGAATTTTTGCAATTCATTCCAGTCATTGGCAGCAGAGAACTGGAAGGAAAGGTGGCCAAAATGAGGAATTGGCTTTGGGGGTGACTAGAGAGATATACCTGCTTGAGCGCGTGCTACGGGTGGGTGCTGCTATGGTGACCAGTGAGCTGAGATAAGGCGGGGCCTTACCTATCAGAGACTTGTAGATGACCTGAAGCCAGTGGGTTTGGGGACGAATATGAAGTGAGGGCCAGCCAACGAGAGCGTACAGGTCACATTGGTGGGTAGTATATGGGGCTTTGGTGACAAAACAGATAGCACTGTGATAGACTGCATCTAATTTGTTGAGTAGAGTGTTGGGGGCTATTTTGTAAATGACATTATTATAAATGACAAATAGGAAGCCGATATATAGCCTACGCCATCGCAATAAATCCATTTTAGACAGGTTTAAAGAAACATGATATGAAAAAATGTAGTCTATTTCAGAAGAACAGAACAGCATACTCTGAGTTGTCCTTATGTTAGGCCCTGATCTGGCTGTGCCATTTGTCTGAGGATTACACTAGTTAATTTTTCTAGAATTCCGTGGCATTATTTTATATTATTATTTAAGAATCCAATTGAACATAGCTGAATAAAGTAGAACTGAGGTTTCCTCTAAACAATTTTAGGGAGCATGCACATGCGGCTATTCGGTGTTGAGTGGTTAACAAAGAAATGCTTAATTTAGAGTTATTTATGCAACATTAGTTGGGCTATATGTTTAGATTTTTTATGTATTCTAAGGCTGCATTATGAGATTCTAATGATGATTTGAAAGAAGCTGCATGAATGGCATGAGCTCTGCTTAGTTTTTTTAGCTCAGGCTACACACACTTCATCAGTCTCTCATTCACAATTTGACAAGCACTTGATAATGCCTCAAATTTCCCAGCGTCATTCCCCTTGTGTGCCCCTTAAAAAAATCCATGCCTTTTGCGAACAGTGGCCGTTGTACCCTTGGGTTGAATAATTATAATTCCCTTCTCCCGGCTGCATGCTCCAAAGCACCTCTTATTCACATGGCTCTCTCAGATAGCTCAATTCTCATTAGCCAATGTCCATCACGTGATTGAGTCTTTCTCACAGGCTTCAAGAAATTGGAAGAACTGTGCACGTTTATTAATCTTCAGCCAACAGGATGAGTAGGCCTAACAAACAGCAAAAGCATTAGTTTATGTCAATCTACTATCCACCATAGTATAAAAGTTGACCCATTCTATTTTGTGTGAAAAATAAATATTCCAAACATAGTCTGGTACAGTTGTGGGATGTGATAGATCCCAAATTAATACAACCATTACCATCAAAAAACCTATTGTAAGCAATGAGACTGACATAATGAGCTTTGAGAGGAATTGAGGAACAAGGATGGAGGAAGAAAGTAAGAATTTGACAGCTCTTCCCCTCTCTCTTGTTCTGGGTAGGCCTTTAGTTTGGTCTGAAATCAACAGCCTTTTCATTTTCACCCTCCTCTCCCTCCTTCCTCCCCTGCCGTTCACACCTTCTCTTCAGAGGTTGTTTTCAATTCCTTCAAATATATTATTTTATCGCTGTACTTGTGTGCACTCCATCTAATGTCATTGAATTATATTGTCGCTAACCTTCCTTTTGGAGATTCCTCCTTCTATTTCAGCCATATCAGATATCAAGCATGTTGCTCTCTCTTGGAGATCATAGCCTTTGAGAACAGAGACTTTGCTTAACCTACAATTGGACTCTTTAGGCCTATTTTACGATGGCTGACAGACAGTTTAGCTGAAGGTCGACTTCTTATCATGTCTGTAACTCCATATGTCTCAAACTGGGTCTCAAATGACTGTTGAGAGAAGGAATAGTAGAATATATTAGGTGAAATTTAGAAATTTAGTTGTGCATCAGCAGTTTTCATCTTCATATACAGTGCCTTCAGAAATTATTCAAACCCCTGGACATTTTAAACTTAATTTCATTGTCATTTTTTGTCAATGATTTACGCAAAATATTCTGTAATGTCATAGTGGAAGAAAAATTATAACATTTGTAAAAATAAATATGAAAAGTAAAAGTCTAATATATATTTTTATTTGATCTATTTCACCTTTTTTACTAGACAAGACAATTAAGGGACATGGGCAGCTGTGAGCAGGGTTATTCTCCAGGTCTTTCATTGTTTCCAGAACTTGTCCTTAAAGTATCTAACTTTGGCCTTCTGGATAGCCTGAGTGCACTTATTTCTCATTTGCCTGAACGAGAGCCAGTCAGCCTGAGTATTTGTGTGCTGAGTTTAAGGTGGAGTAACGCTAACAGATCACGGTCAAACCAGGGGCTGAACCTCTTTTTAATTAGCGATTTCTTTATAGGGGAGTGCTTATTAACAATACCGCTGGGGGGAAAAAGAAGGTCCAAGCAACTTCGAGAGAGAGGATGAAGCAGATTCTATACCAATTTACAGAGACCAGGTCATGAAGGAAGGCTTGCTCATTAATGTTTTTCAGCAAGCATCTATGACAAATCAGGACAAGTCATTGAACTGAGCAGCCATTACGAACACAGGTTGTAAAACAGTGATCAAATAGGTCATTACAGAAAACACCGGACTGATACCTTTCAGGATTATTTGTGGGGATAATGTCAAGTAGAGTCGCCTTTTCTGGGTGTTTGTGGGATTGGTAATACCTGGTGGGATTGGTAATAATCTGAGAGAGATTTAGGGAGTTCCATTGTTTTAAGACACTGTTTAGGTCACTTAGCATTACAAATTCAGACTTAGAGTAGGGTGCCAGGAGAGAGCTTAGGGTATGTAGGGTACAGACCAACGCTGATGGTGGACAATACCACCCAGCAACAATAAACAAAGAGCTATTTGAAAGCTTAATGGTTAACACCAGCAAATCAATTGTTTGTGGAACAGACTTGGTGGAGACAATCTAGCACTAAAGGTGTTCCTTGGTAAAGATTGCCACTCCACAACCTTTGGAAGATCTGTCTTGCCGAAAAAGGTTATAACCAGAAAGGTTAACATCAGTGTTCAGAACACTCTTTCTTAACCATGTCTCAGTCATGACCAACACATCTGGATTGGAGCTGTGAACCCACACATTCAAATCATACATTTTAGGTAATACGATTATAGTGTGCAGAAAACCCAGACCCAGGCTAGCCATTGTAAGTTCAAAGAGTCACTCGCCCCAACAAAATAATGTGAGAGAGCTCTCTATGAGTCCAGTAGGCTAGAAAAGTCTGATTTAAATATATAGTATGCTTATGCTAATTAAAGTGTTTCTGTGTAAAGCTCACACAATAAGATTCACCAGTTAATTAGCCTACATAAAATTCAGATCAATCCAAACGTGTGTGTGTGTGTGTGTGTGTGTGTGTGTGTGTGTGTGTGTGTGTGTGTGTGTGTGTGTGTGTGTGTGTGTGTGTGTGTGTGTGTGTCTATATGTAGGTGTGTGTGTGCTGGAGGCGAGCGAAAGCTTGTGAAAGAGGGGGGAGTGTGGTGGGGGTACCTGTGCCAGACAGTGGGAGACAGGCCAGAGCAGACGGGGTGCAGATCGGCGGGTGGGATCCAAGCAGCAGTGCAGCAGGCAATGAGGGAGAAGCTTTTGTCAGGAAGCTGAGTAGGAGAGGAGCAGTTCAACCTTACCATACCGGTGTGTGGTGGGGCAGATAAAAACATCCAAAGTGAAAAGCTTAACGAAAAACGTTGGGCATAGACAAGACCAAGATGCGGTAAAAGCGCAAAATTCGTAAGCCAGATCAAACAGCAATTAAAGTTAAGAGTGAAAAAGTAAACACTGCATGTGGACATAAGGGCATATGCAGGTGTTACTCTTCCGGGTCACTGTAGTTGTTTGTATCTTGATTACAAGTATTCCACCCCGTTTTAGAATCACCTTTGGCAGTGATTACAGCTGTCAGTCTTTCTGGGTAAGTCTCTAAGAGCTTTGCACACTTGGATTGTACATTGTTATTTAAAAACATCTTTATACTCTGTCAAGTTGGTTATTTATCATTGCTAGACAGACACTTTTTAAAGTCTTGCCATAGATTTTCAAGACGATTTAAGTCAAAACTGTAACAAGGTCATTGTATATTTGGCCTTGTGTTTTAAGTTATTGTTCTGCTGAAAGTTGAATTTATCTACCAGTGTCTGTTGGAAAGCAGACTGAACCAGATTTTGCCTGTGCTTAACAGTACTCAATGTATTTTTATCCCCAAAACACTTCCTAGTCCTTTCAGATGACAAGCATACCCATAACATGATGCAGTCACCACCATGCTTGAAAATATGAAGAGTGGTGCTCAGTGATGTGTTGTGTTGGATTAGGCCCAAACTTAACGCTTTGTATTCACGACATAAAGTTAATTTCTTTGCCACACTTAATTTTTTAAATTTTTTAACAGTTTTACTTTAGTGACATATTGCAAACAGGATGAATATTTTTTCTTCTTTACAGGCTTCCTTCTTGTAACTCTGTCATTTTAGGTTAGTATTGTGGAATAACTACAATGTTGTTGATCCATCCTCAGTTTCCTCCTATCACAGCCATTAAACTCTGTAACTGTTTTAAAGTAACCATTGGCTTTATAGGTTTCCTTCTCCGGCAACTGAGTTAAGAAGGACGTCTGTAACTTTTAAGTGACGGGGTGAATTGATACACTATACAAAATGTAATTAATAACTTCACCATGCTCAAAGGAATATTCAATGTCTACTTTTTGATATTTTTTTACCAATCCACCAATATGTGCTCTTTATTGCGAGGCATTGGAAAACCTCCCTGGTATTTGTGGTTGGATCTCTGTTTGAAATTCACTGCTCGACCGAAGGACCTTACAGATAATTGTATGTGTGGGGTACAGGAATTAGGTAGTCATTCAAAAATCATGTTAAACACTATTATTCTACACAGAGTAAGCCCATGCAACTTATTATGTGAATTTTAAGCACATTTTTACCCCTGAACTTATTTAGGCTTGCCATAACAAAGGGGTTGAATACTCAAGACATTTCAGCTTTTCATTTTTAATTAATTTGTAAAAATGTCTAAAACATAATTCCACTTTGACATTATGGGGTATTGTGTGTAGCCCATGACAAAAATATCTATATTTAATCCATTTTAAATTCAGGCTGTAACACAACAAAATGTGGAAAAAGTAAAGGGGTGTGAATACTTTCTGAAAACATTGTACTGTATGTTGAAAAGGGTTGGGCTTAAGTTGCATCCCTGTCTCACCCCATGGCTCTGAGAAAATACATCTGTGTGTTTATTGCCATTTTAACAGCACAATTGTGACCCGATTCAGGAAACTATGCGTATGTCTCAAGTCACGACTTCACAGGAGAGCCGTTACAACCTAAAACATATATTTGTTTATCAAAGTGTGTTTTTGGGCAGAAATGCCCTCTCGAACATGTGAACTTTCATGTGCCTTAATATCAAACTTGTATGTCATCTGTAAATACGAATACAATATTAAATTATGAGTCTAGTTGGTTTAGCCACAGAAAAAGAGAGCCACCATCCCTCTAGCCATGATCGGCTGAGATAATGAGTGGGCTGGACATGCCGAGAGATGAGTTTGGATTTGTCTGCGGTGTAGCATCTTTTTGTCTATAATGCGTAAATAATCCTTTCTACTGCAACTTTTTCTAAAGATATAACCTTAGCCATGGAGAGTTGCAAATATGTTGTTACTGCTCTCAATAACATTGCTGCCCTGAATTTATCAGGCACAGTCGACAAAGGTCAGTGGGAAAAAGTTGCGATGGACTACTTTCTGGAGGACGATCGTGCCATGCTGACTCGCTCTGACTCTGAAAATGGTAGAAACCTTTTAATTGAAGAAGACATTGGAGAGTCTTGTGATGACAGTGATGGAGAAGAAATGGTGACAATCAACAGTGTTGTTGTCACGGATGTAGTTGACCGTGTTTTGAAATCTGTGGAATGTCTGGTAGAAGCAGCGTATGATAAGGAGATAAATAGAATTCTGGCGTTTAATTGCAAATGCATAGGGCTGTTGTATAAAACTGTTGTATAAAATCTCTCCGGATTCTTCAAACTATGGGCAACCATGGCATCGGTGACAGAGAGGGAGAAAAATCTGATGATTCTTATGGCATTGCACACGATCAGTGTGAATCAGAGTGACTTGACACAATGGGCCAAACAAGCTGTTCAAACTAAATGGAAATGGCACAAGATGTCTTATTTAATAAAAGGGGTTGCAGTCTACCGTGAATCTTTCACTCATGTGTACGGGTGAGAATCTAATATTGAACTTATTTTGGTTAACTTTAGCTATAACGAGTGGTGTGTATTGCTAGTTAAAGCTCGCTGTTAGCTAGCTAGCTAACGTTAATTTTACATGTCTAAATAAAAGACCCCAAGTTAAAGTTTGTTGTTAGCTAGCTAAAGTTAGTGGAAGTTAGATGGCTGGCTTGCTAGCTAACATTGAACATATTTTGGTTAACTTCAGCTAGCTATGACAATCGGTTTGTATTGCTAGTTAAAGTTTGCTGTTAGCTAGCCAGCTGGACTTCAATGGCTGGCTTACTAACATTACTCTGGATTGGGATTTTAGTTCCTTTGTTCGCTAGCTAATGTTAACGTTACATGTCTAAACAAAAGACCCCAAGTTAAAGCTTGCTGTTAGCTAGCTAATGTTAGCAGAGGTTAGATGGCTGACTTGCTAGCTGACATTGACTTACATGTATGAAGTGTTTGTAACATTAGTATCATTAGAATTTGTCTTTCAGCATCAGTAGAACACGCCTGACTCTCCTCCACCAGTCATACAAGGAGAATGGTCTAATGCATCCCATCAAAAAGAGAGCTGGCCCAAGCTAGCACAGGTTACAGCTGAAGCATGAGGACTTGCAGCGAGTGGTGAACTTCATCAGCAACTACGCAGAGGCCTCATCAAGCAGCGCTTCAGAAAGACCAGAGGGAACACTTTGTCTGAGATTGCTGGTGTTGTGAAGGACAGCGCTGTCACAGGGGTCAACATCCCACAGCTGGTTGGACTGGAGGACGGTGCTGGTGGAAAGCTATGGCTGGCAACAACACCTGACTCCGTACTTCAGGCCGCTGCCACAGATCAAGCAGTACCAGCACTTCAGGTGAATATCATTTTCATTGCATTGTATGAGGTAATTCTTATCTAAACTTGGGAGGTGAATTGATGTTGTGCAAGGTTGTAATGTCTTCAAAATGCAACGCTGACATCCTTCCTCCCATAGATGGTCTGCCTGTACAAGGGCCACCTGGCCTGGACACAGCTAGACAAATGTATATTTTTAAGAGGGTCAGGGAGTTTTGTGACAAAGAGGCTATAGACATCACATGCCCTGTACTAAAGTCAAGGGCAGGACAGAAACAGGCTCTCCGAATATAGATTCCATTGTCCATGCGTGATCCGGACTGACCAGTCATCAGCACTATCTGCTCTCTCCTAACACACACGCTGCTACTATAATTTTTTTATCCTGCTGCTCAGCCACTTTACCCCTGATTGTGTGCATACAACTACCTCATTTGTCACTATCGTTATTGAAGTTGTTTGTGTACATACTGTATATTATTTTATTTATATTGACATGATCTATTTCTGATATTGCTACTATGCAAGTAACCATTGGCTGTACAGTTTACACCTTCTGTAGAGACCCTTCCACAGCAAGACTTTTTTTAAATTAATATTGATATGTGTGGTCGTAACATGATTTTGTGACATATCACACCGACTCACTAAACACAAATGCTTTGCTTGTAAATTATGTCTGAGTGTTGGAGTGTGCCCCTGGCTATCCGTCAATAAAAAATGTAATTGGGCCTTCTGGTTTAAGGAATTTGAAATGATTTATACTTTTACTTTTGATACTTAAGTATAATTTAGCAATTCCATTTACATTTGATACTTAATCATTTTTAAAACCAAATACTTTTACTTTTACTCAAGTAGTATTTTAGTGGGTGAGTTTTACTTTTACTTCACTCATTTTCTATTAAGGTATCTTTACATCTGGACACTTTCTGTTTTCCTGGAATTTGTCCTTATTGTAGGCTACTACCACTTTTAGTCTTATTCTTTACTAAACTGCTCACTGTTTAGCACATGACTTCCCATGTGTTCCTTAATGAGACGGGTGGGGCTGGCATAAGAGGGTGTGAACAATGCTGAATGGGTGTAGACAAAGGAGAGCTCTCGAGTAAGTATCAAAACATTCAAAGACCCTTTTCTCAAAAGTGAGTTCACAAGTTTATCAACTTTAAAAGCAGAATTAAATTCCCATTGTACCTTTAAAAAAATGCAGTGTATTATTTACCATTTTGTATTGTATATATAAATATATATATACTTTGTAAGAAACCCAATTTCCAAACTGAATCCAGGTGGTGAGTCACAATTGTTGTTTGTGTACATTCATTTTATAATATCGTATGTTTTCCCCCCAACACCACTTTCCATAAAATTGGATAGCAGACCCTCATGCCAAATTGAATCAAACACTTTTTAAATTGTTTAACTGTTTTGAATGTGCCAGATCATTGGGCAAAGAGAATAACATTTATATAGCCCTTCGTACATCAGCTGATATCTCAAAGTGCTGTACAGAAACCCAGCCTAAACCCCCAAACAGCAAGCATTGCAGGTGTTGAAGCACGTTGGCTAGGAAAAACTCCCTAGAAATGCCAAAACCTAGGAAGAAACCTAGAGAGGAACTATGCTATGAGGGGTGGCCAGTCCTCTTCTGGCTGTGCCGGGTGGAGATTATAACAGAACATGGCCAAGATGTTCAAATGTTCATAAATGACCAGCATGGTCAAATAATAGGTCTGGGACAGGTAGCACGTCCGGTGAACAGGTCAGGATTCTATAGTCACAGGCAGAACAGTTGAAACTGGAGCAGCAGCACGGCAGGTGGACTGGGGCCAGCAAGGAGTCATCATGCCAGGTAGTCCTGAGGCATGGTCCTAGGGCTCAGGTTCTCCGAGAGAGAGAAAGAAAGTGAGAAAGAGAGAATTAGAGAGAGAATACTTAAATTCACACAGGACACCGGATAAGACAGGAGAAGTACTCCAGATATAACAAACTGACTCTAGCCCCCCGACACATAAACTACTGCAGAGTAAATACTGGAGGCTGAGACAGGATGGGTCAGGAGACACTGTGGCCCCATCCGATGATACCCCCGGACAGGGCCAAACAGGAAGGATATAACCCCACCCACTTTGCCAAAGCACAGCCCAACACCACTAGAGGGATATCTTCAACCACCAACCTACCATCCTGAGACAAGGCCGAGTATAGCCCACAAAGATCTCCGCCACGACACAACCCAAGGGGGGTCGTCAACCCAGACAGGAAGATCACATCAGTGACTCAACCCACTCAAGTGACGCACCCCTCCTAGGGACGGTATGAAAGAGCACCAGTAATCCAGTGACTCAGCCCCTGTAATCAGGTTAGAGGCAGAAAATCCCAGTGGAAAGAGGGGAACCGGCCAGGTAGAGACAGCAAGGGCGGTTCGTTGCTCCAGAGCCTTTCCGTTCACCTTCACACTCCTGGGCCAGACTACACTCAATCATATGACCCACTGAAGAGATGAGTCTTCAGTAAAGACTTAAAGGTTGAGACCGAGTTTGCGTCTCTCACATGGGTAGGCAGACCATTCCATAAAAATAGAGCTCTATAAGAGAAAGCCCTGCCTCCAGCTGTTTGCTTAGAAATTATAGGGACATTAGGAGGCCTGCGTCTTGTGACCATAGCGTACGTGTAGGTATGTACGGCAGGACCAAATCAGAGAGATAGGTAGGAGCAAGCCAATGTAATGCTTTGTAGGTTAAACCTTGAAACCAGCCATTGCCTTGACAGGAAGCCAGTGTAGGGAGGCTAGCACTGGAATACATTTACATTTACATTTAAGTCATTTAGCAGACGCTCTTATCCAGAGCGACTTACAAATTGGTGCTTTCACCTTATGACATCCAGTGGAACAGCCACTTTACAATAGTGCATCTAGGTCTTTTAAGGGGGGGGGGGAGAAGGATTACTTTATCCTATCCTAGGTATTCCTTAAAGAGGTGGGGTTTCAGGTGTCTCCGGAAGGTGGTGATTGACTCCGCTGTCCTGGCGTCGTGAGGGAGTTTGTTCCACCATTGGGGGGCCAGAGCAGCGAACAGTTTTGACTGGGCTGAGCGGGAACTGTACTTCCTCAGTGGTAGGGAGGCGAGCAGGCCAGAGGTGGATGAACGCAGTGCCCTTGTTTGGGTGTAGGGCCTGATCAGAGCCTGGAGGTACTGAGGTGCCGTTCCCCTCACAGCTCCGTAGGCAAGCACCATGGTCTTGTAGCGGATGCGAGCTTCAACTGGAAGCCAGTGGAGAGAGCGGAGGAGCGGGGTGACGTGAGAGAACTTGGGAAGGTTGAACACCAGACGGGCTGCGGCGTTCTGGATGAGTTGTAGGGGTTTAATGGCACAGGCAGGGAGCCCAGCCAACAGCGAGTTGCAGTAATCCAGACGGGAGATGACAAGTGCCTGGATTAGGACCTGCGCCGCTTCCTGTGTGAGGCAGGGTCGTACTCTGCGGATGTTGTAGAGCATGAACCTACAGGAACGGGCCACCGCCTTGATGTTATTTGAGAACGACAGGGTGTTGTCCAGGATCACGCCAAGGTTCTTAGCGCTCTGGGACGAGGACACAATGGAGTTGTCAACCGTGATGGCGAGATCATGGAACGGGCAGTCCTTCCCGGGAGGAAGAGCAGCTCCGTCTTGCCGAGGTTCAGCTTGAGGTGATGATCCGTCATCCACACTGATATGTCTGCCAGACATGCAGAGATGCGATTCGCCACCTGGTCGTCAGAAGGGGGAAAGGAGAAGATTAATTGTGTGTCGTCTGCATAGCAATGATAGGAGAGACCATGTGAGGTTATGACAGAGCCAAGTGACTTGGTGTATAGCGAGAATAGGAGAGGGCCTAGAACAGAGCCCTGGGGGACACCAGTGGTGAGAGCACGTGGTGAGGAGACGGATTCTCGCCACGCCACCTGGTAGGAGCGACCTGTCAGGTAGGACGCAATCCAAGCGTGGGCCGCGCCGGAGATGCCCAACTCGGAGAGGGTGGAGAGGAGGATCTGATGGTTCACAGTATCGAAGGCAGCCGATAGGTCTAGAAGGATGAGAGCAGAGGAGAGAGAGTTAGCTTTAGCAGTGCGGAGCGCCTCCGTGATACAGAGAAGAGCAGTCTCAGTTGAATGACTAGTCTTGAAACCTGACTGATTTGGATCACATATTTTTGTTCTAGTCAGGATTCTAGCAGCCGTATTTAACACTAACTGAGGTTTATTTAGTGCTTTATCCGGGTAGTTGGAAAGTAGAGCATTGCAGTAGTCTAACCTAGATGTAACAAAAGCATGTATTCATTTTTCTGCATCATTTTTGGACAGACAGTTTCTGATTTTTGCAATGTTACGTAGATGGAAAAAAGCTGTCCTTGAAACAGTCTTGATATGTTCGTCAAAAGAGAAATCAGGGTCCAGAGTAGCGCCGAGGTCCTTCACAGTTTTATTTGAGACGACTGTACAACCATTAAGATTAATTGTCAGATTCAACAGAAGATCTCTTTGTTTCTTGGAAAGAGCAAAGAGAAACGACAGTCCATCATTATTTTAAGACATCAGTCAATATGAAACATTTCAATAACGTTTGAAGTTTCTTCAAGTGCGGTCGCAAAAACCATAAAGGACCATGATGAAACTGGCTCTCACGAGGACTGCCACAAGAAAGGAAGACCAAGAGTTACCTGCAGAGGATAGGTTCGTTTGAGTTAACTACACCTCAGATCATATCCTAAATAAATCCTTCACAGAGTTCATGTAACAGACACATCTCTACATCAACTGTTCAGAGGAGACGGTGTGAATCAGGTCTTCATGGTCGAATTGCTGCAAAGAAACCACTACTGAAGGACATTATCAATAAGAAGATACTTTCTTGGGCCAAGAAACATGAGCAATTGACATTAGACTGGTGGAAATCTGTCCTTTGGTCCAAATGTGAGATTTTTTGGCTCCAACTGCCGTGTCTTTGTGAGACGCAGAGTAGGTGGGTGGATTATCTCTGTATGTGTGGTTCCCACCGTGAAGCATGGAGGAGGAGGTGTGATGGTGTGGGAGTGCTTTGCTGATGACACTGTCGTGATTAATTTAGAATTCAATGCACACTTAACCAGCATGGTGTTACAGGAATTAAATTCCTCTATGTTTTAATACCCAATTAAAATTAAACACTCTGTCAATTCATAAGAATTTGTAAGACTCTTATTTGTATAAAATGGACAGAGACCAGTCTTTAAAATCAACCAGCAGCGTTTATTCTCGAGAGTACTGCCCATGATACGTTTTACCACAGGTTATAAACTGAAAATGACGTCATTAGTTTTTGTACTAGCCCGTCTCATCTCCGCTCCAGTACAATGGTTGTATGGTTCTCAAGCTTTCCCACATCGTCTCTCCCTACTAAGATAATTTATGATCAGAGCCAAGGTTTGCCTGTGTAGATAAGCCTTCTAGCCAGTCTGGCTATAAGTTCATTCATTTCTACCAAGGAACAGACAGTCATTGTTCTAATTATATGCACACACATTATATTCAGTACTAGGATTATAAGGAAAATTCATACGTATACAGTAATATAATAGTATTCTGATTAGTCAGTCCTGATTGAAATGTATACATAATTTGTCATTATTGATAAAAATTCCCTTAACACATGGCTACCACAGTATTCTGCAGCGATACGCCATCCCATCTGGTTTGTGCTTAGTGGGACTATCATTTGTTTTCAACTGGACAATGACCCAACATACCTCCAGGCTATGTAAGGGCTATTTGACCAAGATGGAGAGTGATGGAGATGGTTTGAGATGATTTGGAACGAGTTGGACCTGAGAGGGAAGGAAAAGCAGCCAACAAGTTCTCACCATATGTGGGAACTCCTTCAAGACTGTTGGAAAAGCATTCCAGGTGAAGCTTGTTGAGAGAATGCCAAGAGTGTGCAAAGCTGTCATCAAGGCAAAGGGTGGCTACTTTGAAGAATCTAAAATCTAAAATACATTTTGATTTCCATATGTGTTCCATATGTGTTATTTTATAGTTTTGATGTCTTCACTATCATTCTACTATGTAGAAAATAGTACAAATAAAGAAAATCCCTTGAATGAGTAGGTGTGTCCAAACTTTTTACTGGTACTGTATGTTTTATATATATATATATATATATATATATATAACATACATATATATAATTGTATGTATAGCTCCATCATTGTGTTTTATGGGTCTGATATTCTTGGTTTAAAAAATAAATGAAAAGGGGTTTGTGGTGTTGAGCTCAGTGTGGTGTGCCGCCACCGTTTTGTGGAATCAGTGACCAGACCAGAGACTAACCACATAAGTGGTTAGTGCGCTAGGATTTCCTGTTCCATTACAGTGTACTGCTTTTCTCTGCTATGTTAATGCTAATACCAGAAAGTGTGTAGAAGATCACACCTTGATCTTGTACTGCAATCGGATGCACAACCAGCATTTGGGGATAAAATACATAAACAACTGTTTTGATTTTTTTTTTGATCATTGTGTGATCTTCGACATACTTTCCGGCATTAGCATTAACACACATTGTGTGTTTTTAAATGTTGTTTCTTAACTCCGGGGGAGTTTTGACCTTTATTTAACTATTCAAGTCAGTTAAGAACAAATTCTTACTTACAATAACAGCCTAAGAATAGTGGGTTAACTGCCTTGTTCAGGGCCAGAATGACAGGTTTTTACCTTTTCAGCTCAGGGATTCAATCTAGCAACCTTTAGGTTACTGGCCCAATTCCCTAACCACTAGGCTACCTGTCCACTTTCAGAGCAGCATTTCAGTGGACCTGGGACTGTGGTAGATCTCGTTACAAAAACAAACACAAGATCCAGAGAACATTTAAGGGTTATACTGCAGACCTGGCATCCTTTCACTCCCTCCTCTCTACATTTTCCTCCTCTGTCTCTGCTGCTAAAGCCACTTTCTACCACTCTAAATTCCAAGCATCTGCCTCTAACCCTAGGAAGCTCTTTGCCACCTTCTCCTCCCTCCTGAATCCTCCTCCCCCTCCCCCCCTCCTCCCTCTCTGCAGATGACTTCGTCAACCATTTTGAAAAGAAGGTCGACGACATCCGATCCTCGTTTGCTAAGTCAAACGACACCGCTGGTTCTGCTCACACTGCCCTACCCTGTGCTCTGACCTCTTTCTCCCCTCTCTCTCCAGATGACATCTCGCGTCTTGTGACGGCCGGCCGCCCAACAACCTGCCCGCTTGACCCTATCCCCTCCTCTCTTCTCCAGACCATTTCCGGTGACCTTCTCCCTTACCTCACCTCGCTCATCAACTCATCCCTGACCGCTGGCTACGTCCCTCCCGTCTTCAAGAGAGCGAGAGTTGCACCCCTTCTGAAAAAACCTACACTCGATCCCTCCGATGTCAACAACTACAGACCAGTATCCCTTCTTTCTTTTCTCTCCAAAACTCTTGAACGTGCCGTCCTTGGCCAGCTCTCCCGCTATCTCTCTCAGAATGACCTTCTTGATCCAAATCAGTCAGGTTTCAAGACTAGTCATTCAACTGAGACTGCTCTTCTCTGTATCACGGAGGCACTCCGCACTGCTAAAGCTAACTCTCTCTCCTCTGCTCTCATCCTTCTAGACCTATCGGCTGCCTTCGATACTGTGAACCATCAGATCCTCCTCTCCACCCTCTCCGAGTTGGGCATCTCCGGCGCGGCCCATGCTTGGATTGCGTCCTACCTGACAGGTCGCTCCTACCAGGTGGCGTGGCGAGAATCTGTCTCCTCACCACGCGCTCTCACCACTGGTGTCCCCAGGGCTCTGTTCTAGGCCCTCTCCTATTCTCGCTATACACCCAGTCACTTGGCTCTGTCATAACCTCACATGGTCTCTCCTATCATTGCTATGCAGACGACACACAATTAATCTTCTCCTTTCCCCCCTCTGATGACCAGGTGGCGAATCGCATCTCTGCATGTCTGGCAGACATATCAGTGTGGATGACGGATCACCACCTCAAGCTGAACCTCGGCAAGACGGAGCTGCTCTTCCTCCCGGGGAAGGACTGCCCATTCCATGATCTCGCCATCACGGTTGACAACTCCATCGTGTCCTCCTCCCAGAGCGCTAAGAACCTTGGCGTGATCCTGGACAACACCCTGTCGTTCTCAACTAACATCAAGGCGGTGGCCCGTTCCTGTAGGTTCATGCTCTACAACATCCGCAGAGTACGACCCTGCCTCACACAGGAAGCGGCGCAGGTCCTAATCCAGGCACTTGTCATCTCCCGTCTGGATTACTGCAACTCGCTGTTGGCTGGGCTCCCTGTCTGTGCCATTAAACCCCTACAACTCATCCAGAACGCCGCAGCCCGTCTGGTGTTCAACCTTCCCAAGTTCTCTCACGTCACCGCGCTCCTCCGCTCTCTCCACTGGCTTCCAGTTGAAGCTCGCATCCGCTACAAGACCATGGTGCTTGCCTACGGAGCTGTGAGGGGAACGGCACCTCAGTACCTCCAGGCTCTGATCAGGCCCTACACCCAAACAAGGGCACTGCGTTCATCCACTTCTGGCCTGCTCGCCTCCCTACCACTGAGGAAGTACAGTTCCCGCTCAGCCCAGTCAAAACTGTTCGCTGCTCTGGCCCCCCAATGGTGGAACAAACTCCCTCACGACGCCAGGACAGCGGAGTCAATCACCACCTTCCGGAGACACCTGAAACCCCACCTCTTTAAGGAATACCTAGGATAGGATAAAGTAATCCTTCTCACCCCCCTTAAAAGATTTAGATGCACTATTGTAAAGTGGCTGTTCCACTGGATGTCATAAGGTGAAAGCACCAATTTGTAAGTCGCTCTGGATAAGAGCGTCTGCTAAATGACTTAAATGTAAATGTACTACAATTTTTGTTTGGGGGGGTGACTTATTTTTTTACTTTCTGTGCATTTCTTATTGGCCCCTCAGTTAAATTTCGTGTTTTATGGGTTTCATATTATTTGTAAAAAAAAAAAAGGAAAAAAATGATGTTTGTGGCTTTGAGCTCAGTGTTGAGCTCAGTTTAGTGGAATTGGTGGCCAGACCAGAGACTAAATACAGTAGTGGGCCAGGATTTCCTGTTTTGTGGCTGTGTGACTCTGAAAGTGTGTAGAAGATCACACATTGATTATTCTACATGGATTTAGCATTGCCAGACCATGGTAATTTAACTCTCAATTTCGGTTCAGCAGAATTTTGGTTGTATTAATAGTTGAGTCCATTGTATTGTAACTTGAAAATAGTTAAATCTGGGGTAAATTGCAATTTACTGCCAAGTATTGGTGAGAATCATACCTGATATTGGAGGACATTACAAGGATCAAGATGGTGACAATTCTACTCTTTATGGCATTAGGTGAGTCTTTCTGTATTACAATAACTAAGTTGCCATAAAGGAAGGTCTTTCAAGTGCCTCACATGAATAAGAATAGACTCTATATATAGATTGGTATCTGTTGTCTCTGTGACTTCTGCTATATCCAAGTGCAGTATTATATTGTTCCTTTCTAGCTTAGCCTTGTTTCAATAGGCTATGATTTATGTACTGGATATTCTTATGACTGCAATGGAATTTTAACGTGCTAAATTTGTGGATTTTGGTCTCCATGAATTGATGATATTGCTCACGAGCGACTTGGTAGACAGTCACAAAATCAAACTGACCTATAACAAAGGATTAATTTCTAGTTCTCATGTCTGCTTTCTTGGCTCACACAACTGTGACTTCAAAGTTAAATATATGTGTGCTTTGTGGACCTATACTGTAAAAGTTGAGCAATTTTGCAATTATTAACTTTGATAGAAAATGTGGCAAAATAGGATCTTGAAACTGTGGAGAGGATAACTCCGGTCCATCTACGCAAAATATTACACTGATTAATTCCCTAGTGATATCATAGTTTACATATTTATTAATGGTCTAGAATCGTCTTTCAAGTCACACTTTTATTTGAAATGGCAAACCAAAGTTAAACAGGCATAGGGTTGGGGTCAATTTCAATTCTTGAATTAACTCATGAAGTGGAGAATTTACATTGTTGAAATTTTGAAATGAATTCAATCTTCAAGTTTTAGAATTGGAATTTAAGTGTTTGGACTGTTTTGAATTGGAATTCAATTAGAATTCAATTTTTGTACATTTCCCAGTTAATTGAATGAATGGGAAAGTTTTCAGACGCCTTCCCCTTTTCCACCTTTTGTTAGGTTACAGGCTTATTCTAAAATGTATTAAATAAAAAATATCCTCGTCAATCTACACAGAATACACTATATTGAAAAAGTGAAAACAGGTTTTTAGAATTTTTGCAAATGTATAAAAAAAGTCAAAAACAGATACCTTATTTACATAAGTATTCAGAACCTTTGCTATAAGACTCTAAATTGAGCTCAGGTGCATCCTGTTTCCATTGATCATCCTTGAGATGTATCTAGAACTTGATTTGAGTCCACTTCTGGGAAAGTCAATTGATTGGACATGATTTGGAAAGGCACACCCCTGTCTATATAAGGTCCCACATTTGACAGTGCATGTCAGAGCAAACACCAAAACATGAGGTAGAAGGAATTGTCCGTACAGCTCCTAGTCAGGATTGTGTCGAGGCACAGATCTGGGAAACGTACCAAAACATTTCTGCAGAATTGAAGGTCCCCAAGAACACAGGGACTCCATAATTCTTAAACGGAAAAAGTTTAGAACCACTAAAACACTTCCTAGAGCCAAACTCAGGGAGGTGACCAAGAACCCAATGCTAACTCTCACAGAGCTCCAGAGTTCCTCTGTGGAGATGGGAGAACTTTCCAGAAGGACAACCATCTATGCAGCACTCCAACAATCAGGCCTTTATGGTAGAGGGGCCAGAAGGAAGCCTCTCTTCAGTAAAAGGCACATGACATCCCGCTTGGAGTTTGCCAGAAGGCACCTAAGGGACTCCAAGACTATGAGAAACAAGATTCTCTGGTCTGATAAAACCAAGATTGAACTCTTTGGTCTGAATGCCTATCGTCACGTCTGGAGGAAACCTGGCACCCTCCCTACGGTGAAGCATGGTGATGGCAGCATCATGCTGCAGGGATTTTTTTCAGCGGCAGGGACTGGGTGACTAGTCAGGATCAACGTAAAGATGAACAGAACAAAGTACAGAGAGATCCTTGATGAAAACCTGCTCCAGAGTACTCAGGACCTCAGACTGGGGTGAAGGTTCACCATCCAAAAGGACAATGACCCTAACCACACAGCCAAGACAATGCAGGTGTGGCTTTGAGACGAGTCTCTGAATGTTCTTGATTGGCCCAGCCAGAGCCCAATCAAACATCTCTGGAGAGATCTGAAAATAGCTCTGCAGCGACACTCCCCAAACAACCTGGCAGAGATTGAGAGGATCTGAAGAGAAGAATGGGAGAAACTCCTCAAATACAGGTGTACCAAGTTTGTTGCCTCATACCCAAGAAGACTCGAGGCTGTAATCGCTGCCAACAATGCTTCAACAAAGTACTAAGTAAAGGGGCTGAATACTTATGTAAATGTGATATTTCCCATTTCACCAGTTCTTTCCATTAAAGGCGAAGGTCCAGGACCTGTGGTCGGCCTCCTAAGGATGGAGGTTTTTCTCTCTCCTCGAGAAAGGTCCAGCTTGAGAGGTCCAGCAGGATAAGATGCTAAGAACGACGAGAGTGAGTGGGAGACAGGAAGCACCAGTGACTCTGTCAATAAAGAAGTGGTCAAATTATGTAGATGCTAAGTTACAGGACGGGTTTGCTAGCACAGACTGGAATATGATCCGGGATTCTTCCGATGGTATTGAGGAGTACACCACATCAGTCACTGGCTTCATCAATAAGTGCATTGATGACGTCGTCCCCACAGTGACTGTACGTACATACCCCAACCAGACGCCATGGATTCCAGGCAATATCCAAACTGAGCTAAAGGGTAGAGCTGCCGCTTTCAAGGAGTGGGACTCTAACTCGGAAGCTGATAAGAAATCATGCCCTCCGACGAACCATCAAACAGGCAAAGCGTCAATGCAGCACTAAGATTCTAGACCGGCTCAGATGCTTGTCGGATGTGGCAGGGCTTGCAAACTATTGCAGACTACAAAGGGAAGCACAGGCGAGAACTGCCCAGTGACACGAGCCTACCAGATGAGCTACATTACTTCTATGCTTGCTTCGAGGCAAACAACACTGAAGCATGCATGAGAGCGTCAGCTGTTCCAAACAACTGTGTGATTGCGCTCTCCGTTGCCGATGTGACTAAACCCTTTAAACAGGTCAACATTCATAAGGCCCAAGGGCCAGATGGATTACCAGGACGTGTACTCCGAGTATGCGCTGACCAACTGGCAATTGTCTTCACTGACTTTTTCAACCTGTCCCTGACCGAGTCTGTAAAATTGATTCTCCCACTGGTAGCTGTCATGCCTGCTCCCGCTCTCCCTTTCCTGGGCTCGAGGGCGCCAGACTGCCTATCATTACGCACACCTGTCCCCTTCATTACGCGCACAGCCTTATTGGACCCACCTGAACTCCATCATTATTTCATTGGCTCCCCTTTATCTGTCTGCTTCCTCTGTTTATTCTCCGTGTTGGCATTGATGTCGTTATTTTGTCCCCTGTGAAGTAGCTGGTAGCAAGCTAAACTATATTTTCAGAGTAGCTTCCTCAACACTGCTGACATTTTATATCAGGAAATAACATAAGTCAACATCAAGTGGAGAAACAATTTCACAAAATAAAGTATTGAGAGTCATTAATAGCATTTAGCAGAAAGCAGGACTAGCTGATTTTTAAACAAAGGAATTAGGCCATTTTGTGTGAAACTGATACATTCTTTTATCTGTATACTAAACAGAAGTCTGTGAGAGTCGGGCAAATGTCAACCACTACAAGTTCACTAATGTACCTGAGACACAGGGCAGTTTCAGGGCAGTTTCATAAAGGAAATCCTTGAACTCGATATAGACCCAACTATCTGGCTTTACAGATGGTGTAAATATCACAACAGCATATGCAAATAATGTTTGCTTGCCTGGTTTATGTTTAAAATAGTTTATAAATATGTAAATAACTGTCTATATACAGCGTACTAACATTTACAAATATAGCAATAACAATTCATAAATGGTGAGAAAACTTACATGTAAAAAATGTAGGATTTTTTAATTGACATTATTAATAAGCTGTTATCCATTTAGAAATGGCAACCTCAGTAAATTTGTGTTTAATTGAAATGTTTTGGTTGTCTGTGTTTCTCCCCAACAGCTCATCAAATGGTCAAATCTTCATTGGCTGGTAAGTATTCCTGTGGGGCGGCAGGTAGCTTAGTGGTTAAAGCATTGGGCCAGTAACCGAAAGGTTGCTAGATCGAATCCCCGAGCTGACAAGGTACAAATATGTCATTCTGCTCCTGAACAAGGCAGTTAACCCACTGTTCCTAGGCTGTCATTGTAAGTAAGGATTTGTTCTTACCTAACTTGCCTAGTTAAATAAAAAAATATATGTGAACACAAGTCTCAAAGGTGCTGTTAAAGTCCAAAAAGGTTAATTAACACATTTGAAACCATTTTTAATAGAACACTTTTGACAACTGGCAGTGTTAAATGGCATATTTGCTTATATGCCATTATATGCCATTCATCATTTTTCCTATCATCTCTTTTCCTCTTTGTGAGCTGGTGAAGAGATCAGGCTGGTCAATGGCACTAGTCGCTGCTCTGGGACAGTGGAGATTCTTTACGAGGGCCAGTGGGGAAGAGTGTGTGGTCAGAAGTGGGACGTCGACGATGCCAATGTGGTGTGTGGCCAGCTGGGCTGTGGGAGGGCTGTGAGTGTCCAAAGTAGTGTCCACTTACGTCAGGGTAGTGGTGGCAGGCCAACTTGGCTGGATGATGTTGGGTGTAAAGGCAGTGAGAGCTCCCTCACAGAATGCTCACATGGAGGATTGAAACACCATGACTGTTTACAGTCGCAAGATGCCAAAGTTGTCTGCTCAGGTAAAAGCCCCTCTGTGTTGCTATTGTGGTTAATGAAAGTCAAAATAAAATGATTATACGTGTGTCAACTTGGCAATGATTTAGTTGAACATACTGAAATGCATTTATTTTCTCCCACATTGTCAAATGTTTAAAATGTTTCTTTAATTCCTAGTTAAACATAATATCAGACTGGTCAATGGGAGTGACCTCTGCTCTGGGAGGGTGGAGGTCTATCAAATTGGTCACTGGCGAACCGTGTGTAATGACATATGGGATTTGAATGACTCTGCTGTGGCATGCAGACAGCTTGGCTGTGGGAGAGCTGTTAGTGCCCCAGAGAGGGCTTACTTTGGTCAGGGCAGTGGGCCCATCTGGCAGGATGATGTCGGCTGCTCTGGCAGTGAGTGCTCCATCACACAGTGCCCACACACAGGAGGAACACATAACTGTCGTCATGGTAACGACGCAGGTGTTATTTGTACAGGTAAGGGAGTCTCTTTTCCTTGTCTAGACTTGAGTTTTGGTTTGAATGGTTTGAATTGTGCAAAAATGTCTCATCAGAGAGAAAATCCTAAAAAGCATATTACTGCAGTATTATAGCCTGCTCTGCCACCTAGTGGAGACTTGACTGTTGCACAAAGAATCTTAACCCATGCCAGACTTGGTGCTATGTGACCAGATGGGGGCAGCCTAGATCAGAGCAGGTGTCTAATACAGTATGAAGACCCAGTAGATAGGTTGTGATTACTGTTGCCTAACTAAACTACATGTCTTCGACCAACAGGTGTTGTCTTGCAGACGCCTTCACTCTCCACAAACCAATCACATTCTGCCTTATTGCAAGGAGAGGAGGTCCAACTCACCTGCACTCTTCCATCCCGTATCCTCTGTAATGCTGTGGAGTTCATCTTCTATCTGAATGGAGACTCCATCATGACCGTGACCGTTGGATCCTCACAGCCCAGGGCTACTTTAACAAAGTTTAAGATGGATGCTTCACACCAGGGCAGTTACCGCTGTCTCTACAGAACCCTCTCCAACAGCCAAGCCATCAGCTCCCCTTACAGCAACATTACTAAAGGTGAGGTGGTAGTTGGGAAACAAGTGTTGCTTAATCTACAGTGAGTTCCAAAAGTATTGGGATAGTGACAAATATTTTGTTTTGGCTCTGTATTCCAGCACTTTATATTTGAAATGATACAATGACTGAGGTGAATGTGCAGACCGTCAGCTTTAATTTAAGGGTATGTTTATTCATATCAGGGAACCATTTAGAAATTACAGTACTTTTTGGATCTAGTCCACGCATTTTACGGGACCAAAAGTATTGGGACAAATTCACTTATACAGTATGTGTATTAAAGTAATCAAAAGTTGAGTATTTGGTCCCATATTCCTAGCATGCAATGATTACATCACGCTTGTGACTCTACAAACTTGCTGGATGCATTTGCTGTTTGTTTTGTTTGTGTTTCAGATTATTATGTGGGGTATGATATTTGTGTCTAACTTTCTCACTCATCATTATTCACAATTTATTCAGGACTATCCGTAAACATGGTAGAACATTAATGTAGAAGTGTTTAGAAACATATTCTATTCTCATTTAAAATAAAGGTATATCCAAAATGACACAATGCACTTACCATTAATTTCTATTGGGCGTATTATTGTGGCCCTGGTGGCACAAAATCAAAGGTCTGACTGCATGGAGATGCTTGGGAAATGACCACTACAGGGGACCATGTTGTGGGTGTTTCAGGGGAAGGGGGTATATCTGACCTCCATCATCTAGGATGTGACAATGGTTCATCAAATCTCCCCATTTCTGCCCCTTCTCATACAGCTGCAACTGTATATGCATTTGCAAATCAAGACCTTTCTTGATTTGGGCTCTGGGATGGTGCAACTGCTGAGAATCTGAGTCTATGGTTGTTGTGGGGGAAAGGGGTTGAGTGTGTGAGTGTGTATCCCACAACTCTTGCGAGGGAGTAAAAGATGTTAGAGACAATACAGGATGATTCCCAATAATTGTTTGCTAATATAATAACTGCTTGCCATACTGTAATTTTGGTAATGGTGAGACTGGTGAGAGGTAAAAAAAATCCTTTGCATAAATTACTGCAACTATTAATAGCTAATTATGGAAAATAAGAAACAGGATTTTAAAATATATAGAGATTTTGTGATGACTATATATAATACAAATCGAGGTTAGGGCGATGGAAATGCGTTTGGCGGTTGATCTGCCTCTCTTCTGCGGGTGGCACTGTGCTCTTTTCGAAGGATATAGGTCCCAGTCTCTCCGGGGCTGTGGGATCCGGGGGTTGGTCTGCCTGGCATTGGGATGACAACCCAACTCGGGGTGAGTAGGGGTTTTAGCCCCTGGAATTGGAGGTTTATTTATTAGCCATGCAAATATCGTGGTACAGCTACATAGACACTCATTCATCATGTTACTTTTTGATGGTACTTTTACAAACATATATTTTGATAAATAGAATTGAAACTTTTGACTCATTATGGTAAGTGGTGAAATAAGTATAGCCAGTTATAATGGCTTAGCAGATAATAAGTACAGACGATCGGTATTTACCTGGCTAAAAGAGAAGGAAAATAATATCTATTGTTTACAGGAAACTCATTCAACAATTTGAAGTTTTGTGGAAAAAGGACTGGGGGGCGAAATATATTTCTCCCAGAAATTCAAAAGGGGCGATGATATGAAGAATGTATCAACTCTATAAGCAACAGTAGACTCTATTATCATGGTGGGGGATTTTAATAGGGTTTTAAAATACCTCAATGGACCGTAAAGGAAATCACCCTACAAACTATCACCCTCAGGCACTTTGTCACGCTCTGACCTTAGAGATTATTTTTATGTCTCTATTTGGTTTGGTCAGGGTCTGATTTGGGGTGTGGTATTCTATGTTCTATTATTTGTATTTCTATGTTTTGGCTGGGTAGGGTTCTCAATTAGGGACAGCTGTCTGTCGTTGTCTCTGATTGAGAACCATACTTAGGTAGCCCTTTTCCAACCTGTCTTTGTGGGAAGTTGACTTTGTTTATGGCACATAGCCTCTAGCGCCACTTTTTTTTTGTAGTGTTTATTGTTTTGTTCAGCGTCTTTTCTAAATGAAAGAATATGTACGCCCACCACGCTGCACCTTGGTCCAGTTCTTTCAACGGCCGTGACAGAACTTCCCACCACAAACGGACCAAGCAGCATGGTAAGGGGGAGCAGCGTGTTCAGGAGGACTGGACATGGTAGGACATCCTAAATGGCAAGGGATCCTGGACATGGGAGGAGATCCTGGCGGGAAAGGATCGCCTATCGTGGGAGCAGCTGGAAGCAGAGAGGAAGGTGGAGGCAGCGAGAAAGAAGGCCCAGGTTTACACAGGGTCACAGCTGGCACTAAAGACCGGGAGGCCACTCCAAAAAAAATGTTTGGGGGCACACGGGGAGTGTGGCAGAGTCAGGATTCAGACCTGGGCAAACTCCCCGTGCTTACCGTGGCGAGCATGTGACTGGTCAGGCACCGTGCTATGGGGTGATGCGCACGGTGTCTCGAGTGAGTATTCACAGGCCGGTGTGCTCTGTGCCAGCGTCCCGCATTTGCCGGGTGGAAGTGGGCATCCAGCCAGAACGGGTTGTGCCAGCTCTGCGCTCGAGACCGCCAGTCGCCTCCACGGCCCAGTCTATCCGGTGCCTCTGCCAAGAACTAAGCCTCCTGTATGTCTTCCCAGCCTGGTGAGTCCTGTGCCTGCTCCCAGAGCCAGGCCTCCCGTGTGTCTCTCTACTCCAGTGATCCATGGCAGAAGCCTACAGTGATGAGCCATGGCACGAAGCCTACAGTGATGATCCATGGCACAAAACCTTCAGTGAGGATCCATTGCAAGAAGCCTGCAGTGATGATCCATGGCACAAAGCCTCCAAAGAGTAGTTATGGCACAAAGCCTTAAACGACGGCCTCCAGTCCGGAGCCTCCAGAGACTGCATCCAGTCCGGGCCCGCAGCGAGGGTGCCCAGTTCGGGGCCCGCAACGAAGGTGCCCAGTCCGTGGCCCGCAACGAGGGTGCCCAGTCCGTGGCCCGCAACGAGGGTGCCCAGTCCGTGGCCCGCAACGAAGGTGCCCAGTCCGTGGCCCGCAACGAGGGTGCCCAGTCCGTGGCCCGCAACGAAGGTGCCCAGTCCGTGGCCCGCAACGAGGGTGCCCAGTCCGTGGCCCGCAACGAGGGTGCCCAGTCCGTGGCCCGCAACGAGGGTGCCCAGTCCGTGGCCCGCAACGAAGGTGCCCAGTCCGTGGCCCGCAACGAGGGTGCCCAGTCCGTGGCCCGCAACAAGGGTGCCCAGTCCGTGGCCCGCAACAAGGGTGCCCAGTCCGTGGCCCGCAACAAGGGTGCCCAGTCCGGGGCCCGCAACGAGGGTCCCCAGTCCGGGGCCCGCTACGAGGGTCCACAGTCCAGGGTCGGTGACGAGGGTCCCCGCACCAGAGGTGCCACCAAAGTGGGGTGAGCCAGTAGTGGAGCGGGGTCTGCTTCCCGCACCTGAGCCGCCACAGCGGATAGATGCCCACCCAGACCCTCCCCTATAGGTTCAGGTTTTGCGTTTGGAGTCTGCACCTTTGGGGGGCGGGTACTGTCATGCCCTGAACTTAGAGATCATTTTATGTCTCTATTTGGTTTGGTCAGGGTGTGAATTGGGGTGGGTATTCTATGTTCTATTATTTGTATTTCTATGTTTTGGCCGGGTAGGGTTCTCAATCAGGGACAGCTGTCTATCATTGTCTCTGATTGAGAACCATACTTAGGTAGCCCTTTTCCCACCTGTCTTTGTGGGAAGTTGACTTTGTTTATGGCACATATCCTCTAGCTTCATGGTTTGATTTGTAGTGTTTATTGTTTTGTTCGGCGTCTTTTCTAAATAAAAGAATATGTACGCTCACCACGCTGCACCTTGGTCCAGTTCTTTCAACGGCCGTGAGACACTTAAGGAAATCGTGATTGTCATTTTAGAATTAGTGGATATATGGAAGCTTAAATACCCTGACCTAGTGAGATATACATGGCGGAGGCTTAATTAAGCTAGTCGTCTTGATTACTTTCTTATGTCATTCTCTCTGGCACCAAAAGTGTTGATAGGGGACAGAATGCGGCCGGATCATCACATAGTTGGCATATATATTACTCTTACAGAATTTTCACGTGGGCGAGGATTTTGGAAATTGAACCAAAGCCTACTGCATGATAACTTGTTTATAACTAGGACAGAAGAATTTATAACTTACTTTTTCCAACATAACATAGGTACAGCAGATCCCCTTATTGTATGGGACACGTTTAAATGTGCCTTTGGGGGCCATGCAATTCAGTACTCATCTATAAAACAAAATAAATGTAGATCTAACAGTACAGTTAGATAGCAATAAAAACTGTACCATAGAGGCACAGAATAAGTTTGAGGAAAAAGTAATGGAGAAAATTATTCAAGAAAGATCCAGTGTAATATATTATAAAAAATAAAGCGAACTGGATGGAATATGGAGAAAAATGTACCAAATTATTTTTCAATCTTCAACATAGAAATGCTACAATTCTTTTTATTAAAACTTGTTACAAATGAAGGAGTCACACATGATTCACCGAATGATATTTTGAAAGAGGAAGTAAAGTACTTTAAGAATATGTTTTCGTTTCAGTTTCCGCTAACCGAAGCTAATTGTATGGATTTTCTTCCTATTAATAATGTAAAATTAACATCTGTACAGAAATACTAATGTGAAAGCCAAATTACAGAGGAAGGTCTTGACGCAATTAAAGCCTTTAAGGCTAGGAAAACTCCAAACTCTTTTGATATACTCAGAGGACCATTATTAGCATATTATAACCACTCCTGTATAAACGTTAGATTATTGAGCACACAACAAGAAGGTCTGTTTTCATTATTACTGAAACAGGATCCAAGGTGTGTGTGTGTGTGTGTGTGTGTGTGTATATATATAGATATACAGTGGGGAGAACAAGTATTTGATACACTGCCGATTTGACAGGTTTTCCTACTTACAAAGCATGTAGAGGTCTGTAATTTATATCATAGGTACACTTCAACTGTGAGAGACAGAATCTAAAACAAAAATCCAGACAATCACATTGTATGATTTTTAAGTAAGTAATTTGCATTTTATTCCATGACATTAATTACTTAAAAATCATACAATGTGATTTTCTGGATTTGTGTTTTAGATTCCGTCTCTCACAGTTGAAGTGTGCCTATGATAAAAATTACAGACCTCTACATGCTTTGTAAGTAGGAAAACCTGCAAAATCGGCAGTGTATCAAATACTTGTACTCCCCACTGTATATATATATATAGATAGATTCAGTCCATTAAAACAGTTGGAGGCCTCTTACACCAAAAATTCTAGCTAAATGCTTGGTGCATAGAATTAAGGAGTTATTGTCAGATATTATTCATCCTAATCAGAAACATTTTTTTTCATGGACGAATCATTGGAGATAATGTAAGACAAGCACTGGAAACAATAGAATACTATGAAATATCGGGGAAACCAGTCATGGTTTTCATAGCTGATTTTGAAAAGGCTTTTGATAAAGTACGATTGGATTGTATATATAAATGCCTAGAATATTTACATTTTGGAGAATCGCTTATAAAATGGGTTAAAGTTATGTATAGTAGTAACCCTAGGTGTAAAATAGTCAATTATGGCTACATCTCAGAAAGTTTTAAACTGTCAAGAGGTATAAAACAAGGTTGTCCACTATCGACATGTATTTATTATTGCCATTGAAATGTTAGCTGTTGAAATAGGATCTAACAATAATACTAATGGATTAGATAGCCGTGGCTTAAAAACAAAGGTGTCATTGTACGCTGATGATTCATATTTTCTTTTAAACCCACAATTAGAATCCCTCCACAGCCTCAAAGGGGATCTAGATACTTTTGCTAACCTCCCTGGATTAAAACCAAATTTTGATATTACGTATTTGATCACAAAAAAATACAACTTTTACATTACCATGTAGTTTACCAATAAAATGGTCTGACGGGGATGTGGACATACTCGGTATACAAATCCCAAAGAAAGAAATGATCTCACTCCAATACATTTTATATAAAGTTAGCAAAAATAGATAAGATCTTGCTACCATGGAAATTAAAATACCTGTCTATTTGTGGAAAAATCTCCCTGATTAACTCTTTAGTCATATCACAGTTTACCTATTTGCTTATTGTCAAGGCTGTGGGTAACTGGTGAAAGGAGTCAGGCGCAGGAGAGCTGAGATGCGTGTACAAGGTATTTAATACAAGACAACACAAGTATAAACACAATACTACAGTGCGGGAAAAATAGCGGTACCACGAAATAAACGGGTGTAAATAACAAAACCCGGCAACAAAACATCGGCCGTCAGTAACAGCCTGAACAATAGAACAAACACGCTCACAAACATGGGGGAAAACAGAGGGTTAAATAATGAACATGTAATGGGGGAATTGAAACCAGGTGTGTAGAAAACAAAGACAAAACAAATGGAAAATGAAAAGTCTTAAAGTAATGATGGACTGTTGTTCTTGCCATAATACGGACTTGGTCTTTTACCAAATAGGGCTATCTTCTGTATACCCCCCTACCTTGTCACAACATAACTAATTGGCTCAAACGCATTAAGAAGGAAAGAAATTACACAAATTAACTTAACACAGCACGCCTGTTAATTTAAGTGCATTCCAGGTGACAACCTCATGAAGCTGGTTGAGAGAATGCCAAGCATGTGCAAAGCTGTCATCAAGGCAAAGGGTGGCTACTTTGAAGAATTTCAAATATAAAATATATTTTGATTTGTTTAACACTTTTTTTGTTTACTACATGATTTCATGTGTTATTTCATAGTTTTGACATCTTCACTATTCTACAATGTCGAAAATAGTAAAAATGAAGAGAACCTTGAATGGGTAAGTGTTGTAAAGATTTTGACAGGTGAATTTGTCCCAATACCTTTGGTCCCCTAAAATGGGGACGTTGTACAGAAGTGCTGTCATTTCTAAACTGTTCACCCGATATGGATGAATAAACCCTCAAGTTAAAGTGGACAGTCTGCACTTTAACCTCATATTCATTGTATCATTTCAAATCCAAAGTGCTGGAGTACAAAGCCAAAACATTTGTCACTGTCCCAAAACTTTTGGAGCTCACTGTATATATATAAAATTCAGAGCCTTGATAGGGACGAGAGACTGATTACCTTGTCCATCAACACACATTTCTCAGTTACAAGGTGTGAATATGGAATCACATGACTTTCAAATTGCTGTTTACTTCCTTCCCAGTGGTCCTGCTACAGCCCAACATCTCTCTCAGTCCTCCAAATGGAGGGATGTTTTGGGAACCTCAGGGGCCAGAGGTGGTCAGGGGCCACAGCTTCTCCATCACCTGCTCCATTCAGCCACAGTATCCTGGAGGCCTCTTCTATCTGGACTTCTCTGGGTCCAACAGGACTGAAACTAAGCTAGCAGTCAACCACTCTGCCTCCTTCCACTTCCCTGTTGCAGAGTATACAGACCAGGGGAACTACAGCTGCAGCTATGGAGTCAACATCTCTACCTGGTCATTCAGTTCGGGTAATAGTGAACTAGCTGTCACCATTAGAGGTAAAGTAAAACATGCTAAAAAAACACATTTAAAATTGTGAGAGAAGAATCATAGTACTGTAAGATTTATAATCCTTCGTGTCACTTTTTTTGTTTGTTTTTATATCCTATGAATTTGCCATCTACAAGTCTTGATCTGTAGATCTAAACCTTAAAATACCTACATTTTCTTCAGCATTCATGGTCCCCATCATTGTCTCTGGAGGGACTGGTGGGGTAGGACTGCTAATTCTGCTTCTTCTAGCCATCTGTCTAGTCAGCTGGAGGACGAGGATGAACAGAAAGCCATCTACAGAGACTGGCCAGAGAGAATGTAAGTGATATCACTATACTGTAAACTCAAAGGCTGAATATGAACTTGATTTATGCCTTGAGCCTGATAAGTTAAAGCAGCATCTCAGATTCGGCCGAAATACTTTTGAAATCATTTTCTTTGTAAAGCTTTTTCCCCCTTGAGTTTGCTGTAACGAATATTCATGAGCGAACTGTTATGCAACAGGTCTTGACAACAGACACAACAGAGGGGAGGACAACGAAGAGGAAGAGGACTATGTTAATGTTGGAAACGTCTGTCACCAGAGAGGTCTGGAGGGTGCAAAGAAAAATGAGAAGGATAAAGGGCACAGCTATGGAAAATCAGAGGACGTCTATGACAACGAGGACGGAAACACTCAAAGAAATGGTGTTTGTGGGGTGTCTCATGAGAAAATGAACAGTGAAGATGATGAAAATGATTATGTTAATGTCTCTGCTTAGGACAATGCTGTAGCACAGGCAGGTGTGTCAGTTGGGTATAGCTTTAAGACCAAAAAGTTAAAAGTAGGCTAAAAAAAAAGTTGACTAAAATCATTCAAATCCGCCATTAAAATGCAACGGCTGTTTAGCGTATCTATGGGCTGGCTTTAGGACTACGCAGCAATTAGCTCGGAGGGCCTGTGTGCCTTTCTCTCAGCATTGAGCAGAGACAGTACCCAACAGCTTGCTTGAGGTCAGCTATTTAGGCAGTTCGCCGATTGCTTTGAATTTGATGTCGACATTTGAACTCGGCCTTGTAAGCCTCACAGCCAGTTTTATCCACCTGCTACTTATACATTGATGGTCGGCATAAGCGGCGCATCCGGTAGGCTAGGGGAAGATAAGCTTCGCCTAATGTCAATAGAATGACATTTCCAAAATTACCTATATAATTACTTGTGCCTTATACAGAAATAAATAACATTACAAATACTACACCATATGATTTGACCATAGAGATTCATTAGCTTCTTTTAAAAATGAGCTGTTTTTATTGAAATTAGTCATTTGGGCAGCAGGCGGCAAATAGCCTACAAAATAGTTGATTGTTGAGTTGCAGCAGTCAGTGGAAAGAAGTTTAGTAGGCTTAGAAAGCAAATGGCTCTAATTTGTCTTCTCACCTCCCATTTGAGTAAACAGTAGCCTCTTATTGGCACCAGAGGAGAGCATCAACCATATCCCCAATGAGTGCACCACATTCACTTGCCTTTATCATTGGATCCCCAAACATTTGGGGAGACTAATTCCCTCCTCCAGGCTAGATGGATGTCATATTGTAGAATTTGTGACTCTCTTTTTTCTAGGCCTAGATTAGATAGTTACATAGTTGATAGTTGTTTTTACTCATCTGTTTGTGAGTGTCAGCAGGCTACTCATTTTTGTCTATTGAAAAATATGTTGCTTATTCCTCCAGTCATATAAAGTGTATTAGAATTGCATAAAATGTGTTTAGAAAAAGGCAACATTTTTCCTGTGCAAAGAAAGGAGAAGAAACGTCTCTGTTTAATCCTACACTATGTCATTACGCGCTCAGAAATGCATTGTTCAGAATGATCTGTTTTGCTTACAGTGATTGAGTTATGTGATTAACCTAAATTATGACTGAAATCTACTCATCACATTAGCAATAGTAGCATATATTGCATTAGTCTGCAAATGCGATAGTAGATGCATGAAATTCCTTTATTACACTGAACAAAAAATGCAACAATTTCTAAGATTTTACTGAGTTACAGTTTATCTAAGGAAAACAGTCAATTGAAATTAATGAATGAATTAGGCCCTAATCTATGGATTTCACATCACTGGGAATACAGATATTTTTACCCTTGTGTGGTGTTTTTGTTATTCACCCAACGTTTGCGAGTCTGATGGCCCCACAACGCTATTGTTTTTTTTAAAACAATACAGCCATAACAATTTAGGTAAAAATACTCACTACTTAGATGTTGATGTCACGTTCTGACCTTTATTTCCTTTGTTTTGTCATTATTTAGTATGGTCAGGGCGTGAGTTGGGGTGGGCAGTCTATGTTTGTTTTTCTATGATTTGGGTATTTCTATGTTTCGGCCTAGTATGGTTCTCAATCAGAGGCAGGTGTCATTAGTTGTCTCTGATTGAGAATCATACTTAGGTAGCCTGGGTTGCCCTGTTTGTTCGTGGGTGATTGTCTATGTTGATGGCTTGTTTCAGCGCAGTTCACATTAGCTTCACGGTTGTTATTTTTTTACTGTTTTTGTATAGTGTTTCAGTGTTTTCTTTATTAAAATTAATGATAAACACATACCACGCCGCATGTTGGTCCTCCGATCCAAAGGACGACCGTGACAGTTGACTTATATCAATTACAAACAAAGACAGCATACATGGTTCAAATTTGGCATTTATCCCTGGTAGATCACATTTATGAACAGCACGATTTGTTTTATTAGATAATCAAGACATTGGTGGAATAAATCATGTTTATCTTGAACAAACATAAAAGAAACAAGGTTTTCATCACTATCGATGTTTGTTGCTTTGAATTGAACAAATTGGAAAGGCAAATTTTACGTAGTATTTTATGGAAATTATAAATTGCCCTATTAAACACAAATTAAGGCCGATCTACACACCACATGAGGGACAGAGTTTTACTGTGTGTGTGTGGTGCAAATGTATTTCTTGCACTTGATGCATGTGTACTGTGTCTTCCTGTCCTTAGGTCCACACACATCGCAACGCTTCTTCTTGTTGCTAACGGCTGCAATATAGAATGATGAAAACACTTAGTTCAGGAATTTGACTAACATCTCACTCACTCACATATATAGTTACAGCAGGCTAAGGCAGGAGAGTCAGACACACACACACACACAACATCATCACTCACACTTACTTCTGGTATTGGAGTTGTTGGTTCTGTGGGCCGGGCAAATGGGGCACCACCACCTGAATCTTCCTCACGACGGCTGCAGAAGCTGGGGTCCTTGGGATATGTTGCCTCCTCTGGAGAAAGAGCCATCTCCTCTGGAGCTTCCCTCTGTTCTAATCTGGGTTCAATGCCATCCAGATGACAAACACATTGTACGCCAAGATGTTGAAGAATAACACAGGTGGCCAGAGTAAGGATCTTCTTTTGCAGCTGTAGCCAGTCACCAGCTTGTCTAAATTGTTCACCCCTCCTTTTGTGGCATTGTAATCCATTATGATTTCTGGACTTTGATGTTCCTGGTCAGATTCTCCCATCCCTATGCAGTGTATTCATGTTTACCACATTTCTGCCTTTCTTTGGCACGTAGGACATTAGCGATGTGTCTGACGTGAACACAAACTTAGAGGAATTGATAGGTCTCTTCTGTGTATTCATCAGCTGAGGTGGGAGAACTGGCTTTTTTTTTCATACTGTTCCTACCATCGTCAGCTTCCTCTTGAGGAGCTCCTGTCCCACCCATAAAAAAAGTTATTGCATGTGATGTTGTGGCCACGGAGTCCCCGTGTCACGTCCAGGACAACCCGTATCCCTTGGTTCTTCTCAGGGACTCCTCCAGCTGGGTTCTCCATATAATCTTGCAAGTTCCACTCATATTATGAAGCAGCATCACAAGCAGCCAAGATCTTGATTCGATATTTTGCGGGTTTAGATGGTATGTACTGCCTGAAGAGGCAGCGGTCTCTAAATGGCATAAGCTGCTCATCAACAGTAACGTTGGGTCCAGGGTTATAAAACAGGGGAAGGTGGTCCACCCAATTGTCCCACACTGACCTGATTGCAGCTAGCTTGTCTCTCTGCTGCGGAGCTGGTCTGGTGTCTCGGTTATCGAAGCAGATAATCCTGGAAATAATGTGGAAGATTTCCAGAAACATTTCAGAGAGATTCTGTGGATTCCCCCATTGGATCTGAAAACACCAGCAAGAATATAAACCCCAAAGTATGCATGTAAATTAGTTTGGTCCATCTCCTTCCATCTCTCTCCAAAACTTGCCTTCCCTCCAAATGAGTGCAGTCCAGAATGATTTTCCGGATGGTGTCTGGGATGAACAGTTCAAAAGAAGACTTTTTGTCCTGCACAGGAGTAACCACCATCCGCATCGGCCATGGTTGCATCCTTATAACATTCTCCGCCTGCAGGCTACTGATGAGCTGGTAGCTGATGGGCTGGTCCTGGGGCTGGCTGCTGACGGCTGGTCCTGGGGCTGGCTGAGGGTCAATCTCGTCCTCTTCTTCCAACTCACTGTCAGACTTCGAATTGACAGAGACATGATCCTCGTATTTGGAAAATTCTTCTTCTTCCAAAGTGGAAGACGCTCCTTCCACACTAGTTTCCCACTCTGCAAAAAAAATTCTAAGGCCCTCTGAGCAGAGATTATGTTTGCCATACTGATTGATTGTAGTAAGGAGCCACACATGCAAAGCTATTTATTTGTTGTGTCCCTCCCCCAATTTGCACCTGGCTGGGGTAGAGTGTGGGAAAATACAGAATTATTTTACAATGTATTGAAATAATGAATTGTAATAACATTGTGCAGGTTCCCATGAGACATTGTGTAGTTTCACACACTACAAAGGGTAAAGAGTGCGAGAAAAGCGGGAGGCAGGGAGAGGCAGGGTTCTTGTTGCTATGTTGAAACAGCAGGCACAGGGAGGAGGAAGACAGAGTGAACGCACACACCAAACCTTTTAGTTTAATTTGGACTTGTTTTCACCTACACAAACACTTTTGTTACCCTGGGGTCCAGTGGACCCGAACACCACATATGTAATATAAATGTATAGGGGGGTGCACAGTGTGCACTCAATCAAAATGTGTTATTTTACATGTTCTTCGCAGAAATTAGCCAAGGCCAATGAGTCTCAGGATAAAAAAAATATGTATTGTATAATTTTTATTTTAATATACATTGAAAATGGGTCCCACAGACCCAAACACCACACAAGGGTTAAAGAAAAGTAGGGGCCTGGATCAGAAAACCAGTCAGTATCTGGTGGGACCACCATTTGCCTCATGCAGCACGACACATATCCTTCACATAGAATTGATCAGGCTGTTGATTGTGGCCTGTGGAATGTTGTCCCACTCCTCAACAATGGCTGCGCGAAGCTGCTGGATATTGGCGGGAACTGGAACATGTCATTCACGTTGATTCAGAGCATCCCAAACATGCTCAATGGGTGTCATGTCTGGTGAGTATGCAGGCCATGGAATGACGAGGACATTTTCAGCTTCCAGGAATTGTGCACAGATCCTTGCAACAAGGGCCCGTGCATTATCAAGCTGAAACATGAGTTGAACCCTGCTGTGTCACATGATGTGAATGAAGACATTAATCATTGTAATGAACTTGATGGGAGACAGAGAGCTGGTTTCAAGCGCAGAGCCCAGCAGGTGTTTATTGTAAAGGGTCACAGGAAGAGGTAGGTAATTGGGTCCAAGGTCAGGCAGAAGGTCATATACACAGGGGGTCCAAAAAGGCAACAGGACAGGCAGGGAAAAGGCTATTAACGTCATCCAGGAGATCAGGCAATAGGTTGATAACAGGAACTCCCAATAGGCTAAGGTACAGGCGTCGTTAGTGAGGCAGGCAAAAACTATCATACATGGGAGGAGTAAATTATAGGGTAAAAACAGAGCACCGACTAGAAGTGTGTCACAAAACAAACAATACCTCACAATGATGGGGTGCAAAGAACTGAACTAAATAGAGTGTGATAATGACATACAGGTGTGTGAACAGGTGATCAGAATTCAGGTGATTGGCATCTGGAGAGTGAGCTGCGTTCAGCGGATCTATGTGTTTAAGAGTGTGAGTTGGAAGCAGATGTTACAATCATTAGTAAAGAATATTGTGGACCGTATGCTACTTCTCACTTTCATTGTTTTGCAGAAAAACTTTATTGACCTTAAATGTGTATTTAATGCGGGTAAACCTCAGTATGTGTTTTTTTTTTCTCCCATAAACGAGTCTAATGATGGTGCCCCAATTGATCGAGTCCCTGCATACAAATATAATGGCATCTGGATAGACGATAAGCAAGCTTTTGAAAAACATATTGATTTAAGAAACTGAGAATAAAAATGGGCTCCTTCTCAAGAAAGAGGTCCTGCCTCTCCCTTATAGTAGAAAGCAGATCATTTGATTAACGTTCCTACCAGTCCTAGACTATGGCGACATCAACAATATGAATGGCGCTGCCACTTCACTAAAGCAGTTAGATGCAGTTTACCATAGCACACTTTGTTTAATTACGGTTGACACTGCATTCTTTTCCCAGAAAGTAGGCTGGCCATCTTTTGAAGTCATGTAGGTCGATTCTTTGCTCTCTTTTTATTTTTAAATATTTTTTTTACAAAAACTCCCGCAGTAAATACACATCATTAATAACCTTTAGACATACAAGTTACCATGCCCGGTCTGGGAAATCCCTTCGGTCTCCTCAGTTAGGTAAATTAGCTTTCTTAGCACCACATATATAAAGCAATCTACAGAGTTCCCTAGAACTGGAGGTACTGGTGCCTCTTGGGCAGTTAAACATGTTGATTAATCATTTACACATTTCATAACCTACCAACCTCCCCAGTCCGCCACAGGATGTTTTTGTGCTGGTCGAGGACAGTCAGGTCTGGAGTGAACCAAGGGCTATATCTGTTCTTAGTTCTACATTTTTTGAATGGGGCAGAATAACCAGGCATCCTCGACTGACAGGATGAGGTCAATATCCTTCCAGGATAACCGGGCCAGGTTGATTAGAAAGTCCTGCTTGCAGAAGTGTTTTAGGGAGCGTTTGATAGTAATGAGGTGTGGTTGTTTGACCGTGGACCCATAGCGGATGTAGGCAATGAGGCAGTGATTGCTGAGATCCTGATTGAAAACAGCAGAGGTGTATTTGGAGGGCAAGTTGGTCAGGATAATATCTGGAGAGATTCATTAAAAAAATTAGAAGCTCGAACTGTTTGGGCATAGACCTGGAAAGTATGACAGAATCTTTGGAGTAGATTGCAACTCCTCCCCCTTTGGCAGTTCTATCTTGACGGGAAATTTTGTAGTTGGGTGGCCTTCCTAAGCCAGGATTCAGACATGGCAAGGATATCAGGGTTGAGGGAGTGTGCTAAAGCGGTGAGTAAAACAAAGACTCCAAAGATTTTCTATTGGTTTCAGATCTGGAGACTGGCTAGGCCACTCCAGGACCTTGAGATGCTTCTTACGGAGCCACTCCTTAGTTGCCCTGGCTGTGTGTTTCGGGTCTTTGTCATGCTGGAAGACCCAGCCACGACCCATCTTCAATGCTCTTACTGAGGGAAGGAGGATGTTGGCCAAGATATCGCGATACATGGCCCCATCCATCCCCCCCCTCAATACGGTGCAGTCGTCCTGTCCCCTTTGCAGAAAAACATCCCCAAAGAATGTTTCCACCTCCATGCTTCACAGTTGGGATGGTGTTCTTGGGGTGTACTCATCCTTCTTCCTCCAAACACGGCGAGTGGAGTTTAGACGGGCCTGGACATGCGCTGGCTTGAGCAGGGGGACCTTGCGTGCGCTGCAGGATTTTAATCTATGACGGCGTAGTGTGTTACTAATGCTTTTCTTTGAGACTGTGGTCCCAGCTCTCTTCAGGTCATTGACCAGGTCCTGCCGTGTAGTTCTGGGCTGATCCCTTACCTTCCTCATGATCCATGATGCCCCACGAGGTGAGACCTTGCATGGAGCCCCAGACTGAGGGTGATTGACCGTCATCTTGAACTTCTTCCATTTTCTAATAATTGCGCCAACAGTTGTTGCCTTCTCACCAAGCTGCTTGCCTATTGTCCTGTAGCCCATCCCAGCCTTGTGCAGGTCTACAATTGTATCCCTGATGTCCTTACATAGCTCTCTGTTCTTGGCCATTGTGGAAAGGTTGGAGTCTGTTTGATTGAGTGTGTGGACAGTTGTCTTTTATACAGGTAACGAGTTCAAACAGGTGCAGTTAATACAGGTAATGAGTGGAGAACAGGAGAGCTTCTTAAAGAAAAACTAACAGGTCTGTGAGAACCGGAATTCTTACTGGTTGGTAGGTGATCAAACACTTATGTCATGCAATAAAATGCTAATTCATTACTTAAAAATCATACAATGTGATTTTCTGGATTTTTGTTTTAGATTCCGTCTCTCACAGTTGAAGTGTACCTATGATAACAATTACAGACCTCTATATGCTTTGTAAGTAGGAAAACCTGCAAAATCGGCAGTGTATCAAATCCTTGTTCTCCCCACTTTATAGTTGGTGGTGCGTTTCAGAATTGTTTCACCTTGGGTGAAATGATATCTACTTTCCTGAGATTTGGACTTTTTCTGAAATATCATTACCTTGGTTTTGTCAATATTAATGGATAGTGGCCATTCCTCACAATACTGTTCTAGCAAGGACAGGCTTTGTTGTAGCCCCTGTTCTGTTGGTGATAAGATTACTGTCATCTGCATATAAAGTAATCTGCATATAAAATAAACTTTGTTTCTTTGTCTTCTATGGTGAGTCGCACTGATGCAGATTGTTCTATCATGGTAGCCAGTTAATGTATATAAATATTGAATGTTGGACTAATATTGCAACATTTACATTTTACATTTAAGTCATTTAGCAGACGCTCTTATCCAGAGCGACTTACAAATTGCAACCTTGTCTTACTCCTCTGTCTTGGTTAAAATTGTGTTATTTTGTTGTCAACTTTTACACATTTGTTTTCCTTAGAAATCACATGAATAATATCATAGACCTTGCCATACCATATTAATGCCCATGATTTTGGAATGAGATGTTCGACAAGCGTACTTTTGGTCATGTAGTGTATTTCTCCTTTGAGTTTGGTGGACATGTTTTTGACCAAGGTTTGGAGGATATATACCTGTATGTGATTTGTTGTTTGGTGTTTAGGGAAGAATCCAATAGGACTTTTACTTAAAATGTGGTGTTTATTTAAGATCTGAATTTGGGCTCCCGAGTGGCGCATCTGTCTAAGGCACTGCATCGCAGTGCTAGAGGCGTCACCACAGACACCCTGGTTTGAATCCAGGCTGTATCACAACCGGCCGTGATTGGGAGTCCCATAGGGCGGAGCACAATTGGCCCAGCGTTGGCCGGTGTAGGCCGTCATTGTAAATAAGAATTTGTTCTTAACTGACTTGCCTAGTTAAATAAAGGTAAAATACATTGAAAAAAAGAATAATTCTGGCATTCATGATGCTACAGAAAACGCTTCCTAAATTACAGCTAACAGAGATGCCTCTGTAGTTATTAGGGTCAAACTTGTCACCATTTTTTGTATATACATGTAAGTGTGATAAAGCCTTGGCTCCAGATCTCAGGACAGTAGCCTACCCTCATCAGTAGGATAAACAGCTTGAGAAGAGCCTCTCAGCTTAGAGCTGCTGTGTTTCCGGATTTTCTTTTGAATTCTGTCTGGCCCACAGGCTTTAGCGCTCTGAGGCCTTTACTTCATCATTTAGTTTAGACAATGTAATAGGATTGTCCAGCTGGTTTTGTCGGTCTCTTACTGTTAATTCTAATTATTTCCATCGTTCTATTACAGATTTTTCTTGGAATTTATAGAGGTTTTAAAAATGCTGTTTCCAGATTATTCCCATTTTTTATTGTGAGGTCTTTCTCTTTAACAGTGGTATCTATTCCTCCTTTATTCCCAAAATGATTGATTGCCACATACAAGTGGACAAAAACTATGCCACAACTCCCCTTGTCAGACCACTGCCAAATTAGAATTTATCTGAAAAATATGATAAACCACCCGTAAATTTAAAACCAGAACCTAAACGCTTTCAAATAGATAAATTGCCCTTAGTCTGCTCAACTAGCAGCAATCTCATAATGTCTTGGATATGGATATGTCAAGCTCATCAGTCTCATAAACAGAGAGGAAGAGGCGAAGCGAGAGGGATAACTGGGCCAAAAATATGTCTTCTCCAGCAGGCGGCTTTGTTTTGTTTCTTTCGCTCACCAATCCAGGAGTTTTTGTATGGAGGTCAATGTGAGTTTCGAAGTGAGATTTATTTGATTGAATATACGGCAAGGAGCAGGTCTCGAACCCTCGACCGTCTAGCCCGAAGTCCAGCGCGCTATCGACTGTGCCACAAAAGTATGCTCAAGCGGCAGAGTCGATATCCGTGCTTATAAACCCAGGGTCGTTACAATACGTTTCGTAATGGTTAGGTTGTTACAAGTGTACTGATATAAGTAGGACATGTGACATCCCGGCAACTGTGATATGCGTTATCTCGAGATGGCTATACATATTAATGACATGATGATAGTAGCATAGTAGCTCTGCATTGAATACAGGCGGTTGACGTCAATAACATTCATTGAATATTCAAAAACTATTCAAATAACCAGATGTATCCACCAACCCAAAGAGAGAAATTGGCTCGACAAATTGACAGCCTGCCATTCTGCTCTGTGGAAAATGAATTCCATTGTTAGAGTGGAGCTATGGGTAACTCGTCATTATATCCAAATCGCTGATAGAGAGATTTTTTTCTTGATAATAACTTCTTATATTGGCTTAGGTCCTGTTGGTACAGGGCAAATTGCAAACACTGATAGCCACAAAATTATCGCCACATGATCTCTCATTAAATAGTCTAGATTCTCTACTTCCGACCCTGACATATCGACCTATCAGGAGCATCAGAAACCAAGGATAATTAATGTAAATAACTGATCTGTCTTTAAAAGAAAATGGTATGATATCAAATGAAAATGTAGCTGTCTGGTATCATAATAACTTGACACGGTAACAACGAGTGATCAACTGATCTGCTGTTTTATCCTTGTTGGTTTTTCGTTGCAATCAAGCTTAGTTTAGCCCACAGGTGCATGCAATCTCCTGTTAATGGCACAGGCTGGGCTCCCTGCCTGTGCCATTAAACCCCTACAACTCATCCAGAACGCCGCAGCCCGTCTGGTGTTCAACCTTCCCAAGTTCTCTCACGTCACCCCGCTCCTCCGCTCTCTCCACTGGCTTCCAGTTGAAGCTCGCATCCGCTACAAGACCATGGTGCTTGCCTACGGAGCTGTGAGGGGAACGGCACCTCAGTACCTCCAGGCTCTGATCAGGCCCTACACCCAAACAAGGGCACTGCGTTCATCCACCTCTGGCCTGCTCGCCTCCCTACCACTGAGGAAGTACAGTTCCCGCTCAGCCCAGTCAAAACTGTTCGCTGCTCTGGCCCCCCAATGGTGGAACAAACTCCCTCACGACGCCAGGACAGCGGAGTCAATCACCACCTTCCGGAGACACCTGAAACCCCACCTCTTTAAGGAATACCTAGGATAGGATAAAGTAATCCTTCTCACCCCCTCCCCTTAAAAGATTTAGATGCACTATTGTAAAGTGGCTGTTCCACTGGATGTCATAAGGTGAATGCACCAATTTGTAAGTCGCTCTGGATAAGAGCGTCTGCTAAATGACTTAAATGTTAAATGTAAATATAATAGCGTTTTAAGAAATCCAGCAGTAACACATTACGTAAATTCTGCCTTATGGTTGCAATTGAGCAATAGTTGTTTGTTTCCAGTTGAACTTTCTTTGTCAACCCCTTTTTCTTTGGGTCGTTTTTTAGTTTTTGATGTTCAATTTTTCACTTAAATTTTTTTTTTTTTTTTTAGATGTCGCACACATGTAAATGTCTCGATCTGAGATTACAATTTCCTTCCTTAGAACTGTGCCAGTTCTTGCTGTGAGTTGTTACCCCACTCTTCCACCAAGGCACCTGCAAGTTCCTGGACATTTATGGAGGTAATGGCCCTAGCCCCCACCCTCCGATCCAACAGGTCTCAGACGTGCTCATTGGGATTGAGATCCGGGCTCTTCGCTGGCCATGGCAGAACACTGACATTCCTGTCTTGCAGGAAATCACTGACGGAACGACCAGTATGGCTGGTGGCATTGTCATGCTGGAGGGTCATGTCAGGATGAGCCTGCAGGAAGGGTACCACATGAGGGAGGAGGATGTCTTCCCTGTAACACAGCGTTGAGATTTTTTTAAACATTTTTTAATCAAATTTTTTCACCTTTATTTAACCAGGTAGGCAAGTTCTCATTTACAGTTGCGACCTGGCCAAGATAAAGCAAAGCAGTTCGACACATACAACAACACAGAGTTACACATGGAGTAAAACAAACATACAGACAATAATACAGTAGAAAAATAAGTCTATATAGAATGTGAGCAAGTGAGGTAAAGACAAAAAAGGTCATGGTGGTGAAATAAATACAATATAGCAAGTAAAATACTGGAATGGTTGATTTGCAGTGGAAGAATGTGCAAAGTTGAGATAGAAATAATGGGGTGCAAAGGAGCAAAATAAATAAATACAGTAGGGAAAGAGGTAGTTGTTTGGGCTAAATTATTGATGGGCTATGTACAGGTGCAGTAATCTGTGAGCTGCTCTGACAGCTGGTGCCTAAAGCTAGTGAGGGAGATAAGTGTTTCCAGTTTCAGAGATTTTTGTAGTTCGTTCCAGTCAACTCGGGCAGTTGTTGTTGCAATCCTGTACCTGTACCGCAGATGTGATGTTCGGATGTACTGATCCTGTACAGGTGTTGTTACATGTGGTCTGCCACTGCGAGGACGATCAGCTGTCCGTCCTGTCTCCCTGTAGCGCTGTCTTAGGAGTCTCACATTACGACATTGCAATTTATTGCCCTGGCCACATCTGCAGTCCTCATGCCTCCTTGCAGCATGCCTAAGGCATGTTCACGCATATGAGCAAGGACCCTGGGTATCTTTCTCTTGGTGTATTTCAGAGTGGGTAGAAAGGCCTCTTTAGTGTCCTAAGTTTTCATAACTGTGACCTTAATTGCCTATCGTCTGTAATCTGTTAGTATCTTAACAACCGTTCCACAGGTGCATGTTCATTCATTGTTTATGGTTCATTGAACAAGCATGGGAAACAGTGTTTAAACCCTTTACAATGAAGATCTGTGAAGTTATTTGGATTTTTACCAATTATCTTTGAAGACAGGGTCCTGAAAAAGGGGCGTTCCTTTTTTTGCTGAGTTTATGTTTTGCTCAAGGTAAACTACATGACCAAAACTATGTGGACACCTGCTCGTAAAACATTTCATTCCAAAGTCATGGGCATTAATATGGAGTTGGTCTCCACTTTGCTGCTATAACAGCCTCCACTCTTCTGGGAATGCTTTCCACTCAATGTTGGAACATTGCTGCGGGGACTTGCTTCCATTCAGCCACAAGCATTCGTGAGGTTGGGCACTGATGTTGGGCGGTTAGACCTAGCTCGCAATAGGTGTTCCAATTCATCCCAAAGGTGTTCAATGGAGTTGAGGTCAAGTCACTGCGCAGGTCAGTCAAGTTCTTTCACACCGATCTCGACAAACCATTTCTGTATGGACCTCGGTTTGTGCACGCAGGCATTGTCATGCTGAAACAGGAAAGGGCCCTCCCCAAACCGTTGACACAAAGTTTGAAGCACAGAATCATCTAGAATGTCATTGTATGCTGTAGCGTTAAGATGTTTTTCACTGGAACTAAGATCTCAGTTTTGTTCTGTCTCCCTCATTTCCTAAATTGTCTTGTGTTCTGTTTGCTTGATTTCACCTCTGTAATCAAGTTCACTAATTGCTTCAAATTTCAATCTCCAGGTGTGTATGTCTCTGAAAGAAACTGTCTCTGTGGGAGTTGTAAAGGAGCTCCATGCTTGATGCAGCATTATATATTTCTTGGCTAGCTCCTTGTTTGATTCTCCTACTGGCAAGCTAGCAGCATGAACACCTGCATTGTGTGTGTGTGTGTGTGTGTGTGTGTGTGTGTGTGTGTGTGTGTGTGTGTGTGTGTGTGTGTGTGTGTGTGCGCGCATGGGTAGACCGCCAGGGGGAAAAAACTATTCAATTCATTTTAGAATAAGGCTGTAAAGTAACAAAATCTGTACATTTCTTATTGGACCCTCAGTCTAGTTTAAAACACATTTATAGCTTTGATTGATGGCGCCAGAGAGGATGGCTGCTGTTTTATTGGCTCTTAACCAACCGTGCTATTTTGTTTGTTTTTTCGCATTGACTGTAACTTATTTTGTACATCATGTTGCTGCTACTGCTTCTCTTTAATTATTTGTTACTTTTATCTCTTACTTTTTTAAGGTATTTTCCTAACTGCATTGTTGGTTAAGGGCCTTGAAGTAAGCATGTCACTGTTGTATTTGGCGCATGTGACAAATACGATTTGATTTGATCATCGTGTTGTATGCCTCTCATATTCTTGGTTTAAAAAATCAAACAAATGGGGTTTGTGGCTCAGTGTTGTGTGCAGGCGCAGTTCATTGGAATCAGTGAATTGTAGTTTTGCTCATCATTTGTATTGTAACATGAAAACGGTTACATTTAACATTACATTTAAGTCATTTAGCAGACGCTCTTATCCAGAGCGACTTACAAATTGGTGCTTTCACCTTATGACATCCAGTGGAACAGCCACTTTACAATAGTGCAATAGTCTTTTAAGGGGGGGGGGTGAGAAGGATTACTTTATCCTATCCTAGGTATTCCTTAAAGAGGTGGGGTTTCAGGTGTCTCCGGAAGGTGGTGATTGACTCCGCTGTCCTGGCGTCGTGAGGGAGTTTGTTCCACCATTGGGGGGCCAGAGCAGCGAACAGTTTTGACTGGGCTGAGCGGGAACTGTACTTCCTCAGTGGTAGGGAGGCGAGCAGGCCAGAGGTGGATGAACGCAGTGCCCTTGTTTGGGTGTAGGGCCTGATCAGAGCCTGGAGGTACTGAGGTGCCGTTCCCCTCACAGCTCCGTAGGCAAGCACCATGGTCTTGTAGCGGATGTGAGCTTCAACTGGAAGCCAGTGGAGAGAGCGGAGGAGCGGGGTGACGTGAGAGAACTTGGGAAGGTTGAACACCAGACGGGCTGCGGCGTTCTGGATGAGTTGTAGGGGTTTAATGGCACAGGCAGGGAGCCCAGCCAACAGCGAGTTGCAGTAATCCAGACGGGAGATGACAAGTGCCTGGATTAGGACCTGCGCCGCTTCCTGTGTGAGGCAGGGTCGTACTCTGCGGATGTTGTAGAGCATGAACCTACAGGAACGGGCCACCGCCTTGATGTTATTTGAGAACGACAGGGTGTTGTCCAGGATCACGCCAAGGTTCTTAGCGCTCTGGGACGAGGACACAATGGAGTTGTCAACCGTGATGGCGAGATCATGGAACGGGCAGTCCTTCCCCGGGAGGAAGAGCAGCTCCGTCTTGCCGAGGTTCAGCTTGAGGTGATGATCCGTCATCCACACTGATATGTCTGCCAGACATGCAGAGATGCGATTCGCCACCTGGTCGTCAGAAGGGGGAAAGGAGAAGATTAATTGTGTGTCGTCTGCATAGCAATGATAGGAGAGACCATGTGAGGTTATGACAGAGCCAAGTGACTTGGTGTATAGCGAGAATAGGAGAGGGCCTAGAACAGAGCCCTGGGGGACACCAGTGGTGAGAGCACGTGGTGAGGAGACGGATTCTCGCCACGCCACCTGGTAGGAGCGACCTGTCAGGTAGGACGCAATCCAAGCGTGGGCCGCGCCGGAGATGCCCAACTCGGAGAGGGTGGAGAGGAGGATCTGATGGTTCACAGTATCGAAGGTTACATCTGGGGTAAATATTGCAATAATTTACTGCCAAGTGTTGGTGAGAATCATACCTGATATTGGAGGACATTACAAGGATCAAGATGGGGACAATTCTACTCTTTATGGCATTAGGTGAGTCTTTGTGTATTACATTAACTAAGTTTTCATGAAGGAAGGTCTTTCAAGTGCCTCACATGAATAACAAAAGACTAGATTGGTATCTGTTGTCTCTGTGACTTCAGCTTCATCCAAGTACAGTAGGATATTGTTTCTGTCGAGCGTAGCCTTGTTTCAATAGGCTATGGTTTATATATTGGATATACTAATGCAATTTTAACAGGCTAATTTGTGGATTCTGGTATCAATGAACGTTGCTAACGAAAGAATTGTTATAGAGTGTCACACAATCGAAACCAACCTATAAGAAACGGCTCATTCACATTTCCAGGTCTCATTACTGCTTTCTAGTCTCATGTGCTTTCTAGTTGATGTTCCTGATGTACAAAGGGTGGCTACTTTGAAGAATCTCAAATATAAAATCAATTTTGATTTGTTGAACACTTTTTTGGTTACTACATGATTCCATGTTTTTTTCTTGATATTTTTTTATGTCTTCACTATTATTCTACAATATAGAAAATAGTACAAATAAAGAAAACCCTGGAATGAGTAGGTGTGTCCAAACTTTTGACTGGTCCTGTACATATATATTTTTTTATTTTCCACCAAGTCCTCCAACTAGGGGAGACATGGAGACAGTCAAATCTCAGTAACTGTAACGCAAGCTATATCTGACATAAACTACAACCAAGCTAATGCAAAATGTATCTAAATTAAAATCTTATTTTCAGTAGTTAATTACTCTTTTGCCATGTAGCGGTGTATCTAACTACTGAATCTACCCACTATATTTTTTTCTCTCCTGAACCACTGGGCTAAGCCGATGCGCTCTCCTATCTGGCTGTCACATAGATCTCCTTACACTGTTAACATCTGACTCTAGAGTTGTGTATACTTCCAGTCAGGTTTTATTAACATTTTGTGTTATATGACATTTCAGATTTACATATCATTTTTCAGGAGGTCGTTTTGATATAGTGAATAACTTTTTCAAAGTAACTTTATTTACACAAACTATATTTCTCTCATCGGTAGCTTTACTGTAGCTCAACTTCCTCCAGTGTGAAATAATTGGTAGCTTGGTAAACTATCTTCAGAGTAGTTTCCTCAACACTGCTGACATATTATATCAGGAAATAACATAAGTCAACATCAAGTGGAGAAACTATTTCCCAAATAAAGTGTTGAATGTCATTAATAGCATTTAGCAGTAAGCAGGATAAGCCGATTTGAAACATAGGAAGAGTACCATATTGTGTGAAACTGATTCTAAAAATGTAAGCTTCAGCTGTGGCAAACGTTAACCACAACAAGTTAACTGCTGTACATGAGAGGTACATCTCTAACAGGGCAGTTTCACAAAGGAAATGATTGAGCTTGACATACAGTGCATTCCGGAAGTATTCAGACCGCTTCACTTTTCCACATTTTGTTATGTTACAGCCTTATTCTAAAATGGATTTAATTGTGTTCTTCCCTCATCAATGTACACACAATACCCAATAATGACAAAGATTATTTTTTTTATCACATTGACCTAGCTATTCAGACCCTTTACTGAGTACTGCGATTACAGCCTCAAGTCTTCTTGTGTATGAAGCCACAAGCTTGGCACACCTGTATTTGGGGAGTTTCTCCCTTTCTTCTCTGCAGATCCTCTCAAGCTGTGTCAGGTTGGATGGACGGTGCAAAGCTATTTTCAGGTCTCTCCAGAGATGCTCAATCGGGATCAAGTTCGGGCTCTGGCTGGGCCACTCAAGGACATTCAGAGACTAGTCACGACCACTTGGCTGTGGTCCTGTGCGCTCTGGAGCAGGTTTTCATCAAGGACCTCTCTGTACTTTGCTCCGTTCATCATTCCCTCGATCCTAACTAGTCTCCCAGTCCCTGCCTCTGAAAAACATCCCCTCAGCATGATGCTGCCATCACCATGCTTCACCGTAGCGATGGTATTGGCCAGGTGATGATTGGTGCCTGGTTTCCTCCAGTCGTGACGCTTGGCATTCAGTCCAAAGAGTTCAATATTGGTTTCATCAGACCAGAGAATCTTTGGCAAACTCCAAGCGGGCTGTTATGTGCCTTTTACTGAGGAGTGGCTTCCACCTGGCCACTCTACCATAAAGGCCTGAATGGTGGAGTGCTGCAGAGATGGTTGTCCTTCTGGAAGGTTCTCCCATCTCCGAAGAGGAACTCTGGAGCTTTGTCAGAGTGACCATCGGGTTCCTGACCAAGAATCTTCTCCCCCGATCGCTCAGTTTGGCCAGGCGGCCAGCTATAGGAAGAGTCTTGGTGGTTCCAAAGTCCTTTCATTAAAGAATGATGGAGGCCACTGTGTTCTTGGGGACCTTCAATGCTGCAGAAATATTTTGGTACCCTTTCCCAGGTCTGTGCCTCGACACAATCCTCGAGCTCTACGGACAATTTCTTCGACCTCACGTCTTTCCAAATCATGTCCAATTAATTGACTTTACCACAAGTGGACTCCAATCATGTTGTAGAAACATCTCAAGGATGATCAATGGAAACAGGATGCACCTGAGCTCAATTTAGAGTTTCGTAGCAAAGGCTCTGAATACTTATGTAAATACAGTATCTGTATTCATTTTTAATAAATTAGCAAACATTTCTAAAAGCCTGTTTTTACTTTGTCATTATTGGGTATTGTGTGTAGATTGATGAGGAAGACAATTTATTTAATCCATTTTAGAATAAGGCTGTAACATAACAAATGTGGAAAAAGTGAAGGGGTGTGAATCCTTCCCGAATGCTGTGTGTACATAACCATCCAGCTTTACAAATGTTGTAAATACCACAACAGCATACAGTGGGGCAAAAATGTATTTAGTCAGCCATCAATTGTGCATGTTCTCCCACTTAAAAGATGAGAGAGGTCTGTAATTTTCATCATAGGTACACTTCAACTATGACAAACAAAATGAGAAAAAACAATCCAGAAAATCACATTGTAGGATTTTTAATGAATTTATTTGCATATTATGGTGGAAAATAAGTATTTGGTCAATAACAAAAGTTTATCTCAATACTTTGTTATATACCCTTCGTTGGCAATGACAGAGGTCAAACATTTTCTGTAAGTCTTCACAAGGTTTTCACACACTGTTGCTGGTATTTTGGCCCATTCCTCCATGCAGATCTCCTCTAGAGCAGTGATGTTTTGGGGCTGTTGCTGGGCAACACGGACTTTCAACTCCCTCCAAAGATTTTCTATGGGGTTGAGATCTGGAGACTGGCTAGGCCACTCCAGGACCTTGAAATGCTTCTTACGAAGCCATTCCTTCGTTGCCCGGGCGGTGTGTTTGGGATCATTGTCATGCTGAAAGACCCAGCCACGTTTCATCTTCAATGCCCTTGCTGATGGAAGGAGGTTTTCACTCAAATCTCACGATACATTGCCCCATTCATTCTTTCCTTTACACGGATCAGTCTTCCTGGTCCCTTTGCAGAAAAACGGCCCCAAAGCATGATGTTTCCATCCCCATGCTTCACAGTAGGTATGGTGTTCTTTGGATGCAACTCAGCATTCTTTGTCCTCCAAACACGACGAGTTGAGTTTTTTCAAAAAGTTATATTTTGGTTTCATCTGACCATATGACATTCTCCCAATCTTCTTCTGGATCATCCAAATGCTCTCTAGCAAACTTCAGACGGGCCTGGACATGTACTGGCTTAAGCAGGGGGACACGTCTGGCACTGCAGGATTTGAGTCCCTGGCGGCGTAGTGTGTTACTGACGGTAGGCTTTATTACTTTGGTCCCAGCTCTCTGCAGGTCATTCACTAGGTCCCCCTGTGTGGTTCTGGGATTTTTGTTCACCGTTCTTGTGATCATTTTGACCTCACGGGGTGAGATCTTGCGTGGAGCCCCAGATCGAGGGGGATTATCAATGGTCTTGTATGTCTTCCATTTCCTAATAATTGCTCCCACAGTTAATTTCTTCAAACCAAGCTGCTTATCTATTGCAGATTCAGTCTTCCCAGCCTGGTGCAAGTCTACAATTTTGTTTCTGATACTGATAAGTTACAGGTCTGTGAGAGCCAATAAATTCATAACAAATCCTACAATGTGATTTTCTGGATTTTTTTTCTTCTCATTTTGTCTGTCATAGTGGAAGTGTACCTATGATGAAAATTACAGGCCTCTCTCATCTTTTTAAGTGGGAGAACTTACACTGGCTGACTAAATACCTTTTTGCCCCACTGTATATACATATTGTTTGTTTGCTTGGTTTACATTTAAAGTTGTTTATAAATGTGTCTATCTATCTATATATTCAATACTTTCCGAATACTTTCTGTGTACATAACCATCTGGCTTTACAAATGGTGGAAATACCACAACAGCTCATGGAAATATTGTTTGTTTACTTGGTTTACATTTAAAGTCTACATAGAAAGTCAATAACTATCTATATAAAACATACTAACATTTACAAATGTAGCAATAACAGTTAAGGAGTTAATGAGCAAACATATAAACAACTTTTTACTGGACATTATTATAAGGCGTTATCCATTTAGAAATGGCAACCTCAGTCTATGTATGTTTAATTGTAGTGTTTTGGTTGTCTGTGTTTCACCCCAACAGCTTATCAAATGATTTTGTATTCATTGGCAGGTAAGTGTTCATTTTGCACTGAACGAAAATATCAAAGCAACATGCAACAATTTCCATTTTTTTATTGAGTTGCAGATTATATAAGGAAATCAGTCAATTGAAATACATTCATTAGGCCCTAATCTATGTAGTTCACATGACTGGGAATATAAATATGCATATGTTGGTCACAGATACCTCATAAAAGGTAGGGGCGTGGATCAGAAAACCAGTCGGTATCTGGTGTGACCGCCACATGCCTCATGCAGCGCGACACATCTCCTTCGCGTAGAGTTGATCAGGCTGTTGATTGTGGCCTGTAGAATGTTGTCCCACTCCTCTTCAGTGAATGTGCGAAGTTGCTAGATATTGGCAGGAACTGGAACTCGCTGCCATACATGTAGATCCAGAGCATCCCAAACATGCTCAATGGGTGACATGTCTGGTGAGTATGCAGGCCATGGAAGAACTGTGAAATGTTCAGCTTCTAGGAATTGTGTACAGAGCCTTGCGACAATGGGCCGTGCATTACCATGCTGAAAGATGAGTTGATGGCGACGGATGAATGGCATGACAATGGGCCTGACAATGGTATCTCTGCTCATTCAAATTGCCATCGATAAAATGCTATTGTGTTCGTTGTCCGTAGCTTATGCCTGCCCATACTATAACCACACCACCACCATGGGGCATTCTGTTCACAACATTGACATCAGCAAACCACCCACCCACACACAACGCTGTAAACGCTGACTGTAATCTTCCTGGTACAGTTGAAACCGGGATTCATCCATGAAGAGCACACTTCTCCTGTGTGCCAGTGGCCATGGAAGGTGAGCATTTGCCCACTGAAAGCGGTTACGACACCGAACTGCAGTCAGGTCAAGACCCTGGTGAGGACAACAAGCACTCAGATAAGCGGCCTTGTGACAGTTTCTGACAGTTTGTGCAGAAATTCTTTGGTTGTGCAAATCCAGTTTCGTCAGCTGTCTGGGTTGCTGGTCTCAGATGATCCCGCTGGTGAAGAAGCCAGATGTGGAGGTTCTGGGCTGGTGTGGTTCCATGTGGTCTGCGGTTGTGAGGCCGGTTGGCCGTACTACAAAATTCTATAGAACAAAGTTGGAGACGGCTTATGACAGTGAAATTAACATTTAAATCTCTGGTAACAGCTCTGGTGGACATTCTCCAGCAGTCAGCATTCCAATTGCATGCTCCCTCAAAACTTGGGGCATCTGTGGCATTGTGCTGTGTGACAAAACTGCACATTTTAGAGTAGCCTTTTTTCTCCAGCACAAGGTACACCTGTGTAATGATCATGCTGTTTAATCAGCTTCTTGATATTGTTGGAATCGAATAAACTTTGAACATTGAGATATTTAAAAAATTATAGAGAAGAAGGCTTGAATAGAAAGAGTGAAATAAGTTAATGGTTCTCTGTAGGAGGAAAGATAGCTTTGGAATGTGTTGGGTGGAAGGGAGGAGAACAACAGGTTGAGATAGGGGAGACAGATGGACATCTGTGGACTAGGGGAAGGAGGGGATGAGGTCAGGAGGTGAGGTCATTTCCCCTTAAGGGAGTAATCAGGGTTTAGTATCTGGTTACCTTCTTCCTGTTGAACTATAAGATGTAAGGATTGGAGAGAAGGAGGAGTGTCTTAAGTGGGATGTATATTACCGTGATAGTGAAAAATGTTTTGCTGTCTGAATACAGCTGTGTCAATCCTTTGAGAACAATTAAACTTGGTTAAGCTTCTCTAATGACCATGAGTTATTTACTCTGAAAAATAAGAACCTAACACTTGGTGTTGTTGGCAGGATTCACCATGATTTTTAATCAAACCAAAGAGTCCAGATCGGTGGAACAGGAGCCGGCACAGCAAATAAGGTAGGAAAGTTCCTACACCTGTTACCACTGATTTTGACATCTTGGGGTAATGAGAATCGTAGGCTGAATAGTTATAGGATACGGACCTCGAGAGACTGAGTCAATTTGGCAGGCACAATGTGTAATGACCGGTCGTAGCTTTGTGGTATATGATAGTACCATAAAGTAAAGAGTAAGTCCCGAGCAGAATAGATCTGTGGAGGGTAAGTCTCATAATTCCCGAGCAGGATAGTTACTTTCCTGTGGAGGGTAAAAATTGTCAAGAGTAAGTCCCGAGCAGAAGAGATCTGTGGAGGGTAAATCTCGTAACATTTTGAGAGTCAGTCCTGAGCAGAATAGATCTGTGGAGGGTAAATCTCAGAGAGTCCTAAACAGAGTTGTCCTGCATTAGTCTCAGCTACAGGGGCCGGGAAGCGAGATGTGTGAGTGTGTATGAATGTGTGGACGAAACTAGTAAGTATTCTGCAGAGAGAAAGTGTCCAAATTATTAAAAGGCTAGACTGTTATTATTTAACGCCGTTGGGGTGTGATGCCGAGACAAAAAAAAGGCTTCTAAAGGCCATGATACTCCCGGGGGAGGGAGGAGTAGAAAAGGAAAATGTTACCATAGCCTTAGAGGCACTAAAAAAAGAGTATGATCAAAACAGAGATCCAAATAAATGGTGGGGAAGATTTGCGAAATTGGGCAAAATTGGTACACATTTTCCGGTAGACGGAAAGTTTAAAAATAGTCAAGAGCGTATGGATGCAATGAACACTGAGATCAGAGTCCAAACCACAGGCATCCTACGCAGGCATCCTACGCAGGCATCCTACGCAGGCATCCTGATCACAGCATTTTATCAGCAGCGGATAAAACTAGAAAAATAGAAAGAAAAAAAGATCTGCTTGGTAAAATGGACCAGGCTGTAGACAAGAATGAGGCGACAAATTTAAAAAAAATAGGAATATCCAAAGGACATAGATTAGATGAACAGAAACAGGAATTGGCTAATGAGCTAGAAATGAGTTAAAACCCAAATCAAGAGTTAGAGAAAGACCTTGAGGCAAAACCAAATTAAACAACTCAGGGTTACGCTTCAACAGTATCAGAACGCGTGTGGCGGAGTATGTTCGCTCCATACTATAAGGTGAAACGGGTCACAACTGGGGGAGAACCATTATACCCCTCTCTCAAAGAGGAAAAAGAGCGATATAGGTTGCGAGAGGAGGGGTACAGGCACATAACGAGTCCGGACATAATGGTCCCGGACTGGATAGTGGATCAACATGATCCAGGTAATCATAGAGAGGTGAGACCGGTACGAACACACTCAACCCCGGTTACATATTATCCGGGACAAATAGAACCGGGGGGAGAACAAACGTATTCCAGATGACACACAGCCCCAAGTATTGATACAAATACAGCATCACCATTAGCCACTGAGCGTGAGTGAAATGTGTAGTATAATGAAAGAAGCACCAGATCCAGTAAGAGAGGGACAGGAATTTATCCGTTTCTTGAGGAGACAAGGTAGAATTTTTTGGTTTCCATGCTGGTGATTACCATCAGATTGTACGCTCGCTGTCGCCAAGGGCCATGTTGCCAACACTCGTACAGGGGTATAGAACGTCGGCTTGGTCCTCAGGACGAGAAGCGTGTGACCCAGCGACAGCCAATGATGAACTTGAAGGATTCTTAACTACGGTTGGGAATGTGTTGTTTCTGACCAGATGCTAGTAAAATTAGTAACTGTACTCAGGGTGCAAAAGGAGTACGCGATTATGTGGACTGGATGGGTGATGCGTTGCGTACTAACCAAACAATGGGCGATAGATATGATCAAAATGCAGGAATATTGAAACGGCTACTGCAGGGGTGGTGGATCAGCATTCTCACTGGGATGAAATAGTACAAGCAGCGTTGAGAGTAGAATATAATTACATTTACTCCGCAGCAGAACGAGTGGTTAATGCTGCCACTGTGAAAGTCACTAACAGTGGTTACAATGGCCCAAATAAGACAAATGGACAGGGGGGGAAACGTGGCGGAACCACGTCAAGGTGTAAAGCTGTAGATTCCTGTTTTAGATGTGGTGCCGTTGGAGAAATGAGTGTAGGGAGGTACTGGAACCTGCTACTTTGGGAGCAAATGCCGCTGTAAAAGCAGTGGGAGAGGAACATTTTGCATAGAATTACATGGCCTCCGTTCGATCAATAGTGGTTCATAGAGATTACGTTTTTATGTGAAAGGAGACGTAGGACGTCACGTCTCATACAACTTTCTAATAGATAAAGACGCATTAGATTGTGGTCTAACCAAAGGTTGCCTGCTGTGGTTGAGGGAGAACTGCCGCCACCAATGAAGCAATACCCTATTAAACCAGAGGCTGAGAAATCGGTGGCAGAGGACCTTCCAATATTACTTGAATGTGGCATAGTGATCTGCGGACCAGCTCGATGCAACAGCCCTTTAAACCCAGTAAAAAAAAGGACTAAAATGGCGTATTACTGTGGATTTTCGGGGAATAAACAAACATGCAATGAAAATCACATTAGTGGTAGCATATTTGGCAGACCTATTGGCATCTATTCCTCCAGACTCGAATGGTACAGTGTGTTAGACATGAAAAACGGATGTTGGTCTGTGCCGGTAGCTGAGGAGCCATGACACTGGTTCCCATTCTGTTGCCAGGGGGAGCAATTTACGTGGGCTAGAGTGCCGATAGGATTTACAAATAGGCCCCCTTGGTATCATTCCGCATTCAAACCATTAAACCAACCAACGCATTCAAATCATTAAAAGAGTGTACATTTGAAGGTTCTGTGTTGGCACAACACGTGGATGATGTGTTATTAGCGTCAAAGACTCATATGTGAGACCTCACCACGTTGGTAGACTATTTGTCGGATCAGGGTCATAAGGCATCGTATGAGAAAGCACAACTAGCAAAGCAAGAAGTAACATATTTGAGGATTGCGATTTCTAAGGGCACCGAAACACATTAGAGGAGTTTTCAAATTTCAAATTTTGTTAAGACATTTTATTCTGTCGTTCTCTGAAATTGCGGAGCCACTTACAGAGTTGACGAAAGGGGGGAAGGGTTCCCAATGAGAGGATAGAGTGGAATCAAGAGTGTGAGGAAGTGTTTGTCGGGTTGAAGAAGCAATTGTGTCAAGCCAAACCTAAAATGACCTTTAAAATGTTTTGTTCGTGAACATGAAGGACATTGTAGCGCGGTGGTTATGCAAAATCATGGGGGTAGAGAGAGACCAGTAATGTACTGGAGTAAATCGCTAGTCTCGGTTGCAAAAGGCATACCACCGTACAAGTGACTGAAATGGTGTAGCAGAACACGGCTTCCATTACAATGGGTCAAAAAGTAGATTTGTATGTTCCACGCGCAATTGCAACCATAGTGAACAACACGAAAGCACCACATGTTACTAGTGCAAGAGCGACAAAATGGTTAAATTAAGGTAAAATAAAACATTATTTAAAAAAAAAGTATGGCCTGGGTTAAGATTTTTTGTACAACAGTCAATTCTCCAGTAGATGGTAGAGCAGGCTATAATACTGAAGCAATATGATTAGACCTTTCAGTACATTTCAAACCATATCCTGATAAAATTATAGTCTAGACAAGGCAAAAAGACTCCCTTACCTGAACAGATAACACCTTCGTCGTTACCATGATTACAGTTATGTGTTCCTCTTGTGTGTGGGCACTGTGTGATGGAGCACTCACTGCCAGAGCAGCCAACATCATCCTGCCAGATGGGCCCACTGCCCTGATCAAAGTAGGTCCCCTCTGGGGGAATATCAGCTCTCCCACAGCCAAACTGTCTGCAAACCACAGGAGTGTCATTCAAGTCCCACACGTCGTTACACACGGTTTGCCAGTGACCAGTTTGATAGACCTCCACCCTCCCAGAACAGAGGTCACTCCCATTGACCAGTCTTCTATTAGGTTTAACTAGGAATGATAGAAGATAATTAAGGAGGAAATGGAAGACTTACAGTTTAATATTCAACTAAATCAATGGCAAGTTGACACAAGTATAATCAAGGTATTTACCACAATAGCAACACAGAGGGACTTTTCTTACCTGAGCAGACAACTCTGGCATCTTGAACTTGTAAACTGTCATGGTGTGTCAATCCTCCATGTGAGAATTCTGTGAGGGAGCTCTCACTGCCTTTACACCTAACATCATCCAGCCAAGTAGACCTGCCACCACTACCCTGACGTAAGTGGACACTACCTTGGACATTCACAGCCCTCCCACAGCCCAGCTGGCCACACACCACATTGGCATTGTCGAAGTCCCACTTCTGACCACACACTCTCTGACCACACACTGAAAATACAAGTGTCGTATATCATTTAAAAGCGTAACTTCTTGTTAATCCAACCGTGTTGTCAGATTTCCAAGGCTTTATGGTGAAAGCACACCATGCGATTATCTGAGGACAGCGCCCCGCACACAAGTATTACATACATTTTCCAACCAAGCAGAGGCATCACGAAAGTCAGAAATAGCGATAAAATAAATCACTTACCTTTGAAGATCTTCATCTGGTTGCAATCACAAGGGTCCCAGCTACATAACAAAGGGTCCTTTTGTTCGATAAAGTTCTTCTTTATATCCCCCAAAAATTGTTTAATTGGCGCGCTAAACTCAGTAATCCACCGGTGTCCCTCGTTCAAAATGCATACCCAATTCCAATTAACTTCTTCCAAACATATCAAACAACGTTCCTTATCTATCCTGAGGTACCCTTATATGTAAATAAATGAGAAAATTTAAGACGGAGAATACCGGAGACCATTACCGGAGATAAATAATGTACGCACACTCACCGGAACGCGCAACAAACACTACAGCCAAAATGGGAGCCACATACTAAAACTACAAATTCTAGCTCATTTTTAAAAAACAAGCCTGAAACTCTTTCTAAAGACTGACATCTAGTGTAAACCCTAGGAACTGCAATCTGGGAGGTATACCTTTCATATTCCCATTGACAGCCATAGTAATCAAGGGTGAGCTGAAAAAAAGAATCTTTATGGATTGTTGTCGGATTTTTACCTGCCATATCAGTTCTGTTTTACGTACAGACATTATTTTAACAGTTTTGGAAACTTTAGAGTGTTTTTTATCCATTACTACCAGTTATATGCATATCCTAGCTTCTGGGCCTGAGTATCAGGCAGTTTACTTTGGGCACCTCATACGTCCAGACTTCCGAATACTGCCACCTAGCCCAAAGAAGTTAACTAGGCAAGTTAGTTAAGAACAAGTCACTGGATGTTGGCCAGGTGGGACAGTAGCATCCCACCTACCCCAAAGAGGTTAACAAAAAATATGGAGAGGGGCCAGCTGATTATAAGACTGTATCATCTACATATAAATGGATAGAGAGCTTCCTACTGCCTGAGCTATGTTGTTGATATAAATTGAGAAGAGCATGGGGCCTAGGATCGAGCCTTGGGGTACACCTTTGGTGCCAGGCAGTGGCTGAGACAGCAGATGTTCTGACTTTATACACTGCACTCTTTGAGAGAGGTAGTTAGCAAACCAGGCCAAAGACCCCTCAGAGACACCAATACTCCTTAGCCTGCCCACAAGAATGGAATGGTCTACCGAATCAAAAACTTGGCCAAGTCTATAAAACAAATAAATGGTGACATCATTGAGGACCTTTAAGGTTGCAGTGACACATCCATAACCTGAGCGGAAACCAGATTGCATATCAGAGAGAATAATATAGACATCAAGAAAGCCAGTCAGTTTATTTCAATTCTTTCCAAGACTTTTGATAGGATCAGCTTGATCTCCCCTTTAAATAAAGGATGAACCATGGCTGCCTTCCAAAAAATGGGAACCTCCCCAGAGAAGAGAGACAGAATTGGCGATTATAGGGGCAGACGGTGAACAGATCGCTAGGTGGAATCCAAGCAGTAGTGCAGCAGGCAACGGGAGTAAGAGTCACACCCACTTGCGAGAAGCTTTTATTTCTGGAGGCAGATTTCTTGTAGAAAATGCCAGTGGGTGTGCTACGTGACCAAATGGGGGCAGCCTAGAACAGAGCATGTGTCTAATACAGTATGAAGCTTCGGTCTGGCCCGGGGTCCACGGAGCCAGGGCCAGCTGAAAACCCAGAACACACTGGAAGGGGGTCAACCCAGTGGAGGAGTGACGTAGCGCCTATGGAAGGAATCGTGCCCACTCGCCCTGACAGTCCTAACAGTGACTCCTCAGGAACCTCCCCAACTCCTGGTTCATCCTCTCTACCTGCCCGTTGGACTGAGGCCAGTACCCAGAAGTGAGGCTGACTATGACCCCAACCTTCTCCGTACTCTTGATGTGAATTAGGTGCCCACGGTCGGAGACGATGTCCTCCGGAAGGCCATAATGCCACAAGACCTGCTGGAAGAGTGCCTCAGCAACATGGAGAGCAGTGGATAGACCAGGAATAGGGATTAAACGACAGACTTAGAAAATCTATCCACCACCACCAAAATGGTGGTGAAACAGTCGGAGGAGGGGAGATCGGTTACAAAGTCAATGGATAGATGTGACCAGGGTCGCTGAGGCACAGGAAGCAGCAGGGTCTTCCCTGCTGGAGCATTCCGGGGGGATTTGGTTTGAGCACATACGGATCAGGAGTTGACCTGGCGACTGACGTCCGGTGCTAAGGTGGGCGACCAGTATTTCCCAGATGGATTGGGTAGTGCGAGAAAAACCTGAATGTCCAGCGATGACAGTTGTGTGTGCTTAGGTCAGAAGCCGGTCCCTTATCCCTGTGGGAACGTAAATGTGCTCGGGAGGACAATTAGTGGGTGCCGGCTCCCTCTCCAGAACCTCCCTCTCCAGATGTCCCCATCTATGTCCCAGACCACAGGAGCTACGACTCGGGAGGATGAAATTATAGGCGGATTCTAGACAGGACCTTCTCCCGAATCGTGGAGACGGGTCAGCGTGAAGTCGAACTTTGTGAAAAACAGGGCCCACCTCGCTTGGCATGGATTCAACTTCCTCGCTGTCTGTATGTACTCCAGGTCCCGATGGTCGGTGAGAATAGCGAATGGCTTCTTGGCGCCCTACAGCCAGTGTCTTCACTCCTGAAGTGCCAACTTCACCGACAGGAGCTCTCGATCACCGACGTCGTAATTCTTCTCTGAAGGGGACAGTTTTTAGAGTAAAAAGCAAATGGATACAATTAATTTAGGTTACCCGTAGTTGAGACAGAACTGACCCCACGCCGACCTCTGAAGTGTCCACCTTCACCACAAAGGATATTGTGGGATCTAGATGTTTGAGCAATGGGGCAGAGGTGAAACGTCCTTTACCTTCTTGACGCTACCCATCCCATTAGCAGGATAACAACCGCTGAATTGTGTGAGTTGTTAGGCAAATTTTAACTACTGAACTTATTTAGGCTTGCCAAAACAAAGGGGTTGAATACTCATTGACTCAAGACATTTCAGCTTTTCATTTTTAATTAATTTGTGCAAAAACTCAAAATATTGTTGGTAGTCCAGTGACACAAAATGTCAATTTTAATCCATTTTAAAATAAGATTAAAACACAACAAAAATTTGGAAAAAGAGGAGTGTGAATACTTTCTGATGGCACCCCAGGTTGTGGTTACTGTTGTCTGACTAAACTGTATGTCTTTGACCAACAGGTGTTGTCATGCAGAAGCCTTCACTCTCCACAGACCAATCATATTCTTGCTTCTTGCATGGAGAGGAGATCCAACTCACCTGCACTCTTCCATCCCGTATCCTCTGTAATGCTGTGGAGTTCATCTTCTATCTGAATGGAGACTCCATCATGACCGTGCCCATTGGATCCTCACAGCCCAGGCCTACTTTAACAAAGTTTAAGCTGGATGCTTCACACCAGGGCAGTTACCGCTGTCTCTACAGAACCCTCTCGAACAGCCAAGCCATCAGCTCCCCTTAGAGCAACATTACTAAAGGTGAGGTGGCAGTTGGGAAACAAGTGTTGCCTAATATATATGTATATGTTCAAGATTCAGAGCCTTGATAGAGACAAGACACTGATTACCTTGTCCATCAACACACATTTCTCAGTTACAAGGTGTGAATATGGAACCACATGACTTTCAAATTGCTGTTTACTTCCTTCCCAGTGGTCCTGCTACAGCCCAACATCTCTCTCAGTCCTCCAAATGGAGGGATGTTTTGAGAACCTCAGGGGCCAGAGGTGGTCAGGGGCCACAGCTTCTCCATCACCGGCTCCATTCAGCCACAGTATCCTGGAGGCCTCTTCTATCTAGACTTCTCTGGGTCCAACAGAACAGATACTAAGCCAGCAGTCAACCACTCTGCCTCCTTCCACTTTCCTGTTGCAGAGTATACAGACCAGGGGAAATACAGCTGCAGCTATGGAGTCAACATCTCTACCTGGTCATTCAGTTCGGGTAATAGTGAACTAGCTGTCACCATTAGAGGTAAAATAAAACATGCTTTAAAATAAAGTTATTGAACATTGCTTTTACGTGATATTAACCCAAAGAGAGAAAATTCTTAGTATTGTAACATTACTTACCATCCTTCATATCACATTTTTTGTTTTGCTTTTATATTATATTGATTTGCTATCTACAAGTATTGATCTGTAGGTCTCAGCCTTTCAAATACTGACCTTTTCCTCGGCATCCATGGTCCCCATCATCGCCTCTGGAAGGACTGGTGGATTAGCACTGCTCTTTCTGCTTCTGCTTGAAACGTACGTGATATATCACGATGCTGTAAACTCAACGGCTGAATCTGAACTTGATTTACGCCTTGAGTTTGAAAAGTTAAGTTAAGCAGCATCTCAACATCGGCCTAAAGACTTTTGTTGATGCATAATGTTGTTTGGAAGTTGATGTTTTTATTCCCCAGAGTTTGCTGTTGCGAATATTCATGAGCACACTGTTATGCAACAGGTACTGACACCAGACACAACAGAGGGGAGGACAACGAAGAGGAAGAGGAGGAGGACTATGTGAACGTTGAAAACGTCTGCTATAACAGAGGTCTGGAGAGAGTGAAGGGCGAAAAGAAGAATGGGAAGGAAAAAGCGCACATCTGTGAGAAATTGGAGGATGTCTATGTCAAAGAGGAGGAGGGTGTAAGGGAGGGAAAGGGTGTTTGTGGCGGGTCTCATGAGAAAATGAATAGTGTAGATGATGATGAAGATTACTTTAATGTCTCTGTCTATGACAATGCTGTACCACATGACATGAATGAAGACATTTATCAAAACGATTAAGAAAAGTAACAGCGGTGGCAGGTAGCCTAGTGGTTAGAGCGTTGGACTAGTAACCGAAAGGTTGCAAGATCGAATCCCGGAGCTGACAGGGTAAAAATCTGTCTTTCTGCTCCTAAACAAGGCAGTTGACCCACTGTTCCTAGGCTGTCATTGTAAGTAAGGATTTGTAACCAATTGAAATGTTCAGCATATTTGATCCAATGGGTTGAATTCCAAACTGTAGTTGGTGTATGCATTGGTGGGGTGTCACTTTGTGTCTTTGATCAGTTCCAGTGTTGTTGAGGAACTAGCATTATGTGTTTTAACTGTTGGGTGATTGCATTAAACTGAACTGGATCCTCATTGCATGTTTTTGAGATGAACTGTCATGTCTCCAATTCTTCTTTGAAGGGGAGTAGAAGGTGTTCCACCAAGTGAGACAAGGTCCAACCATAAAAATAGTATGAGCACTGGGAAGCGAAAGGTGTGACTCTCGACTCGCTATTTTGGGCCTTTGCCTTCCTAATCTACTTCCTTAGGTCAAGACCATCAAGCTCTCATTTTTGATTTTCCCTGGTTTGTCTATCAATCAAACAGGGTACATGGGCTTTACTAGCAGCAACAACTGTTTACCCTAGATACAACAGCAAAAAAATAGGAAGTAACAGAGGAGCTGTGCACAGACAGAGACTGGTCATCACACATTTTACAAGAAAGCTTATTCAGTTCTACAAGAGAAAATACCTTTCTTAATTTCTGAAATGAAGATCAAAATATTGAAAAGTCTCCTCTATCTGACAATGGGTGAGTTTAACTTCCAAAACGTGCAATTTAATTTCATATCTGTCAGCAAAGGGAGAACACTGTGTTGCTTGAAATTCATGTTGTTAACGGCAGTTTTTTTTAATAAGATCTGCATAAATAGGAGGTATTAAGTTCAGGGGAAGGACCGGAGTTATCACACATACTGAAGTGCGTTAATATAGCCTTTTTGTCTGTGTTATTTCTCACTTAATTTCATTTGAGAGAAAAACAATTGCCACACAGAAGATTGTGAAAAAATAAAACATGAAAGTAGGTCACTTCTGAAGTAGTTATGGTGGCTGGTTAGAAGTACAATAGTTTAAGGCAAAAAAAAAAACAATCTTGAGGTAAATGTGAGCGAGGTGTAAGATGAAATCCATCCAAGGTCACATAGTGTCCACCACTTTATTCTAGGGTTCAAAATCTAACAAACAAACTAAATGGATATATGAGCTACTTATAAGCAGTTAATAGTTCATCGTCATAGCATAGTACATGCTTTTGGTTCAATTGAATTTTGTTTCTGCTAAATAGACATTCTCACTATCCATCATTACTTCCCCTTTTTAGAAGCAGTTTTTTTTCAAACACGTTTTCTGAGGAGAGGGGTTGACAGGGTTAACTTGAAAGTGAAACATTGGGTTTGTCAGATATTTTTTAAACAGACATTTCATCTCACATACTGAACTTGTTTCTTGAGTCTAAAGTTGTAAAGAGAAATAGGGAGGTGTTATCTAGCCAACGGATCCATTTGTCTAAGGGACTTGGTTCTGTAACCTGAATGAATGTGTGCATTTATGTGAGAAATCAGCTTACGCACCTACAGTTGAAGTTGGAAGTTTACATAAACCTTAGCCAAATACATTTAAATTAAACTCAGTTTTTCACAATGCTGACATTTAATCCTAGTAAAAATTCTCTGTCTTACGTCAGTTAGGATCACCACTTTATTTTAAGATGGTGAAATGTCAGAAAAATAGTAGAGAGAATTGTTTATTTCAGCTTTAATTTCTTTCATCACATTCCCAGTGGGTCAGAAGTTAACATACACTCAATTAGTATTTTGTAGCATTGCCTTTAAATTGTTTAACTTGGGTCAAATGTTTCAGGTAGCCTTCCACAAGCTTCCCACAATAAGTTGGGTGAATTATGGCCCATTCCTCCTGACAGAGCTGGTGTAACTGATTCAGGTTTGTAGGCCTCCTTGCTCGCACACGCCTTTTCAGTTCTGCCCACAAATGTTCTATAGGATGAGGTCGGGGCTTTGTGATGGCCACTCCAATACCTTGACTTTGTTGTCCTTAAGCCATTTTGCTACAACTTTAGAAGTATGCTTGGGGTCATTGTCCATTTGGAGGAGCCATTTGCGACCAAGCTTTAACTTCCTGACTGATGTCTAGAGATGTTGCTTCAATATATCCACATAATTTCCCTTTACTCATGATGCCATCTATTTTGTGAAATGCACCAGTCCCTCCTGCAGCAAAGCACCCCCACAACATGATGCTGCCACCCCTGTGCTTCATGGTTGGGATGGTGTTCTTCGGCTTGCAAGCCTCCCCCTTTTCCTCCAAACATAACGATGGTCATTATGGCCAAAACAGTTATATTTTTGTTTCACCAGACCAGAGGACATTTCTCCAAAATGTACAATCTTTGTCCACATGTGCAGTTGCAAACCGTAGTCTGGCTTTTTTATGAGAGTTTTGAAGCAGTGGCTTCTTCCTTGCTGTGCAGCAACTGAGTTTGAAGGTAGGCCTTGAAATACATCCACAGGGACAACTCCAATTGACTCAAATTATGTCAATTAGCCTATCAGAAGCTTCTAAACCCATGACCAAATTTTGGGGAATTTTCAATTTTTTTTAAAGGCAGTCAATTTAGTGTATGTAAACTTCTGACCCACTGGAAATGTGATACAGTGAATTATAAGTGAAATAATCTGTCCGTAAACAATTGTTGGAAAAATGTCTTGTGTCATGCACAAAGTAGATGTCCTAACCGACTTGCAAAAAGTATAGTTTGTTAACAAGAAATTTGTGGAGTGTTTGAAAAGCAAGTTTTAATGACTCCAACCTAAGTGTATGTAAACTTCCGACTTCAACTGTGGGTCAGAGGCAGGCAAACCTGTTCCTGGAGAGCCGCAGGGTATGAAGGATTTTGCTTTAACTGACCCGAAAGACCAGGTGTGTTGAATTCGTTTCAGGAAACTAGGCCTATTTCGCGGTTCACTAATTCACATGAGAGACAGTTGACCGAAATCCTTCCTCGAATATGTGAACTTTAATGTGCCTTAATAACAAACATGTATGCCATCTGTAAATCTGAATAAAATTGTTAAATTACGAGCCTAATTGGTTTAGCCACAGAAAAAGGCAGCAACCATCCCGCTAGCCATAATTGTCTGAGATAATGTGTAGGCTGGACATGCCAAGAGATGAGTTTGAATTGGTCAGCCGTATAGCACTCTGTATATTTGAGCTGGTCATTATGTCTAGGTAATCCTCTCTAATGCTGCTTTTTTTAAAACAAATCATTAGTAAAACCTCATAAGTGTTGCTCTCCACTCTGGAGGACCGAGTTTTGATATCAGTGGAATTTGAGTATGATAGCTAAGGAGATGGAGAAAACATCTGTCTCTGGATTACATCTTCAAACTAAGGGCAACCATGGCATCTGACAGGAGACGCGTCCATCCATGAATGATGTATACGGGTAAAATAGTCTGGCTAGCTACATTTTCAGATATTACACGTTTCTAATTTTGACAGAAAGTGGTTTAATTTCAAGTTAAAGTGTACTGTTAGCTAGCTAACATTAGCTGGCTGGCTCGCTAGCTAACGTTAGATGTATGATCTTATTATTCACATCTCAGAGCCATTTGCTTGGCTAGCTATAGCCTAATGTTAGCTAGCTATCATTGAACCTAGTTGGTTAGCTACCTTCAGATTCATGCAGGGTAGTAACGTCATGAGTTGGGATTATGGTTCATTATTTACCTAGCTAGCTAGCTAACATTAGCTGGCTGGCTCACTAGCTAACAGTACGTGTATGATCGTATTATTCATATCTCAGAGCCATTTCCTTGGCTAGCTATAGCCTAATGTTAGCTAGCTATCATTGAACCTGGTTGGTTAACTACCTGAGATTCATGTAGGGTAGTAACATCATGAGTTGGGATTATGATTCATTGTTTACCTAGCTATCTATCTACATGTCTTAACAAAACATGTCTGTGCAAGTAACCATTCCGGGTGTTTTCGTAAATTCGGTCTGGCCATCTACTCCGATTTCAGAGCACTCTCGTCTGAGTGTGCCAGAGCACCGAATAACTTACACGTTAAATATGGCCGGTGTCAGCAAACATCGGCAAAAAATCGTAATTAAATTGTTGCCAGCAGCACAGTTACAGTCTCCAACACTATGGATAACATCAGAGTGGGGTGTTCTCTCATTTGTAGCTAGCAAGCTAGCCAATGTTAGCCAGTTGTTGTGAGGTTAGAACGTTCGGATCAACCCTACTCATCTGCCAGAGTGTCTAGTCTGTTCTCTGAACGTCCCGAGAGCGAAACACTCTGAATTTATAAACGGACAGTCTGACAGCACAGTTGCCGTCACCAACGCTCTGGATAACATAACAGCCTAACCAGCTCTCCTCGGGCGAGTAATGTTCAGTGAGCTGGAAGTAGCTAGCAAGTTAGCTTGGGTGCTTGACTGCTGCTGTTAGTACAGAACACTCGGATCAACCCTTAAAGAGATGGGTGGGGCTAAAACTTAAGAGGGTGTGAACGATGCTGAATGGGTGTAGACAAAGGGATCTCCAGTAGTAGTACCAAAACTATTCAAAGGCCATTTTCTCAAAGGTGAGTTTACAAGTTTATCAACTTTCAGAGAATAATTGCTTTCCTATTGTTCCTCAACTGTAGTGTATGAGATATACTTTTGTAGCTCTGAGTCTCTACTGGTACCAATGTAAAAAATAAATAAAAAACACCATTTCAAATTTTGCTACATTAGACCGATTTGAGTCGGTCGGTCACATTTAGTCAATCACTGAACTGACCAACTGAGCTAATTGATCAGTTCAGTTATTGACTAAATTCAACAAACTTGGTCTTCCAGGCTAGTTAACTCCAAATCCGGTGTACCCTGCGGTTCTCTATGACTAGGTGTTGAATGTACATGTGCCCAGAGACAGCAACCTTACCTTACCTGGGGGAGCTGCGTGCCCACGCATGCGCACATTTTAAAAGGGAACATTGCTCATGGCCACCAAACAAAACCAGCCACCTCACAGCTTGCAAGCTGACCTCTTATTCGGCCAGTCCAAGCAGATTATTGTTGGTTCAGATGGTGACGAAATCTAAATATGTACAAAAAGGAAAAATACAAAAAGGCATGCCCAAACTAAAGACTCAAAAACATATGAAAATTCTCATTGCCAATGTTCCCTCAAATTTATTTTGTCACTACACACAAGTCTGAGCGCAAACTTGAACGTTGTGAAAATTCTGTGAACACTGAGGCTGTACCCGCTGTAATTTAGTTTTAACACTGGATAAGTATGCTACTGTGGCTATTTGTTCATAGTATATGCCTACCAAAGAGGCCTACTGTACCATCAAAAACAATGGAGAAAATGCATCCCATAGCATTTTAACATGTAAATAACTATTGAAATAACTGTTCTATGATACAGCCTACAGAAGCAGCCAATGTGTAGTGTTCAATGTAGGCCTACATTCCATGAGACTTTTAAAAACAAGCCGTTTAGCCACTTATCCTTCAGACAAGGATGTGAGTGAAAATGTTGTTGTATTGTCTTGTTTGATGTTTGATGCAAAATAAAATGCATTGATATTCCCATACCATTATTATTATGACAGCAAATCAGACAAAAATGTATGCTACCCTACTACGTAGCTTATTCAAGCCGGTCTCAAAATGCTTTTCTTTAATTCTTTAAGACATTGAAAATCTTTTTTATCTGCCTCGCTTTTCAAAGATAGCTAGAATCACTCCCCCACTGCTGACCAGAAATTAGCTATTACTGAGCTAATAACTCACTAATTAGCAAAGAATAGGCCTATGAACAAATGTGCACATGTGGCTACATGCGGTTCTTCGCTTTGATCTCAACACAATAGCATCTGCTCATGACCGCTCGTGCCTGTCAATGGAGTCTTGCATAGTTTGTTTTGTTTCGGTATGTTGCATTGAAAGAGGCTAATGTTATGTTGATTCGATCACAATTCCCACAGTGAAGAGAAACGTTGATAGTGTTAACTAACGGGGTGGGAACTCTAGTAAAGTTTTGTGAAGTTCCATCTCGTGTGTCTCTGCTCAGGTTGATATTTCTTCTGCGCAGCAGTCCTGGGGGAGCTGCGTACCCACGTCTTACAAGGGAACATTGCTCATGGCCACCAAACAAAACCAGCCACCTCACAGCTTGCAAGCTGAGAATTGCCTTAATGTGATGTGCTTATCAACCAGGATCAGCACCTGGGGGAATGGAGTGTGGAAGTGGTAGTGAGCTGTAGTGTGCAGTCTAAACTACCTTACCTATTCCCTAACAGGAAGTCAAGCCTCTGACTGTGGTCAGAACAACCTGAATCCTGGTTTAGGAAGGCCACCAAAAATCCTGAAATTTCCATCCCTAACTATAACATTTTCCGACAAGATAGAACTGCCAAAGGGGATGGAGTTGTAATCTACTGCAGAAATCTCTGAGGCTGGAGTCTTATATCTCCCTCTCGAACTTTAAGCATCAGCTGTCTGAGCAGTTTACCGAGCACTGTACCTGTACACAGCCAATCTGTAAATAACACACCCAACTACCTCATCCCTATATTATTACTTACCCTCTTGTTCTTTTGCACCCCAGTATCTCTACTTGCACATCATCATCTGCACATCTATAACTCGAGTATTAATGCTAAATTGTAATTATTTTTTCGCTTCTAGGGCCTATTTATTGCCTACCTCCCTACTCTTCTACATTTGCACACACTGTACATCAATTTTTATGTTCTTTTGTGTTTTTGACTGTACGTTTGTTTATGTGTAACGCTGTGTTGTTGTTTTTGTTGCACTGCATTGCTTTACCTTGGCCAGGTCGCAGTTGTAAATGAGAACTTGTTCTCAACTGGCCTACCTGTTTAAATCAAGGTGAAATAAAAATAAATAAAAAATCTTTCACGCAGCATACCTCTTGAGCATGTGGATTGATGCTTGTGACAGTTCATGCGATGAACCACAGAAGACTGCCTGTGAGCTCGTCTTCAGTATGATTTTGCTGACAGTATCAAGTGGTTTCAGCTGTACATTTACTGCATACAAAAATATTTTGAGACTGCCTACCACTAATTTCATACATTTCTTTTTCTCTATTAGTTTATCCACTAAATGTGTTACCTGCTGGTAAGTGAATCTCCTTGAGATAGTTGTGGCAATTACTTTTTTCCCATTGAATGAACAAAAAGTCTATAGCATATTCTTTATAAAAAATAAAGTCATAGTGTGATGCACAAATCCGATACATTCGCTGAGTTGTTAATAAATAGGTTTATAAAAAAAGATGGCCAATTAAGCAAACCTGTGAATTTTGATGAATGTCTGCCCAGGTAAGAGGGTCACATAGTCTTGCCATTCCAAGTTCTTTCATGACACATCTGTTCACAGTTGATATCATGAAATGCATGATGTCCTGAGGTTCATTTCATCATCTAAAAACCACCCAGTTCCGTGCCTTGTAAATGACCTTGACTTTAATGTTTGTCTTTTTCCGCCTCCAAGCTGCCCAGGTCAGGCTGGTCAATGGGACGGGTCGCTGCTCTGGGAGAGTGGAGATCTATTACAGTGGCCAGTGGGGAACAGTGTGTGATGGGATATGAATGATGCTGCGGTGGTGTGTGGACAGCTGGGTTGTGGGAGTGCTGTAGGTGCCCCTCTTCGTGCTCATTTTGGTCAGGGTAGTGAACCAACCTGGCTGGATGATGTGAAGTGCTCTGGTAGTGAAAGCTACCTCTCAGAGTGCTCACACAGAAGTTTTGGAGTTGCAGACTGTAATCATGGTGAAGATGCTGGTGTTTTCTGCCTCTCAGGTAGGGAGTGGTTTTATCATGTATTGAAATGATTGCAGAAATAGTAAAGAGAGATAAAAGATGTTAAACAAAGCCTGGGGCCGGACACGTCCGACTACATTCTTTTAGAATACTGCTGCTTGTGATTTGAATGTATGTATGTTCAGTTATGTGCAGTGAACAGGACATAACGTGAAATGGAGTCCTACATGTATCTGTATCTTGTAACTAATACACAGAACCTTTGTACAGGTTTAACCCTGAAGAGACCTACCCTCTCTAGAACGCCTTCCCATTCAGCTTTTTCACCTGGTGAAACGGTCCAGTTCATCTGCTCTGTCCCACAGTGAATTTCCATCTCTGCAACATTTGCCTTATATATGGGGGGGGGATCTTCAATAATGACAAAGGCAGTTGGAACCACTCAGACCAGTAAGACTTTCACATTGTCCAGTCTGCAATCTGCACACCAGGGAAGGTACAGTTGTTTACAACAGATAACCCAGAATGGTCAGAAAATGATCAGCTCTTCTTCAAGCAACTCCATGGACATCACTATTGGTGAGTAAGACCGCAAACACACTTACAGTTGAGGGCACTAAAATGCTTTATAAAAACTGATTTTGCATAACCGGTTTTAGTAACATACTATCACTAGAGCAACTTGTTGCACACGCATTGCAGCAATTCTTCTGCCACAAACTGTTCAATGCCCGCTTCTGTAAGGTTACATAAGCAGTGCCTCCAGAAAGTATTCACACCCCTTCACTTTTTCCACTTTTTCCACATTTGTCAGCAATTTACACAAAATACTCTGTCAAAGTGGCAGAAAAAGTTGATCTTTTTTTTTTTTAAACATAATGGAAAATAAACCCTAATATATCTGAATTAGAAAAGTATTCAAACCCCTGAGTCAATACATGTTAGAATCACCTTTTTTACCAAGATCTTAGCTGTGCAATTTAACATCTAACTAAGATGTTTGGTGCAGTATTTCTCAAGTGAAAAAATGTGCATGAAAACGATTAGTCTCTCGTTGAATGACAACAAACGCTTCATTGAAGAATCCCTAATGCTGACCAATCACCGACGAAGGGGCGTAGACTTCAGCCACTTCGGGTTGCCTCAGGAAAAAAAATGTGTGTGCACGAACAGCCGAAAAAACCATTGCAGAAGACCAAAACGAACCAAAATGTCCACAAACTGTTCTGAGCTGTTTCGGATGGGAAGCAAGTGGATGTCTTAACTCTCAACAGTAAGTTGAGACCCCGACGGCCTAGGACCCTTATCGACCGTTTATGTCGCTCATGCCTGGAGCCGGCCCTGTAGGTAGCGATAAAGTGTCTCGGCAACAGTATAGATAATAAACAGTAACAGCAGCGTAAGTGATGAGTCAAAAAGGGTCAATGCAGAGAGTTAAATAGTTTACCAAAAGCTACCCTGACTAACTATTTAGCAGTCTTATGGCTTGGGGGTAGAAGCTGTTCAGGGTCCTGTTGGTTCCAGATATCGTGCATCAGTACCGCTTGCCGTGCGGTAGCACAGAGAACAGTCTATGACTTGGGTGGCTGGAATATTTGACAATTTGACAACAATCTTCCTCTGACACTGCCTGGTATAGAGGCCCTGGATGGCAGGAAACTTGGACCCAGTGATGTACTAGACCGTACGCACTACCCTCTGTAGCGCCTTGTGGTTGGATGCCAAGCAGTTGCCATACCATTATATTAATATGTGACTTGTTATGTGACTTATTATGTGACATGTTAAGCAAATTTTTACTTCTGAACTTATTTATTAGTGCATTAGTTCCGCTTGCCGAGAGAACAGAGAGAACAGTCTATGGATGGAGTCGCTGACAATTTAGAAAAACATAATTCCACTTATACATTATGGGGTACAGTCTATATGCCAAATCTCAATTGAATACATTTTAAATTCATGTCGTAACACAACAAAATGTGGAAAAAGAGGTGTGAATACTTTCTGAAGGCACTATGGGTTAATATTTCACCACATACACAACTGCCATCTCTTGTTTAGCATTAAGAAGACTTATTGACATGTTATTGATAGCTGACAATATTGTTTCCCAGTTCAGGCAGCATTCCAGAGGCAAAAAGATCAAGTTTGTGCTTTAGACTGCATGAAGACTGAGTTTTTCAAGTTTTTGCAGTCAGTCTTTATGCTGGAGCAGTTTAAAATATTACATTTATTGGTTTTAAGTTAACCAAACCAACATACAGATGTGGTCAAATGTATGAAGCAACTTGTCGAATTGCTATTTTTACCTATAGGCACCTGCAACTAACCACAGGTGAGAAATTTCACATTAACGAGAATCATTGCCTCTAACCAAATTAATCAGAATTTTAAATAATTTAATCCAGACCATTTTATTATTAGTATTTTATTGAAACATCACCTTTTCAGTTTAGGTCTGTGCAATTGTAAACCAAACATATACATTGGAAACACCAGCGTTTTTTCCATTTCCACGTATTTTTGAAGAAATAGTGAATCGTACAAGGCTGCCAATACATTTGACCGTGTCTGTACAGTCATCGCAACCCGTGCTGCTGTTTTCGCATACCTCCACCCCAGACCCTAACTAATTGTTGTTCTGCTATCTTTTTATAAGGGGGGGGGGGGGTGAGATATTCTGCTCTGATCCACAGCAAAACAATTATTTAACTGGCTTTATTATGACTATATTACACCTTGATTTCTCAGTGACCAATCAATCAAGTTGATTTATAAAGCCTTTTTTACATCAGCCAATGTCACAAAGTGATAAGTGAAAAGCCCAAACAGCATGCAATGCAGATGTAGAAGCACGGTGGCTAGGAAAACTCCCTGGAAAGGTAGGAACCTAGGAAGAAACCTAGAGAGAAACCAGGCTCTGAAGGGTGGCCAGTCCTCTTCTGGCTGTGCCGGGTGGAGATTATAACGGTACATGGCCAAGTTGTTCAAACGTTCATAGATGACCAGCAGGGTCAAATAATAATAATAATCACCTTGGTTGTAGAAGGTGCAAAAGGTCAGCACCTCAGGAGTAAATGTCGGTTATCAATAGCCGATCATTCAGAGATAGAGACAGTAGGTGCGGTAGAGAGAGAGAATCGAAAACAGCTGGCCCGGGACAAGGTAGCACGTCTGCTGAACAGGTCAGGGTTCCATAGCCGCAAGCAGAACAGTTGAAACTGGAGCAGCAGCATGACCAGGTGGACTGGGAACAGCAAGTGACCCTCTAAAAGCCCCAAATAAATCTGAGATCTGCCACAGAGGTTGCCTAGGGTGACGGAGTTGACATCATCTGCTCCGTCACAACACAACACTTGGGTGGAGCATTCAAATTAAAGAAGACTTTAGGCTCGTTCAAAATGGACAAAACCACAAGTAGCAACTCTGTCATCTTCAACGTTCCTAAAGAGGTCTTTAGCCATGAGGGGTCATACCGATGTCAGTATGAGACTAGGGTATTCAGTCGAGACTCAGCTCCCCTCAAAGTGACTCTGTTGAATTCTCTGTTATAGGTGAGCAACTAAACATTAATGGGTGAACACCATCAGCAAGAGGAACACTGGGTTCCGAGATTATACGTTCTTTAATGCAAGAGTTTGGATATCTCTTCATAATGTATTCTAACATAGTGTTCTCTTGTCGAGAAAGATTACTATTATGCTGCATTTTAGTGCACACGTTAACAACCTGCTCTTGTCTTTTGCTAGTTGTCTTGTTACAGCCCAACATCTCTCTCAATGCTCCAAATGGAGGGATGTTCTGGGGACTTCAGGGGCCAGAGGTGACCAGGGGCCACAGCTTCTCCATCACCTGCTCCATTCAGCCACAGTATCCTGGAGGCCTCTTCTGCCTGAAATTCTCTGGGTCCAACAGGACTGAAACTGAGCCAGCAGTCAACCACTCTGCCTCCTTTCACTTTCCTGTTGCAGACTATACAGACCAGGGGAACTACAGTTGTGTTTATGAAGTTAATGTCTCCACCCTGTCATTCCATTCTACCAAGACAGAGTTGCTGACGGTCAGCATTCGAGGTAAAATACATTTTATTTGTATGTTTTCTAGTGCATAACCATGAAGGCCATATGTAAGGATTGTGAGTAGAAAAAAATATAGATATCAGTCCTATCATTCTTGCAATATTTGTTTAAGACCAATGTTTTACATTGCAGAAGAATTTGATAGCTATGCGAATTATAAAATGTGGTCTTCTGAAAGATGTTGAATATGGTGTTTCTCTCCATAGCATCCATAGTCCCCGTTATTGCCTCTGGTGCAATATGTGGGCTACTGCTCCTCCTCCTGCTGCTCATTCCTTGTCTAGTCTGGAGGAAGATAAGCAGCAGAGAGCAGTCTATTATGATAAACCCAAGAGAAAGTAAGATCTAGCTCCTCTAAACAGGATTCAGGTTCGGGCTGCAAAATAACCAGGTTTTCAAGAACACTCAGTTGGAAGATTCCTGAAAATCAGGAAGGATTCATCAGGAAATATGGAATCCTCCAACCAGGATATCTTGAAAACCTGGACATTTTGATTACTGTAATTGTTCAACCCTAATTTTGTTATGGTTTTGTACTATTTATGATATCTATTCATGCATATATTCACTGACGTTATTTATATGAATTAAACTGATCAATCCCTCAGCTGCCAATAACATTAGCACATATGGAAACACTGTGGTTGCAGCGAGTGAAGAAAATGATGAAGAGGACTATGTCAACGTAGAAACCTTTGTCAACAAGAGAAAAGATGAAGACTTGAAAAAAGGATGCCATGCAGGAATGTATGTGAAAAGGGAGTTGCTTACCACTAAAAATAATGAGCAAGTCATGTGTTGTCTCTACCTTCTTGCCCTTTGTGCTGTTGTCTGTACCCGATCATATTTGTACCCTGTTTTGTGCTGCTACCATGTTGTGCTGCTGCCATGTTTTGTTGTCATGTGTTGCTGCCATGTTATGTTGTTGTCTTAGGTCTCTCTTAATGTAGTGTTGTGGTGTCTCTCTTGTCGTGATGTGTGTCAGCGAGTGAGGAAAATGATGAAGAGGACTATGTCAACGTAGAAACCTTTGTTAAAAGCAAAGATGAAGACTTGAAAAAAGGATGCCATGCAGGAATACATGTGAAAAGGAAGTTGCTTACCACCAAAAATAATGATAAAAAATGTCTGCAGTTATGAAAGGATAACCAGTGCCAAGATCCTGACCTGCAGTCCAGGGGCCAGATTCACGAAACCTTCTTAAAAAGACATTTATTCTTAACTGGCATTTTTTCCTAAAATATAGACTTAAGAAGAAAGTTAAGCAAAGTTGCTATTCCTCAATATAGTTATTGGAAATAGGTTTTTCCTAAGAAAAAAGTTAAGAAGAAATGTGATAAACGTAACTTCATGACAGCTAAACCCTTGTCTCAAGACACATGGGTACTTTTGTAACCATTAATGTTTTCTTGCTCCACAGAAACAGTTGGCTACCGGATATTTAAATACAGCAAGATTGCAAATTAAACACGCACTATATAGCAAGCTAGTAATTAACAATATATTACAATATTCAATAAGTGTTAAATAGCTAGCGCTATCTCGTAAATTTGCAAAGAGGACCTTGCTTAACTTAGCTAACGTGAACGTCGTTAGCTACGTTGGATTTAATGTCTTTACACGTTTGCTAGCTAAAGTAGGTAACTAACTTACCGGTTGCGCAGTCCCTCTACCACCATCTCTATGATGGACGACACCTTCTCCTCCAGCTGGTCCACATAAATGGTCTCTCGGCTCCCTTCTTCTTAGTAGCTTACTTGATGTCAGAACATTTTTTTTTCATGGCGTCACCGTCCCTTGCCATACCCCCGATGGCAGAGACAGGCTCGGCCACTCTCGCCCATCCTCTCTTTTTGGTCTCTGCAATGAACCTGCAGTTATGAAGTTTCCCCAACAGCAACTTTTTCCTGGCTGCTATTTCCTCCACCATCACTTCAAACTCTTGTTTAAGTTTTCATTGAGCTTTCTGGTTATCCATTTTTGGTTTTGATGTACAGTAGCTAATGTTAGTCTGATAGCTGTAAATGTGTGAAAGATGTTTTTTTGTTTGTGTGTAAAGGGTTAACGAGCCAGCTAAAACATTCTCATTCCCGAGACATAAAGCATAAAAAGAAATATAATACAATTGAAATATCAACACTTTATTATAGTGCGCCAAATCCCATCATCCCTGTCACATAGGCTTATTTATTGGTGTCAAGCATGCCACCTAAAGAAGATATTTACGAAGTACTTAAGTAAGATATTTACGAAGTTCTTAAGAAAATTATGAATTCCTAAGAATTGAGGAATTGCATTTACAAACTATCTTATGAACTTCTCATTTTTTTTCTTAAGTTTTTCCATAAGTAATGTTTCATGAATCTGGCCCCAGGCATGTAACTCAAATGTTTGTATTCATCCTCAGGAATGCTCCGGGATCCATGAACAAGTGTGGAAACAACCAAGGTGAAGGGCCAGAGGCAAGTGAGGAAGATGAGTCCGACTATGAAAATGCAGATATCTTCACAGAGAGGGATTTTGCTGAAGACATCTACGATGAAGACAGTGAGTCTTTAGACCTGGAGCAGCTCACTTCATGTAAATCTGGAAGGGAGAATGACTATGAAGAAGATGACAACATATACGCAAACAATGAGTGAAGGCCTTGTAATACGAATGCTGATGCAGAGATATGCCAGGAAAGGCATGAAAGGTTAGCTTTGTGAGTTGAATTATAATGGCTTAATTTAAAAACAACTTAAAAAACAAAATGTTCACTTAGTAGATACGAGTAATGGCTTTGTGTGAATATGAATTACAATGTAAATAGTTTGCGTGTATGAGTTCTAGTTGTATTGTTGCCAGGTAATTGTATGAGTTTTCTGACTTAACTTTGTTATATATATATTTTTTTAATTATGACATTATTTACTTCAGTTTAAAAAGAGTGATTGTCTTGATGAATTGGCTGAACGCATTGAACATAATCTATTATTACATTTTTTAAAGTAAATATATTAATACTTTAGACTGTTTATCTTCTATAACGTTCAGTGTGCTGTCAAGGAGTTGTGCTGTCAAAGAATAGTCGTAGCAATGACTGGTTGTGATGTGCTAAACTTGAGATCTACACTCTTAGAAAAAAGGGTCCCAAAAGGTTTTCTTGGCTTTCTGCATAGGATAACCCTTTTTGGTTCCAGGTAGAACTCTTTTGGGTTCCATGTAGAACCATCTGTGTAAAGGGTTCTACCTGGAACCAAAAAAGGATTCTTCAAAGGGTTCTCCTATAGGACAGCTGAAGAACTATTTTAGGTTCTAGATAGCACATTTTTTCCCCCAAGTGTACAGTATGACAAAAAGCAAATACACTTGTACTGTATTGTATAGAATCTAACAATAATTTTGATTTCAGTGTACATTTTTGATTATTGTGTGTGTGACTATAAAGAACATGAAATCCATGAAACCTGACTACTTATTAACAAAAGCTTAAAACTTAAATTGTTGTTGATGAACAAAAATTGTTTTGAAAATATGTGGAGATTTAAATACTGTACAGCGGGTGTTCATACATATGTTCAAGAATTAGAAATAGATCTCTGGACGCAGAAGGCCAAAATCGACCCTGACCAACAACTCTCATTTTGAAGAAACTTATCAAATGGAGCAAAAAAATAGAAAAAAAGAAGAAACCCGCACACTGCTCTTGATTGTATTACATGGAACCCAAACCGGCTGCGCGCGTGCGCCATCGTGCATAAATGTATTTTGTCCCCCCACACCAAATACGATCATGACACGCAGGTTAAAATATCATAACAAACTTTGAACCAATTATATTAATTTGGGGACAGGTCAAAAAGCATTAAACATGTATGGCAATTTAGCTAGCTAGCTTGCACTTGCTAGCTAATTTGTCCTATTTAGCTAGCTTGCTGTTGCTAGCTAATTTGTCCTGGTATATTAATATTGAGTTGTTATTTTACCTGAAATGCACAAGGTCCTCTGCTCCAACAATTCATCCACACATAAAACGGTCAACTAAATTGTTTCTAATCATCTCTCCTCCTTCCAGGCTTTTTCATCTTTGAACTTATATGGTGATTGGCATCTAAACTTTCATAGTATTACCACGACGACCGGCAACAAAGTTTGTCTTTCAATCACCCATGTGGGTATAACCAATGAGGAGATGGCATGTGGGTACCTGCATCTATAAACCAATGAGAAAATGGGAGAGGCAGGGCTTGCAGCGCATTCTGCACCAGAAATAGGAATGACTTCTATTTTAGCCCTTAGCAACGCAGATGCTCGTTGACACGCACGAGCAGTGTGGGTGCAATAATTGAATAACATAGATTCCTAAATGTATTTTGCGACCCGAACGGTGTAGTCAGGGTATCACTGTTCTTTAAAAAGCTTTACTTATCGGCCACGTGGCCTTCGTCAAAGCTTTTGTGAGTTTTTTAAATTAGCACCGTTATGTAGACAGCCCCACCCACATCCATGCCATGCATCGAATGGGGTTGGAGTCGAGAGAAAACATATAAGTGCCAAATATAAAAATGTGCATTTCATCCATATCAGAATAAAGTGTGTACATAAAACGTATTAAACACGTCTGTAAAACCACAATGAGGACATCAACCTACCAAACAAGTTTTCGATCTACCATTGACCTGACAAGCAAAATACATACAGGAAAATGGTTCCAAATAAATTGCATTATTACGTGCTCCACCACCCATGTTATTGACATGATTAATAACTTCTTGATGCACCCATCCCGTTACGGGGATCATTTTCATCAACATCCACTGAATTGCAGAGCGTCAAATTCATTAAATTGCTAAAAATATTAAATGTTCATGAAATCACAAGTGCAATATATCAAAACACAGCTTAGCTTGTTGTTAATCCACCTGGCGTGTCAGATTTTAAAAAAGCTTTTCGGCGAAAGCATACCAAGCGTTTATGTAAGGACATCTTTCTCAGCAGACAACATTTTACAATCAGCTAGCAGCCAAGTAGATTTGGCACGAAAGTCAGAAAAGCTATAAAATGAATCGCTTACCTTTGATGATCTTCGGATGTTTGCACTGACGAGACTCTCAGTTACACAATAAATGTTCCTTTTGTTCCATAAAGATTATTTTTATATCCAAAATATCTCCATTTGGTTGACGCGTTATGTTCAGAAATCCACAGGCTCGAGCAGTCATGAACAGGCTGACGAAAATTCCAAATAGTATCCGTAAAGTTCGTAGAAACATGTCAAACTTTTTTTATAATCAATCCTCATGTTGTTTTTACAATATATAATCGATAATATTTCAACCGGGACTGTAGCTTCTTCAATAGGAGAGAGAGAGAAAATGTCTGCTCCAAGCTGTTGCACATGCAAAACGCTGCTGGTACCCAGCCATCCAATGACGCGATATGATCTTTCTCGCTCATGTTTCAAAATAAAAGCCTGACGCTATTTCTCAAGACTGTTCACACCATGGGGATGCTATAGGAAAGGGAATCGGGTTGATATCCCTTTAAATGGAGCGAAGGCAGGCAATGGAACAGTGAGCTTTCAGGAAAAACAGCAATTCCGGGTTGGATTTTCCTCAAGTTTTCGCCTGCAATATCAGTTCTGTTATACACACAGACAATATTTTTGACCGTTTTGGAAACTTTAGAGTGTTTTCTATCCTAATCTGACAATTATATGCATATTCTAGATTCTGGGCCTGAGAAATAGGCAGTTTCTTTTGGGTACGTTTTTCATCCAAACATCAAAATACTGCCACCTACACTCAACAGGTTCCACATGGGCTGTGTTGTGTAGGTAAAACCTCTCGTTCTCTCAAACAGAGAATTTGTGAACATTAAAGTTCAATCAGGAAAAAGGATAGGGATTATCCAGTCGCAGTACATTTTAATGACCTAAAGCATGACATTTCTACATTTCTAGAGAAAGTTAAGATATCAGACAGGGAAGGTGATATAAATAATACATTATAAATAATATAATGTTTTGGGATTTTAACCCTCCAGACATTATTTCCTGGTCTTAATGATATATATGTTATGTTGTAAACGTGACCATGAATTATGCCCCCATTTCAGATTACTGTGACATTTTTCTTGCGCTGTACCCAACAATTTATGAAAACTTGTTTGGTAGGTTGATGTCCTCATTGTGGTTTTACAGACGTGTTTAAAACGTTTTATGTACACACTTTATTCTAATATTTGTGAAATGCACATTGTTATACTTGGTAGCACTTATTTGTTTTCTCTCGACTCCAACCCCATTCGATGCGTGGAACGGATGTGGGTGGGGCTATGTTTCCTTAACGGTGCTAATTTCAAAATACTCACAAAAGTGTGCGTGTGTGTGATGCTTATATATGCTGTCTAGTCCATGCATTTGTTACAAACCACAAGCTATTTGCAGATGGGTGTGTTGCAATGAGAACACCAGCAGCTGACTTGTCTATCCTTTGCGCTTGGGAAGAGCTGGCACCTCTTCCTCTTCTGGCCCTGACTGCTCTGAGTGGTGGTGGCATGGTTCTCTTTTATCACCCTACATCTTTCCATTGCCTCAGTTCTTCTGTGGAGATGGGGGAACCTTCCAGAAGGACAACCATCTCTGCAGCACTCCAACAATCAGACCTTTATGGTAGAGTGGCCAGGCGAAAGCCACTCCTCAGTAAAAGGCACATGCCAGCCTGCTTGGAGTTTGCCAAAAAGGCACCTAAAGGACTCTCAGACCAGGAGAAACAAGATTATCTGGTCTGATGAAACCAAGATCACTTTGGACAGAATGCCAAGCATCACACCTGGAGGAAAGCTGCAGTTGCTGGGGAAGAACCTTCCCCTACAGTTTTCTAGGAAAAGGTTCCTCACATACTAGAAGGCTGCCAGGTGGTCTGTTGCCTCTCTGAACAATCTGGTCCTCTTGTCATCAAGCCTCAGGTAGCGACGGATATCCTCATATCTCCCGACCGACGTGGTGGCTTTATTCATTGGATTCTGCAGTGGATTCAAAAATAGCTCTCGTGTGGGAATCATCCCACCTGTTCTCCACGCCGGCAAGGAGGGTTAAACCAATAAAGGCCTTTAGTTCCTCTTTGTCTCTCCACTCTGTCCCTTTTGCCGTCGCTCTTCTCCGTCCTTCTAAATATGTACACTTTAGGACCTCCTCAAAGATGCTGTCACTAATGAACAGCTCCCAGGCAACTTTTGGTGACACAGCTGTTGACCCTGGCACAGACCCTGGGCAGCTCCTCAGGATGTTATGGCTTCTGGTCCTTCCTTTAATGTGTGTTTGTCTGTGGGTGGGTGGGAGGGGGGTGGGGGGTCACTCCAGTAAGACCCCATTTTACTCAGTCTGTTTGACTGGTCTTCACTCTCCTGGTTTTCCTCCCCATCTGTAGAATCCTCTAGGACAGCTAGACTACCAGGGGCATCCACAACTCCAACTTGACCCACAGGCACCATAGTCTGTGTCATCTGAATTGGATACCTCAATTTCTGAGTCAGAGGCACAAATGGCTTCCTCATCAAGCATCTGTTAAACCATTTTTGTTGTATATCTGTCAACATTCTTATGAGCCTCCTTCTGAAACTCCTTATACTCAATGAGTTAAAAAAGGAGTAATGAAAATGGTGATTAATGAACATTAAAAGCAAGATATTTAATACATGTGTAATTAATTACTTTGATTTTATTGTTGTAGCAAAAAGAAAGGTCAGTTTGACGAGTGCAATGCAGTGAATACGTTTGGTAATACATTCAGGTCATATTTGACCCACATATGAAAACTTGGGGTAGTGATGCAAAAACTATTTTTACTTAAAAAATAAGAAAATAAAAAACAAAACTAGGATGTTAGAACATTAAAGACACATTATTTAAGGAATTCCTCTATTCTATATTATATATATATAGATGCTGACATTTTTGTTTTGGGGGGGGGTCAATACAGCAAAAAAAACATTAGGCCGGGTCATGTTGACATTAGGCCGGGTCATGTTGACATTAGGCAGGGAATTTTGAAGAAATCTATAAAGCAGAAGGACATGGTAATGCAGGTCTTATTATATCCACTAGGGAGAAGTTTTGTCACATCGTTCATTATGTCGAAACACACTACATAGTGTACACACTGTACTCTCTCTCTCTCTCTCTCTCTCTCTCTCTCTCTCTCTCTCACTCACTCACTCACTCTCACTCACTCACTCACACACACGCACGCACGCACGCACACACACACGGATCCCCCACAATAGCATCGGTGCAGTGGCCGACATGCAGCAGCGAGACAGCCTCAGAGGGAAACCCACTCTTGACTGGTGTTCACATTTATTCATTTTTTGCGTTTTTTCTCCTCCAGCCTGGCTGACACACACTGTCTGGAGCACAAGCTGCATTACTAGGTTGAGAGAACAGCAGACATGAAGAAAAAAAGGCTGCCTAAAGACAAGGATCCCACCTGGTGCCACGCCAGAGAGACAACTATATTTATCTCTTCCATACTGTTTGCCAGGGACAAGAATTCGGCCTTGGCATTTTATCCACACCAGCCCCGACTACTGCTCGCACCGCCAACTCACCCCAGACTGGTGCCCAGACCCTGTCAGCCACTGCCCAGACCCTGTCACAGACCTCAATCTACACCAGGATTGAGCCTGTGTGAGCCTTATGTCTGACATTCAGCATCCACTCTGAGTTAGACTTAGACACAGGCAGTAGGGCTGACATAACTTTGGCAGCACAGTACAGGGTTTCTCAACCATTTATGTACCAGTGACTGATGAGACATGGTCCTCCTCCTCTTTTTTAACAAGCTCATATTTAAAACAAATACAATATGTAAAAACCCCGCTGGGGCTGTCAAATCCACAAGCACCTCCTGGCATTATACCTAAAGCGGACATTGCCATTGGCTGTCGCATGAAAAGAAATCCCATGTTTCGAACACTGGAATCTGAGATGTTAATCTACAACTCGAATAAGCTGATTCATTCTTTTGTTGAATAATTTTTTATTTGAGCGTCATTATTTATATATAGCCTAAACTTTCTCGTTCTGAACTTCAAATGTGAGGGGGAGGGGTGTGGCTTTGCGAAAATAATCAAGAGCAGTTGCTCCCCGATTTGACAGCTACAGCGCAGTTACACCTCCGACACCGCCAACCCATCAGCTATGCGGCCATCGCCAGTTAACACTTTATCTGATTGAATCTATATACATATGAGATGAGTAATGTAGGCTATGTAAACATTACATAAAGTGGCATTGTTTAAAGTGACTAGTGATATGTTTCTTGCATAATAATTTGCAATTATTAAAGTGGCAAGAGATTTGAGTCAGTATGTTAGCAGTAGCTACTCAATGTTAGTGATGGCTGTTTAACAGTCTGATGGCCTTGAGATAGAAGCTGTTTTCAGTCTCTTGGTCCCAGCTTTGATGCACCTGTACTGACCTCGCCTTCTAGATGATAGCGGGGTGAACAGGCAGTGGCTCGGGTGGTTGTTATCCTTGATGATCTTTTTGGCCTTCCTGTGACATCGGGTGGTGTAGGTGTCTTGGAGGGCAGGTAGTTTGCCCCCGGTAATGCGTCGTGCAGACCTCACTACCCTCTGGAGAGCCTTACGGTTGTGGGCGGAGCAGTTACCGTACCAGGCGGTACAGCCCGACAGGATGCTCTCGATTGTGCATCTATAAAACTTTGTGAGTGTTTTCGATGACAAGCAAAATTTCTTCAGCCTCCTGAAGGCTGTTGCGCCTTCTTCACCACGCTGTCTGTGTGGGTGGACCATTTCAGTTTTTCCGTGATGTGTACACTGAGGAACTTAAAACTTAAACTTAAAACTTAACTTAAAACTTTCCACCTTCTCCACTACTGTCCCGTCAATGTAGATAGGGGGGGTGCTCCCTCTGCTGTTTCCTGAAGTCCACGATCATCTCCTTTGTTTTGTTGACGTTGAATATTTTCCTGACACCATACTCCGAGGGCCCTCACCTCCTCCCTGTAGGCCGTCTTGTCGTTGTTGGTAGTCAAGCCTACCGCTGTAGTATCGTCTGCAAACTTGATGATTGAGTTGGAGGCGTGCGTGGCTACGCAGTCATGGGTGAACAGGGAGTACAGAAGAGGGCTGAGAGCGCACCCTTGTGGAGCCCCAGTGTTGAGGATCAGCGGGGTGGAGATGTTGCTTCCTACCCTCAAATCAAATCAAATTTATTTATATAGCCCTTCGTACATCAGCTGATATCTCAAAGTGCTGTACAGAAACCCAGCCTAAAACCCCAAACAGCAAACAATGCAGGTGTAAAAGCACGGGGGCGGCCCGTCAGAAAGTCCAGAACCCATTTGCACAGTTTGCGGTCGAGACCCAGGGTTTTGAGTTTAATGACAAGTTTGGAGGGTACTATGATGTTAAATGCTGAGCTTTAATCGATGAACAACATTCTTATATAGGTATTCCTCTTGTCCAGATGGGTTAGAGCAGTGTGCAGTGTGATTGCGATTGCGTCATCTGTGGACCTATTGGGGCAGTAAGCAAATTGGAGTGGGTCTAGGGTGTCAGGTAGGGTGGAGGTGATATGGTCCTTGACTAGTCTCTGAAAGCACTTTATGATGACGGAAGTGAGTGCTACGGGGCGATAGTCATTTAGCTCAGTTACCTTAGCTTTCGAGGGAACAGGAACAATGGTGGCCCTCTTGAAGCATGTGGGTACAGCAGACTGGGCTAGCGATTGATTGAATATGTCTGTAAACACACCAGTTGGTGGCACCAGCCCATAATTTGGTCAGACCCAAATCACAAGTCATTCTCTTATAAAGTAATTCATAGTGCTTTATGAAGAAGTATAATATATAGACTACTGAGGAATTCAATAAATAAGTGGTTTCATCTAACACATCCAAGCAGGAAGGCATGATTCAAGATATTTTGATGTGCAACATACTCCAATGATTGCCATATATTTTGGGTTCACAATTAGACTATAGTTGCTATATTTTACTGTCAAAATAGGACTCCAGAATGTACTGATTTATTTTTGTTCAGTAGAGATGAATTACTTACCTTTTTCTGTATGTACAGTGCATTCCGAAAGTTTTCAGACCCCTTCACTTTTTCCACATTTTGTTATGGTACAGCCTTCTTCTAAAATGAATGAAATTATATGTTTTTTCTTATCAATCTACACACAGTACCCCATAATGACAAAGTGAAAACCGTCTTTTAGGATTGTTTGCAAAATACCTTACATACATACAATTGTTCAGACCCATTACTATGAGACTCGAAATTGAGCTCAGATGCATCCTGTTTCCATTGGTCATTCTTAAGATATTTCTACAACTTGATTAGAGTCCACCTGTGGTAAATTCAATTGATTGGGCATGATTTGGAAAGGTACACACCGTACCAGGCGGTGATACAGCCCGACAGGATGCTCTCGATTGTGCATCTGTAAAAGTTTGTGAGTGTTTTCGATGACAAGCAAAATTTCTTCAGCCTCCTGAAGGCTGTTGCGCCTTCTTCACCACGCTGTCTGTGTGGGTGGGCCATTTCAGTTTTTCCGTGATGTGTACGCCGAGGAACTTAAAACTTTCCACCTTCTCCACTACTGTCCCGTCAATGTGGTAAGGTCCCCAAATTGACAGTGCATGTCAGAGCAAAAACCAAGCCATAAGGTCAAAGGAATTGTCCGTTGACCTCGAGACAGGACTGTGTTGAAGCACAGATCTGCGGAAGGGTACCTAATAATGTCTGCAGCATTGAAGGTCCCTAAGAAAACAGTTGCCCCATCATTCGTAAATGGAAGAAGTTTGGAACCACCAAAACTCTTCCTAGAGCTGGCTGCCCTTCCAAACTGGGCAATCGAGGGAGAAGGGCCTTGGTCAGGGAGGTGACCAAGAACCCGATGGTCACTCTCCACAAAGGATCTCTGGAGCTCTGTCATATGGGAGAACTTTTCACAAGGGCAACCATCTCTGCAGCACTCCACCAATCAGGCCATTATGGTAGAGTGGCCAGACGGAATCCACTCTGCAGTAAAAAGGCACATGACAGCCGCTTGGAGTTTACCAAAAGGCACCTAAAGGACTCTCAGACCATGTGAAACAAGAGTCTCTGGTCTGATGAAACCAAGATGGGACTCTTTGGCCTGAAAGCCAAGCATCATGTCTTGAGGACATCTGGCACCATCCCTACGGTGAAACATGGTGGTGGCGGCGTCATGCTGTGGGGATGTTTTTCAGAGGCAGGGATTGGGAGACTAGTGATGATCGAGGGAAAGATGAACGGAGCGAAGTACAGAGAGATCCTTAATGAAAACCTGCTCCAAAGTGCTCAGTAAACTCAAACTGGGGCGAATGTTCAACTTCCAACAGGAGAAAGAAGCTAAGCACAGAGCCAAGACAATGCAGGAGTGGTTTCGGGACAAGTCTCTGAATATCCTTGAGAGGCCCAGCCAGAGCCCGGACTTGAACCCAATCTAACAGCTCTGGAGAGGCCTGAAAATAGCTGTGCATCAACGCTCCCCATCCAACCTGACAGAGCTTGAGGTGATCTGCAGAGAATAATGGGACAATCTCCTAAGGCCAGTAGGTGGCACTCTTTTCTCCGGTCTAAAATTATCCCAGCGCAGTTTATTGTGGACATTTTCCTGTGTGGAGTATTGTCTTTCAGATGGGACGTTGAACGGGTTTCCTGACTCTCTGAGGTCACTAAAGATCCCATGGCACTTATTGTAAGAGTAGCGGTGTTAACCCTGGTGTCCTCGCTAAATTCCCAATCTGGCCTTCATGCCATCTAATCATCCCCGGTTTCCAATTGTCTTATTCGTCCCCCCTCCTCTCCCCTGTAACTATTCCCCAGGTTGTAGCTGTAAATGAGAATCTGTTCTCAGTCAAATTACCTGGTAAAATAAGGTTTAAATAAAACAAGATGATGTGCACTAACTAATATCATAGGCTAATTAATTTGGGTTTCAACACCTGAAGAACTAGAAACACACACTTCATTGCTATCACTAAATATAATACCCACTGCTAGTAGCCATGTATTCATCCAACAATAAATTGAATGTCCTAAAAGAAATGTTGCAATCATTAGCTACTACCCATGAGCTCCATATCTCAAATGTCTTTGTTGTAAAAATAGATGCTATTGAGATGAATATTGAGAGTTGAGAAATACATAATTATAACCTACAGAAAACTGACCCTTCTCCCTTCGACACGGGGACGAAGCTTGTTGTATGTTTCGAACATATTGTTTCTCTCTCGAGCGCATGGGGGAGAGGAGAGTGGCTCATTATTTAAAAACATATTTTTGTGTGTGTCAATTTAGATGGGAAATCAATTGTTTGGTACCCACAAGGATAGTAAACCAAATGTGTGTGTGTGTGTGTGTGTGTGTGTGTGTGTGTGTGTGTGTGTGTGTGTGTGTGTGTGTGTGTGTGTGTGTGTGTGTGTGTGTGTGTGTGTGTGTGTGTGTACGTGATTATACATGAGTGTGTGTATGTGTGAGCCTGGCTACAGGTGTGTGGGACCTGTCACCCAGCAGCACACAGTAAAACTAGCTGTGTCTGGCTCAGAAGCTAACCAGGGCTGACAAGGGACAGGGGGGCAAGGCATCAGGGCTGACACACACACCAGGGGTGGAGACACCATGCAGCTTTAATGAGCTGCCTTTAAAAACCATCACACTCCTCCTGCAGTCAGAGGCCTGACGAGGCATACTGAACACTGACGAGACACAGACCAGTCAGGGAAAGTTGGGCAGAGATGGAAAATGTCAACTGCAGCCTGGTCTGGTGTCTATATAGATAGACGTGTACACACAGAGGCTCAGCCAAAATATAACAAACTTCACTTCAGAACATTTTTTCCTATTGCCTTGAACTCTCCTTTCCCAAGCATGCAAAATACATAAGATTATTGAGTACTGCATTCCATGCTGGCACTCTAGCACAATGACAGAAAGAAATGTACTGCTTTTGAGTAGTGGTGTTGAGGACAATCAGAGAGCTGTGACAATGTGTTCTTGAGGGGTTGAGAGAAAGAGCATATGTGTCCTCTCCATCACCAGCCCTGAGGCAAAGCAAACTTCCACGCTGACAACCTCTGTGACTCCAGTTTCTCTTTAGCTCTCTTAAGGCTCCGTATTGCAGCTGCAAACCCTGTCTGTGTCTGAAAATGTTACTAGCTTTCATATATTCATATGAAGATGAGGATTTAAGGTTCTCCGGGCCTCCTCCTCCAATAAGTTTTAAGAGGAATTAAGGAAACAAGGATTGGAACACGTTACTATCAAATCAAATTGTATTTGTCACACGCGCCGAATACAACAGGTATTACAACCTTACAGTGAAATGCTTACTTACAAGCCCTTAAACCAACAATGCAGTTTTAAGAAAAATACCTGAAAAAAAGAAAGAAATACAAGTAACCAGTAATTAAAGAGCAGGAGTAAAATAACAATAGCGAGGCTATATACAGGGGGTACCGGTACAGAGTCATGTGTGGGGGCACCGGTTAGTCGAGGTAATTGAGGTAATATGTACATGTAGGTAGAGTTATTAAAGTGACTATGCTTAGATAATAACAGAGAGTAGCAGCAGCGTAAAAGAGTGTGTGTTCGGTACAAAAATTCTGGGTAGCCATTTTATTAGATGTTCAGAAGTCTTATGGCTTGAGGATAGAAGCTGTTTAGCAGCCTATTGGTCCTAGACTTGGCGCTCCGGTACTGCTTGCCGTGCGGTAGCAGAGAGAACAGTCTATGACTAGAGTGGCTGGAGTCAATGAATAGCATTCTCACAAAAGTGTTCATTCTGTCCAGTTGTGAAATGGCAGTGTGGAGTGCAATAGTAATTGTATCATCTGGGGATCTGTTGGGGCGGTATGCAAATTGGAGTGGGTCTAGGGTTTCTGGGATAATGGTGTTGATGTGAGCCATGACCAGCCTTTCAAAGCACTTCATGGCTACAGACGCGAGTGCTACGGGCCAGTAGTCATTTATGCAGGTTACCTTAGTGTTCTTGGGCACAGGGACTATGGTGGTATGCTTGAAACATGTTGCTATTACAGACTCAGACAGGGAGAGGTTGAAAATGTCAGTGAAGACACCTGCCATTTGTTCAGCACATGCTCGGAGTACACATCCTGGTAAGCCCTGCGGCCTTGTGAATGTTGACCTGTTTAAAGGTCTTACTCTCATCTGCTGCGAAGAGCGGGATCACACAGTCATCCGGAACAGCTGATGCTCTCATGCATGTTTCGGTGTTACTTGCCCTGAGCAAGCATAGACGTTATTAAGCCCATCTGGTAGGCTCATGTCACTGGGCAGCTATTGGCTGTGCTTCCCTTTGTAGTCTGTAATAGTTTGCAAATCCTGCCACATATGACGAGCATCGGAGCCGGTGTAGTACAATTGGATCTTAGTCCTGTATTGATGCTTTTCCTGTTTGGTGGTTCGTCGGAGGGCATAGCGTGATTTCTTATAAACTTCCGAGTTAGAGTCCCGCTCCTTGAGAGCGGCAGCTCTACCCTTTAGCTCAGTGAGGATGTTGCCTGTAATCCATGGCTTCTGGTTATGGTATGTACGTACAGTCACTGTGGGGACGACGTCATCGATGCACTTATTGATGAAGCCAGTGACTGAGGTGGTGTACTCCTCAATGCCACCGGATGAATCCCGGAACATATTTCAGTCTATGGTAGCAAAACAGGCTAGCTATCATATGCTTGCATTAGTGAAGAGGATTTAAAGTCCCTTCGCCGGGCCTCCTCCTCCAATGAGCATTGAAAGTAATTGAGGAAACAATGATTGAGGAAGCAAGTAAGAATTTGACAGCTCTCTCCATCCCCCCTCCCCTCTCCCTTGTTCCATTTTCCTCAAGACACTCTTCTCTCTCCCTCTTTCCCTTCCTCCCCCCTCCCTCCTTCCCTGCCTTTCACACCTTCTCCTCTGAAGTTGTTTTCAACCCCTTCAAATATATTATTGTCTAGCCACTCTGTAAATCTGCACTCCTTCTTATTTAATTGAATTATATTGGTGCTAACCTTCCTTTAGTCACGCTTCTGTCTATTTTCTCTCTAAGTAAGAAAAGCTCCATTAAATCATTTTTTTCCACATTTCTTCTTTTTTCTGTTCATTGAGAAAGGTGCAAGTGAGTCTTCTCTCTCTATCCATCTCTCTTCTCCACTCTACTTAATGGATGTCCTCCGTAAACACATTTTCAATTATTCTACATTTTGGAGATTCCTCCTTCTATTTCAGCCATATCAGATCTCAAGCATGTTGCTCTCTCTTGGAGATCATAGCCTTTGAGAACAGAGACTTTGCTTAACCTACAATTGGACTCTTTAGGCCTATTTTACGATGGCTGACAGACAGTGTAGCTGAAGGTCGACTTATTCTCATGGCCGTAACTCCATATGTTTTTGTCAGTCTGGGTCTCAAATTACTGTTGAGAGTAAGAATAGTAGAATACACAAAGTGCAATTTCAAAACTTAGTTGTGCATCAGCAGTTTTCCTCTAGTTATACTGTATGTCAATCACTTACAGTCACTCAATTAGCCCATGCCAGTTAACAAGATTGGCAAATTAGTCTTGTTAGTCTAGGGCACGAGCCCAGGGGCCCTGACCTCCCGGGAGCCAGCATTGACTTTGCTAGTCACTCTCACTCAGATATCATATTAACATGGCATAAGTTATGCCAAAATATGTAGAATTGTAAGAAATTAGCTGTACAATTTGAAAACAAATTTGTTTACTTTCTATTGATAAAATACTTTTCCAGTTAACATATCCTTCTGTACATATTACATCATAATTATACATTATAATATAATGTGTTATCCTGGTTTTAGCAGATATCCATAGACTTCAAGTCACTGTGCTTACTGCCAGTTTGCATTGGCTCACAAAAACTACCTTTAACTTCTGTAAAAAAAGGTTTCCGAAACGGTTTTCGGCTGTCCCCATGGGAGAACCCTTTTTGGTTCCAGGTAGAACCCTTTTTGGTTCCATGTAGAACCTTCTGTGGAACAAGTTCTACCTAGAACTATGGGACAGCCAAATAACCCTTTTAGGTTCTAGATAGCACCTTTATAGATAGCACACATAGATGGACTATAATTTGGTAGGTCAGCATTTTGTAGATTCTTGTTATCTCTGAGAGGAACAACTAGCAATCCCCCCCATTAGCAATTACTCATTAGCAGCCTACTTCCCATGTGACCATAGGCTATTGTATTGCTCGGATAATTGTTAGGGAAACGTAATTAAACGCAGAACATTTTAGCTTTCTCAGCCTTTGCACACTTCCCTTGAATGCTATGCATGACATGAATCATGGAAAGGTTTCCCGCCTCTAAGAAGTCACGACGTGGGTTCATGGGCACAGCTGAGCGCACAGCGCAGCAGTAACAAATAGCCGTGTACTGTAGCAGGCTGTGTGTGTGTGTGTTGTGAGGAGATGATATGCTTCGACGCCTGTGCCTGCGTTTGACGGCTCATATTCCAATTTAAGCCGACAAGAATAGGTTACCAATTCCCCTGTGCCCCTCTTTATATTTACAGTCGTGTTAATTTCTTCAACAACTAGATAACGGGGAGCGGAGAGGCAACAACCATCGGTATTGAATGTTAGTAAGCAGGCTCCAGTCCATTGGGCTTTGACGCGGATTCTCGGGCTGCGCTGCATTGCTCGCGAGTACTGTAATCGCAGCTGAGATATGGACGCTGTTCTGTGAAGCATGCTGCACTGACAAATGTTCTCCTCCCGGACAACAAAATCTGAAGTGGTAAGAAAGCTCTTATGTTTGCCAGCCTTATATTTACATCTGATGATAGAATGAATGCATATGTCCTTTATACATAAGAAGCAAAAGTTTCATAGAGGAGTACCATTATATTGCATTGAGAAATATTGAATCTTGTTGTCTGAAACATTGTATTGCTTTATTGTTCGGGACCTTTTCATTTTTCATTGTCATGATGGAATATTGAGGTGCAGCTTACATAATCATGTCTCAGGGGGATATGATATGCTTTTGTAAACTACATATCAATATTCATAATTAATCAGTTATATAGGGTATCCATAAAACACTTCCAAATTTAGGACAGTGGCCTAATGAATTCATAATTGTCTACTGTATGTGCCAAAGGAATGAACCTTTGGCACATACAGTATACTATTATGAATGCATCAATTTAGCCTGACTGTTGAGAGAGTAATGGCTTATAAATGTAGGCCTACCTCTGTGTACATTAGTATTTGATTATGTACATTCATATTTTGCCATATCAACATTTGATTTATAAAGTTCCCACATTTTGAATAGTTTAATGCATTAGAACTTTGTCTGCGGGCGATTTTGTGTGATGTCTGGCAGTCCGGCTGAAAGGAGCTTTAATTGAGAACGGATTCAGACCAACTCATTCACATGCATAACAGACGATTAGAGATACTTTAGCCAAAGTTGGTAACTTACACGGCTATTAAAAAACCCTCATTTGAGTAGAGGGTCCATGCATCATGTACTAGGAACAAGCTGAGTATTTGTTTTTTAAGCTGAGTATTTGTTTTTTTTTCTCTCACAGTATTCCTACAATAACACTTCCAGGGGGTTTTCTGACTGTGTAAACCCTGCTCGCAGCGGCAAGCCCCGTGAGACAAGTTCTTCTATTGCACAAAGGTTAACCATGTGAACGTCAAACCAATGACTGGAGAGTATCCATCACTGCACTGAGGAGGAGGGAGGAGGAGGAGGAGGGAGGAATCAATAGAGGATAACAGCACGAGGCCTCTTCCTTCGCTCGATAATTGCAAGTTCCCCCATATCACTTACTGGGAGGATAGTCTAATCTAATGCATTCAAATGTTATTCTTGTGGTCAGACAGTGAGTGCACATTGTACACCAGGCCCTGTGGTTCGGCTGTATTTTTGCTATACTTTAACAGTTTATACAGTGGGAAATAAGTATCTTATTGCAGGACTCATAAGTAACTGAGAGAGTTAGTCAATTGGGACCAGCACATTGGTGGCATGGCAGAGTTGCTACATTTATATTCAATACTCTCTTGGCCTATGTAATACTAAGTCGTTAGTATTATACTAAAAAAACGGATGTAACTGAGTAAATGAACTACTGAGTCTACTCTCGGTCATACACATACACACAGTCGCACACTGTAGTACAAACACTATAGTACAGTCACACAGTATATCAATCCATTCCATTTAGATAGTGGGGTTCTGTATCGTTTGGCATTAGTGCTTGTCAAGTTAATGGTGCTATGTTGAGCCGCTCGTCATTTTCTTTATTAGGTTGTACCCCTCTCTTCCTTACGCATTCAGCAGAACCCTAATAAAACAGACTTCTTCTGATCAACTCAGACAGGGAAACTTACTGTATCCCGATGACATGCTGTGACAGGTACCACTAATGCGGTTGTTATATGGTCCACTCGGGCCTCCCAGACACTCGGCCATCCCTCACCCTGACTCTGAGAAGACGGTGTGCGAGACACAATCCTTCTTATTGAGCCGTGCTGCCTTTGTAATGTGAATTTAAGAGCCGCTCTTAGATTATGTCATTTGTAAACCAGCCTAAATGGAGTCTGTCTGGCCCAGATAGAGCTCATTTCCCAGAAGCTGAACGAACAGTACATTATGTTACAGTACATTATGTTACAGTACATTATGTTACAGTACATTATGCCCGTATGCAACAGGCCAATCTGATGGGATGGGAGCCAGGTTGGATATAAAGATGCCAGTTACTGTTTTATGTCTTTTCAGTTATCATTCTTTTCTTTGACTCAGCTGGTTTTGTAAATTGGTGAATACTTTAGGAAGAATGTATGTTTCCATTTTAACGTGCAAGATTTACAATTCCATTTAACCAACATACGACGAATAAGAGCTCTCTTAAGGTTGTTAGACCTTTTAGGTCAGGGTTTTCCAAACTTTATATCCCGCCAGATCGGCCTGTTGTGTACAGGCATAATGTACGGTAGCTGTTCTCATCAAGCTTTGATTATTTGAATTCGGCTGTGCAGGGCAAAAATCTAAACATGCACCCAGGGAGTCCTCAGGACCGAGTTTGTGGAACCCCGCTCTAGGCTACAGTGGTGTTGCGGTGCAACTGTGAGCATCCCGTCCAACTCATACACTTTCTCTGGGGTTTTGTGTCAGTGGAGAAACACATTCTATGTGGCCTTTAGAGAAGATTAGTAAGATGATACTGGACTGTGGCATTTACTGCGCCTCAGCCTGCCTCAGACAGCGCTGCTCCAGAGTCTATTACCTGAGTCGGGCAGAGTACTGATGGGCCCGGAAACATTACATTGATTGACCCAAAATGTACTTCCACTAAATGGCCCAAAGATTACCTACTTACCGTTGCAGATATACCCTACATCCAAATAGACTTAGGCCTAGATTCAATTAGTTCCAGCATTAGGGCTCTATTACAGCGTGATTGAAATGTTCCCGTGTTAGCGGAGACTGCATTCACGGTCAATGTGCATATGTCGGCTCAATCGGAAATTACCTTTACTTTTCTATCGCAACAATCTGGAACGCCGCAGCGGTACTGATTGAATAGAGCCCTTAACTCGCGATAACCGACAACCGCATAGCAGTTTTATTGCTTTTATTTAGGCGATGCTGGAGGTGTAACTGCGTTGGGGCTGTCGAATCGGTGAGCGGCTGCCCTTGTCGTCATTGTCACGAAACAAACACCTGTTCTTAAATCCTACGTGTTAGACGTTCCGAACGAGAAAGTGTAGGCTATATAGAAATGACACTCATTCAATGACTTCGACTACATAAAAGATAATACTGCTATGCAGTTGTCGGTTATCGCGGGTTAAGGCGCGTCTGATTGAATCTAGCCCGTAGCCTACATCCAAACATGGTTGGTGCTGTACAGTAGGTGCTAGAGGCCCAGAGATATTCACTCTGGATCCATTAGAGACTGACAGCACTTTGCCATCTGAAATAAGCATGACCATATATCTTTTGAGCGTCAATCTCTCTAGTTCCACTGAATCAGAGCAGGATTATGGTAATGCCAAGTCATTCCACGGCAACGTTGAAGTAGGACAAGAGAGAGAAAAAACATGCCAATCAATGAGAGTTCCATCTTCCATCACAGCACTGGCAGGAAGCACCTTATCTGTAATCTGTATGCATGGATGACGCCTTCGCTGATCTCCATCCCACTCCTCCTCTACACTACAGCTGTGTTTTGTCATTTTCTGTTCGTCAGGACACAAGTGCCAATTCATTACAATTAGCCCAGTCAAGATCAAAGTGGGCCAAAAATAACACCTGGCACTTGTATGGCTATTAGGATTGCTTACACAGAGATGGTTCTGTGTTGCTTCTGCCACACTGATATTAGTGTCATTTGCAATCACTTGTTGTCCTCGTTCCTTTTCTCCATTATTTTCTCTCTGACATTTTTCCTCATTGTCTCTCAGGCTGGCTGGTTGGTGAACCTGTGACCTATGCAGGGTTGTCTTGGCTAATGGTCCAGGGGCTGTGTTCTTCTAGGAGGGTATGCCTGTATCCCACCATGCCGCTGCTGTCAGAATGGCTGCTGTGCCACTCCTTGGTGGCATGCCTGCTGCTGCATAGTCTGGTACTCAGCTCCACCACCGCGGGCCTCCACGGGGCGAACACCGGCTGCTCCGAGAGCTGCTACTGCTCCGAGTCTGCAGATGGCGGGAGGGTGGTGCGCTGCAGCAACATGCGCCTGGCGGAGGTGCCGCATAACCTGCCTAACGACACCCGCCGACTTTACCTGGACGGTAACCTCCTCACCACCATCCCCGCCGACGCCTTTGCGGGGCTTCCTTTACTCAACGAGCTGGACCTCTCCCACAATGAGCTAACTCAGATGGAGCCGGGGGCCTTCCGGGGTCTGGTCCCCTCTCTCAGGAGCCTGGACCTGTCCTCTAACAGACTGACCACCCTGGAGCCAGAGGTCCTGGGGGGCCTGAGGGCCCAGGCCAACCTCACCCACAACCCCTGGCACTGTGACTGCCGCCTCCAGGTGGCTATGCCCCGGCTGGACCTGGAACCGGCCTCACTGGCTGGCGTGGTATGTCACACTTCGGAGCCCAAGGATGTCGGCGTAGATACAGGGGTGCCCTTCGTCATGGTGGCTGCCGACCTGGACCTGTGCGCAGGGCTCAAGAGGACCACGGACGTGGCCATGCTGGTGACCATGTTCGGCTGGTTCGCCATGGTCATCTCCTACCTGGTGTATTACGTCAGGCACAACCAGGAAGACGCACGGAGACACCTGGAGTACCTCAAGTCCCTTCCCAGCAAACTGGACAGACCAGAGGAGTCCTCTACACTGAGCACAGTGGTGTGAGAAGTAAAATACCAGACCTGGGTCAAATGCGTTTTGTCAAGTACTTTCATATTCTGAAAATGAGCATGATTGAGCTTGATTGTTGTGCAAGGAGGTCGCGTTTGCACTTTTGGGACGATTCTATTGTAGTCGGTAAGCTAAATCAAGCGAACCTGTAGTATTTAAAGTATTTGACATATATTTACCTAAGTCAGGTGGCGACAAAGGAAATAACAGCCAAACACCTCAAAAGGATCAAAAAAGGAAATGCCCAAACTTGGAAATAGACCGGGATACTAGTGTACTGTACAAGTTTTCAACCTGTTCATCACCAGTAATCCATTGGAAACACAATACCTCACGGTAACATTTCATTCAAACAAATTCATACTCTTTGATAAATTAAGGCCATTAAATTAGACTTTTTTTTTCACATAGCTGTTTGTTGAATGAAGTAGGGAATTATTTTACACATACATTTGTGAATATTCTACATGTGCAAGTCAGTCTCAGTCTTTGTAAGATACTCTGTATTTGAAAATGATTTAATTCCAACAAGGTTTTGAACGATTGTCAAATGCATAACTATTTCACAATGGACTGCCGAGAGCACCGTTTTGTTGTTATTCAGGAATGCATGACGTCATCAAATGTCCGCATAATGGTGATAATACTGTGCTTGGCAGTATAACAGAGACTGCATTGTTCTTCCAGCAGCTGCACTCATTGAATGTTGGATCTTTATTTGCTGGATGAGAAGCCCCATGTAATTGTCAAACATTTTACCATTATGAATAATTGACAGACCGTAGTGCACGATGGCAAAACTAGTTTAGAAATATGAATTGCACAACTTCAATCAGTGGGTCCAAAAAGTTATTTTTTTAAGAAAAAGTTCACTGTCTGAAGTCTTATTTCAATTTCCTCCAAGCCTCATGAATTCCTTTGATCTCACTAACACGTATGTCTTTTAGAATTATTAATCTGCTTTAGGGACAGACTGCACTAAATATGGCTTCTGACACACACACAGACACACACACACACACACACGCACACACAAACACACACACACACGACTAATGGCCACATAGCACACAGTAAAACTTCACACCCTCAGGCTGTAAGAAAAATGATGGATTTGACCCTTGCTCAACGTTTGGAAACTGGGCCTGCCAATGGGATCACCCCTGGCCACATTATGTCGTAGGATGGGAACAAATACAGAATGGTGTTTTCCTGTCCTACTGGAACTATTAAAACCCTGCCCCTTGACCCTGGTACAGTATCTAGCCACAGTCTGTCTGCTTCCTGTCTGTCTTAGGTGCTCACTTGTGGAGGATGGGAACCTCTCTCTCCCTTGCGTTTATCTGTCACCCTGAGCTCTTAATGACCATGGGAACAGACACACCACCAATCTGATGCTGAACCCTGAAGGTCCCTCTCACGCACGAACACACGCACACAAATAAATATAGTTTACATAATTATACACTATAGCCTGTTCAATCTTTAAAATGTCAGTCATGAGTCTTACCAGACTCGGATACATTACCCTCATTAGCATGTGTTTATTTGCATGGACAAATGAACTCACTCATATTACCATACATCCTGTAATAGGAGAATGTTTGTACATGGGTGCTATTTAAGCAATATACCAGGGATAAGGGCTGTCCTTAGGCACGACACAGCCCTTAGCCTTGGTATATTGGCCATATATCACAAACTCCCGAGGAGCCTTATTGCTATTATAAACTGGTTACCAAAGTAATTAAAGCAGTAAAAATAAATGTTTTGTCATACCCGTGGTGTACGGTCTGATATACCACGGCTTTCAGCCAATCAGCATTCAGGGCTCAAACCACCCAGTTTTTAAGAGTGCTAAACATTATCATATTGGTAGTCTGACCTCGCCTCGTAGCTGAACATCAACTCTCTCACTCTCTCTCCTGGATGTAAGGCAGGCTTGATAGGTGACATTCAAACAGTGTCCAGGTGTCTGAGGACAACCCTGTCAACACTGTCACTGAAACCACAGTCATTGCTCTGCTCCTCAGTTACACCCTGTATTAAGTGAGAAGGCTTTCTCTCAGGAGAAGGAAACGCAAATGTCTTATCTTCATTTTTAAATGCCGTGTCCTCTGGGAAATTAAGACATTTCCTGACTGCTTTTGATTGTAAAGTGTAAAGTGGCTTATTGTCTTGTATTTAGACCTACTGTAGTCAATTGGAAGGTATTGTTGTTTAATAAGAACTGAGGACTCATTTGCATTGTGTTAGTCGAATAGCTCATACTCCTGAAAAGTAGAAGATGGGTATAGGAACACACACACACACACACACACACACTGCTTCTGAGCTCATATCCAACACTTTCAGAGTTACTAAACTCTCTCCTCCCCAGCTGGTTAATTGCAGGTGAAGGGAACAAGTCCTCTCAGTCCATCTCTCTGAATGAGCTTTGTTGTTTCACTGATTACTTCTGCAATGCAACACTCGCTCCATTGTTTACAAAAGGAAGATAATACGCAGCAGAGAGAATAACGCTTTGGTTTGCAGCTCCTGATTAGATCTCATAACTTTTGTTCTCTGTCTCGCTCATTTCCTAAATTGCTTTGTGTTCTGTTTGCTTGATTTCACCTCTGTAATCAAGTCCACTAATTGCTTCTAATTTCAATCTCCAGCTGTGTATGATATTATGCGGCATCGAAGGTTTTAAAAAATATATATCATTCTCTGAAAGGAACTGTCTCTCTGTGGGAGTTGTAAAGGGGCTCCACGCTTGGTGCAGCATTATCTTATTTCTTCAGATGCATTCCTAAAGCCCCTGGTTAGCCCACTGACTAGCTAGCAGCATGAACACCTGCATCCAGTCAGTGTGGTGCAGTCAGTGGGGCTGCTAACCTGTGTGTGTGCGTGTGTGCGTGCGTACGTGCGTGCGTTTACGCTCTCTCCATTGGTGTTCTGAGAGGCACTGATTCTCTATGTGCTGTTGTCTGAGATGAACTGTTTGTGTGTATTATCTCAGAGTTTGTACATCGTAGGCTTTCGTGAATGGCTGTGTATTTGTGTTAATGCCTTTGATGGAACTTGTATTTGGTGGTGTTTGTATTGGGAGATTACATGTCAAAATACAGCTTGTTCTTTATTTATGATGTGAGCTTCAAGGAATGAGTGTGTGTGGTTTAAACTGAAAGTGTGTGTGCGTGCGTGCGTGCGTGCGTGCGTGTGTGTGTGTGTGTGTGTGTGTGTGTGTGTGTGTGTGTGTGTGTGTGTGTGTGTGTGTGTGTGTGTGTGTGTGCGTGTATGGTGGGTGTGTATGTGTGTCTGTGGGCGTGCGTACCCACCCTCTAAATGGGTAACCTTGCCTGGGGCAGTGTCACCACTGGGAGCTTGGCTGACCGCAGAAGCCAAATCATATCCTGCCACAGCCTCCTGCAGAACAAAACCCACTCCAGCTGGTAAGCGAGCCCACTTTGTCCCCACATCACTAATGCCATGCTTTAGCCTAGATTGATGTTATACTTACATTGTTCCCTAGCCAACGAAGAAGGAACAAGTCTTGAAAACGGAATCAAGGGTAACACCCAGCCTTGGCTAAGGCCTCCCATTATCTTTTCTGTCCACCTACAATTACTGAATGGATGAGCGCTCTGACCTCATCTCTCTCTCTCTCTCTCAGCCTTGCATTTAGACTGAATGTTGTATTTACTGCATGGTAGAACTGCAGACTCAAGGCTACAGCTCCCAGGTTGGTATAATGACAGGTCTGTGTAATAATGAGCTTGGTCCACACTTCCCACACACTGTGGTAGCTGCTGTTCTAGTCTGTGGCATTCCATCCTCTTTGATAGATACATGTAAAATAGCTAATCTAATCAGAATGGCCAGTGTAGTGTAGGGCTAGCCAGCCACTTAGCAATTCAGATCTAATTTTGCCTGAAGCAGCTGAATATCCTCAAATTGGTAGTAATTTAATTTTGGTTCCGCAAATGATTACAAAATAATAATTTGCGTACTTGCAGCGTTAGGTTTTTGTGAAAGTGGCAGGATTAGTAATAGCAAAGGAAGGATTACCTTTCTTGTCAAAGGTATGGGAAGGGGAATAGAATGAAGGCTGTCACTCACTGCAATTTCCAAGTGAAAAGCACGAGTTGACACACACAAACACAAATGTTTGTGAAGGGGCTGACTAACCATGAGTAAGCAGTAAAAAAATATATATATATATATATATATTTATAGAAAGAAAGAAAGTTGCACACTATATGCTCCCAACAATTGAATGGGTTAACCTAACCTACTGTGAAGGCCTCTCCCCGCTCTGTCTACTGGGTGTTGCTGTGCTTACTTCCTGCAGTAGATTGGTGGGCGGAGCTGGGAGGGTCAGTCAGTGCTGATGGGGCACACCTGTGACAGCTCAGCTGTGACATAAAACCACTGTTTTCCTTATTCAGCTAGAGAGATTCCTCTCTCCATGCATGCCTTTGGTTGTTTAGTTGTGGTTTCAGCAGTTGACTCCTAATTTATATCTGTCATGCCTCATCTGATTATTATTGTGAGTGTTTACTTTATTTATGGAATAAATTCATTTTGTTATTCCTTAACCCAGTGTGTGGTTTCCCATTGTTTGTTACAATCTCGAGCCAGGTTGTAACACTACCTACCTCATTGCAAGAAAACACCACATCAGTGTTATTGTATTAAGAATTGGCAGTGGGTGCCTACCACAATATTAAAACCATGTTCCATTAATGCTGCATGTATCGTACTTGTTATTCTTGCCAAAATCATGTCAAATGTGCACGTGTGGACTGACAATGTATTAATGCGTTGCTATTGTTCTCTTCATAGAGTTTACAGTTGATCCAAATGTCACGTTTGTAGAGGGGAGAGCATTTCCCCATCAGGTAATGAGACACAGGCCATTCCGGATAGGGTGTCACACATCAATCCAATCTAACGGAGCATGCTCTGTCTCCACCAACTCCCTGCTTCTCTGGCCTGCTCTGGATCAGGCGTATATCAGGTGTCCGGATGGGCTACTGCAAGGTGGTCCTGCCTGTGTAGAATGACGACTTGAATGATAACTGTATGTGCACTTGATTGTGCTGTATTATACAATGGGTGGGTCTAATCCTGAATGCTGATTGGTTAAAACCGCATTCCAGACGGTGTCTTTTTAAGCAATAAGGCCCGAGGGGTGTGGTATGTGGGAAATATACCACGGCTCAGGGCTGTTCTTAAGCACTATGCAACGCAGAGTGCCTGGATACAGCCCTTAGCCGTGGTATATTGGCCATATACCACAAACCTCCAAGGTGCCTTATTGCTATTATAAACTGCTTACCAACATAATTAGAGCAGTAAAAAGGAATGTTTGTCATACCCGTGGTAGACAGTCTGATATACCAATCAGCATTCAGGGCTCAAACCACCCAGTTTATAAGCAATCCACTATCCATAAAAATGATGCTCATTCATGATTTCGACTGGCTGAGAAATGCTGTCTGTCTAATCCCAACTCCCAACTGGTTTATTACTATGTGACAGTTTGAGATCAAATTTTTATATTGAAACAATGTTGTAAATGTCGTAGAGACAAACAGCAAGGTTTATACAAATCAGCTTCAATTTGAAGTGATTGTGTTAGCTGTGTTGTTGGCTAGCTCATCTGAACAACAGTGTCCTGACGAGAGAGCACATTTTCAAAGCCAGGCGAAGTCGCGCATCATTAGCTCATTGTTATGGATGTATCCAAATAAATGTCATTAGAAAACAGCTTAAACAAATGCAAAAGAAGCTACTGTTGTTATTCTGGCTGGACTTTTTGACGTGACTGTAAATTAGCCGTAGTTGGCTAGCTAGCTAGCAAGGGATAAGAACGTTGCCAGCCTGAATGGCAATGGACCATTTAGAATGAACGACTGGGTCGTGTCCATAGATACAGAACAAAAAGAATGACTGGATTGTGTCTATAGAACAAAGGACCAGGCGGTTTGGAAAGCAGCACTAGTTCTGTGTCGGGACTATATCTTGTGGAAGGGTGCAATAGTAAGAATAAATTAATCAAAAATAACGTTTTTTTTGCTTCAAGTCTCAAATCAAATTGTATTTGTCACATGCGCCGAAAACAACAGGTGTAGACTTTAGTGAAATGCTTACTTACAAGTCCTTAACCAACAATGCTTTAAGTTAATAAAAAAATATCAGGGTTAAGTAAAAAAAATAGATAAACAAAAAAAGATAAAAGAAGTAAACATTTGGAAAATAAAAATAACAAATAATTAAACAGCAGCTGTATGTGTGGGGGCACCGGTTAGTCGGGGTAATTGAGGTAATATGTACATGTAGGTAGAGTTAAAGTGACTGCATAGATTATAAACAGAGTGTAGCAGCAGCATAAAAGAGGGGTCTGGGTTGTCCTTTGATTAGCTGTTCAGGAGTCTTAAGGTTTAGGAGTAGAAGCTGTCATTAATCCTCCTTGAGCTCATTTATTCTTGATTAAGGGTATTGCAGCCCAGTTGTACATGTTATGTTCTTTACACATTGTGGTGACATTGCTGTTCTATAATCACAGGATACACGCACATACACTACATGATCAAAAGTATATTATGATATTCAAACATCTCATTCCAAAATTATGGGAATTAATATGGAGTTGGTCCCCCCTTTGCGGCCCTAACAGCCTCCACTCTTCTGGGAAGGAATTCCACTAGATGTTGGAACATTGTTGCAGGGGCTTGCTTCCATTCAACCACAAGAGCGTTGGTGAGGTCGGGCACTGATGTTGGGCTATTTGGCCTGGCTCGCTGTTGGTGTTCCAATTCATCCCAAAAGGTGTTCGATGGGGTTGAGGTCAGGGTTCCATAAAAAACAGCCCCAGACCATTATTCACCCTCCACCAAACTTTACAGTTAGCACTATGCATTTGGACAGGAAGGGTTCTACTGTCATCCGCCAAACCCATTTTTCCGGCTGAGCCGTTGCTGCTCCTAGACGTTTCCACTTCACAATAACAGCACTAGCAGAGCAGAAATTTGACAAACTGACTTGTTGGAAAGGTGGCATCCTATGACGGTTCCACATTGAAAATCCCTGAGCTCTTCAGTAAGGCCCTTCTAGTGCCAATCTTTGTCTATGGAGATTGCATGGCTGTGGGCTTGATTTTATACACCTGTCAGCAACAGGTGTGGCTGAAATAACCAAAATGTACTAATTTGAAGGGGTGTCCACATACTTTTTCACATATAGTGTGTTACACACTTTGAGCAGCAAACTGTATTATTTGACCAGACATTAATAATCTGTTTTTACTTTTCATTAAAACTATTGCCAAAGGTTATATTTCTCTGGAAGTAGGTTAATTAACTACTAGCAGCATTATGAGTATCGAGCCACTGACCAGACCCCAGTTGCTCCTTATTACTCAGATGACATTAGTAGTTATGGCAATGACCGTGTCCACTCTGACGATAGCGACACACCCCTACTGAGAAGATCTGCTGAGACAAGGTATGATCTCACAAAGACCCCCCCACTTCGCCTACCCCCTCATTCAGACATGAGGAAGTCCACAGCTAGGAGATGTACAACCCCAACCAGGACTGAGGTAATGGGCGATGATGTGATTAACACACCTGAGGCCCAATGCATTGTGGTAGAGCATATTATTAGGAGTGACACCACTACAAAATAGCGGCTACGTTACTTCTCGGGGAAAGTACCAAAGTGCCAAAGTCCCCAGGTGAAGCTGACTTTGAGACATGGTGTCTGCATGTTGAACTGATGTTTCAAGATTGCCCCACTACATACCTACAGGGGCGGTGGATCCTGGAGAGTCTGCTTCCTCCAGCTTCAGACGTGATGAGGCTACTTGGCTCCTCTGCATCCCCAAGAGCCTACATGAAGCTACTTGATTCATTTTATGGACTAGTAGAGGATGGTGATGAGATACTCGCCAGGTTCATGAAGAAAATCAAGGTGACAGGGCATCAGAATATCGACAAAGGCTGCAGTTGCTTCTAAGTACTGCTGTGAAGAGGAAGGGAGTGAAACGGGCTGACGCAAAACCATCAGCTAGTGAAACAGTTTAGTCGTGGCTGCTGGGACCACTAACTCTAGGCTTGGGCGCTATACTGTATATACCATATTAACGGGGTGATGTTTTTTTCAATACCGTTTAAACTATTTATTTGAAAAATTAATTTGAATATTTGTGGCTACTTTTTAAATAAATACCTGCAGTCAACTTGTGCAATATGCCAGGAGAAAAGATTGCGTTTTTCATTTCACCTATCATATAATTGTTTCATTATCAAGCTAACCGCACAAAGATGAAAGACCGGAGCCTTGTGAGTCACTCACTCTTCCAAAATCAAGTTGTGAGTCACTCACTGTTCCAAAATCAAGCTTTGCTTGGTAACAGCAGAGAGCCCCTCCTGGATCAATTTATTTGTTTTGTGCGTACAGCAAACTGCGAGTAGCATTTTTTTGTTTTGTTACTTGTATAACTTTATGAGCTGGGATGTCAGTCCTGCAAATACTTCAAATGTTTCCAATGCATTTAGTTAGTTATTGGATTTGACATATACTCGTTAGCATTGCTAACCTTTGAATTACTCAGTGGGGTTTGTTCAGTGCCGGTATTACTGAACATCCGGTATGACACAAGGTCAGTATGAAGGTATTACAATCTGGATACCACCAGTCGTTGAAAAAAGTACTCAATTATTGTACTTAAGTGAAAGTCGCTCATTAAAATACTACTTGAGTAAAAGTCTAAAAGTATTTGGTTATACATATAGTTAAGTATCAAAAGTAAATGTAATTGCTCAAATATACTTAAGTATCAAAATATCACATTTCTTATATTAAGCACCATTTTCAAGTTTTTTAAATCTATGGATAGCCAGGTGCACACTCCAAAACTCAGACATTATTTACCAAAGAAGCATGTGTGTTTAGTGAGTCCGAGAGATCAGAGATAGTAGGGATGACCAGGGATGTTCTCTTGATAAGTGTGTGAATTGGACCATTTCCCTTTTCTGCTTAGCACTCAAAATGTAATGAGTACTTTTGGATGTCAGGGAAAATGTATAGAGTAAAAACTATTTTTTTAAATTCAGGAATGTATTGAAGTAAAAGTAGTCAAAAATATAAATACCCCCCAAAAACAACTTAAGTAGTACTTTAAAGTATTTTTTACTTGAGTACTTTACACCACTGGATACCACCCAAGCCTAACTCACTCCTCGTTAGTCTGCAGCTGGACGTCAACACAGAGACACCCCTTGACTCTTCAGAGCTCCAGATGAGAACCAAAGAGGATAGGAGAGCCACCAAATTGACCCGATGCCCCGCCACCTCAGGAGCACCAAAGTGAGGCCTATTGTCGGGGTCTACTCTGTGATGTCTGACGTCTCTCCCTACGGTGACAATCTGTACAGTTCATTGATGGATGTATAAAATTAATGCTTGTGACAAAAAGAAAATAGGAACATTTATTGAGCTGTATTGACACAAAGCGTACAAAAACAGACAATTTATAGCTTGAAACTCCATGTCAACAGTCCTATCTGTGTCTGTACCTGTTTCTCTGTCCCTGTCTCTGTCCCTCTGTTTCTCTGTCCCTGTTTCTCTGTCTCTGTTCTGTCCCTGTTTTTCGGTCGCTGTTACTCTGTCCCTGTCTCTGTTTCTCTGTCTCTGTTTCTGTCCTGTGTCTGTTTCTCTGTCGCTGTTACTCTGTCCCAGTCTCTGTTTCTCTGTCTCTGTCCTGTCGCTGTTACTCTGTCCCTGTCTCAAATTCTCTGTCCCTGCCCTACTTGTTGTTGTCATTGACTTGAATGGCAGATGTCACACACCTTTCTGAACACCTCACTCTTCTTTTTTTTTATTGGCCATGTAAAACATTTTCCCACGGTGCCTGTAGTCCACCTCCTCCTGCGATGGCCCATCTACTGCCACCCTGCAACACATATCCAGCTAGAGGTATTTTAGTCTGTTCCTTTGGGGTGTCTTGACCTATTGAAAATACAGAGTGCAGGAATGTAGAAAGGGACAGAGAGGGACAGCATGCATTTAATCTATTTGTCGTTTTGTGGTTCTGTAAAAACATACAAGTATATTATTTACATTAAAAAGCTCTAATTGAATTTATTATGTAACCAGAGCTGTCACATTAAGATTTGCACATACAGCGAGGGAAAAAAGTAGTTGATCCCCTGCTGATTTTGTACATTTGCCCACTGACAAAGAAATGATCCGTCTATAATTTTAATGGTAGGTTTATTTGAACAGTGAGAGACAGAATAACAACAACAAAAAATCCAGAAAAACACATGTAATTTTTTTTACATTGATTTGCACAAGGTGCACCTGTGTAATGATCATGCTGTATAATCAGTTTCTTGATATGCCACACCTGTCAGGTGGATTGATTATTTTGTAAATGAGAAATGATCTCTAACAGGGATGTAAACAACATTTTAGAGAAATAAGCTCTTTGTACATATGGGGCATTTTTGGGATCTTTTATTTCAGCTCAACTTTACATGTTGTGTTGACTATTTTTATTTGTATATCTAGAGTTATGAGTAGTAGAAGAAGGCTCATTAATTGTACAGACAAAAAAAAAATCAAACTAGCAAGTATAACTGAAACTGAGAAGTGTGATGACATTATCTTTCAATAATGACACTTGATGTTGTAAACACATTCCCGATACAAATATTGAATAATATCCAAATGTTCAAAATGCATATATATCGTTATAAGTTGCAAGGGTTCGCAATTATTATCAAATGGTCAAATTATGAAAGACCGTCCTAAAGACATGCCAGGGAAAACAATGTCAACAATTCAAAAATGCAGATTACATAAGTGACATATTCTCATATTGTTGAACAGGTAGTGGGTCTCCCCTTCTGCAGTCTGTTTAGGTACACACACCCTTTCTTCACATACACCACCCACAACATTCATATTGGATCCTATGCCACTCTGGGCTTGTGTGGGTGGAACAGGCTTTGGTTTGTGAACCTCTGTCTGTGTGAGATCGCATGTCCTCTTCTTATTGGAGAGAGAGCCACGCGGTGGCAGGAGATGGCACAGCATGGGACGGGATCTCGATCGCTGCATCGCCCCTCCACTACCTCCCCCACCATCCTCCCAGCCTTTGATCTGTCTCTCATTACTCTGCTGGCATGTTAGCACTTTCTCCATTTCCATGGTAACGGCTCATTCTTGTTTACCCCCTTGTGAAAACAATACCTGATCTATCCTCTCTGTTTTCTCTTTCAAGACTGTGAAGGGAGTTGTGATTATTTGCCTTTGGTTTGGTATCTTTACAGTAGATATGTGTGGCATGTGAACATCATACTGTTCAGATGATCAAAGAAATTATGTTGAAATAGCAATCAGTGTAATTACTGTATGTGTGCGCCTAAGCTTCTTCAATGGTCATAAACGTTGTGAGTGGATTGGCTCACAAAGTAAATAATCCCACTAATGATGTATACGGATCAAAAATATAAATGCAACATGTAAAGTGTTGGTCCCATTTTTCATGAGCTGATGAGTATTTCTGTCTGTAATAAAGCCCTTTTTTGGGGAGAAAAATAATCATTCTGATTGGCTGGGCCTGGCTCCCCAGTGGATGGACCTGACTCCCAAATGGGTGGGCCTATGCCCTCGCAGGCCTACCCATGGCTGTGCCCTTGCCCAATCGTGAAATCCATAGATTAGAGCCTAAGGAATGTATTTCAATTGACTGATGTCATTCTATGAACTGTAACTCAGTAAAACCTTTAAATTGTGGCATGTTACATTTATATTTTTGTTCAGTATACATGTGTCAATTTGAGAAATGGACTTCATATAAACGACCACATAGGCTACAATTCTGCAAAAGCACTGTAGGTTTACAAGACATCATTGAATTCATCACAGCTCGCCATACATTCTTTTGATTATTTAAGGAAGATGAGTGGAGCCCTAAAAATATGCGATTTCTCTCTCAATTGGATTAAGAATATGATTGTTGTTACCAGATCTCCCTGTTTTATATCTACATCAAAACAACAATTCGTACTAAAAGTAGCGTTACGTTGAAAAGTATCACTTTCATCAGCTATCTATTACTTTTGACTGCTCGATATTGTCAGGATCAACTAGTATGGTATGTCCCCATAATCCTTTGCGCGTCACAATAGTTGCCAGTCATTCTGCCGACGAGACGAATGTGAGTGTTGAATGGAGTCAAATAAATGTGAATTCTACGTAGTTTATTTTCACATGTCTTATTGATAGTTACGTTTACTTGCACGTTTCATTTCAGACAGTATGAAAGAGACAACAGCCAAGAGACGCGAGAAATCCAAGGACGCCAAAGCTGATAAACAGAAGGATGCGGGCCCCGAGCCGCAGGATGTGGAGATGCCGGAGGAAGACTCTGCTACTGCAGAGAAGAAACCCAAGGAACTTGATACCCTCACACTTGAAGGTAGCTTAGCTAGATGGTTAGCTGAGCTATAACAGAAATGCTGAAAATGATACATTCAAACTTAATGTCAGATACTGAATATTGCAACTGCTTCGTGTTTTTGCTACCTACTGTACTTAATGTTAGTTAGCTAGTTAGCGTTAGCAAGCAGTTGTTAGCCAAGGTAACTAGCTAACGTTAGCTTATTTGCCCGGTTTAAATGGCAATATTTTGTTCAAATGTAGTTATACTGGAAGACTATAGTTAGCTGACCTAGTTAGTCTGCTTACTATATGGTCTGACTAACTGCGTTAACGCAGGTCTAACTTGTATTCACTCGCTCTAGTAGTAACGTTAACTAGCTAGGTAGCTAACGTTAGTAGCTAGCTGGGTATCTAACAAAAACAAAACCTCCTAGTCATAGTTAGCCAGCTAGTGAATTAATCAGTTTGCTAACAATGTTTACTTCAATGTGTGTCAGTTGGAAATCACTACTGTCAAAGCAGTACTTTTATATTTTTGTTTCTCCAATTGTAGCTACCTAGCTTGCCATGTTGAGATGAGTGAAAGAACTGACATTAGGTGTCAGATGTTTTTGTATCACTCTATCATAAGTCTCTCCTTATGACCTTACTCCCCCTCTCCCTTTGCAGACATCAAGGAGCATGTAAAGCAGATAGAGAAGGCCGTGTCGGGCAAGGAGCCTCGCTTTGTGCTGAGGGCCTTGCGTGCCCTGCCCTCCACCAGCCGCCGCCTCAACCCCAACGTGCTGCACAAGGCTGTGTCTGGCTTCTACACCTCCAATGCCGCCGGCAAGGAGTTCCTACTCAGCTTCCTGGAGGAGGTACAATGAGCACAGATAGTATCTGATAGAAAAGACTCTGGTATTACTATTGCTGAGAAACCTTGGCTATAAACTATTTATTACTCATGGCCTTTTTCGCTCTGTCTCCTTTGGTCACTTTCTGTCCGGTTCCATGTTTCCTTTTCCCTCCTCTACCCACACCCTCTCCCCTCCATCTATTGCATCCATCCAGCCCATGGACACCGAGGGAGATGTCCAGTTCAGGCCCCGTACAGGAAAGGCAGCTGCCACCCCCCTGATCCCTGAGGCGGAGGCCTACCTGCAGCTGCTCCTGGTGGTTTACCTCACCAACAACAAACGCTACACAGAGGTGGGCTGACTGAGCTCACACGCGCTCTCTCTCATGAATGCACAGTACATATTTATATTGGATTGAGCTCTGATTTCTCTTTGGTTTTACATTGCTCACCATCATACCATAGTCCTTAGAAATAAGTTATGACTGGGTCAATGCCCGAATGCCTGTCTTGGTCGTTAGCTTCTCACTTTTCTCTCTGTAGGCCCAGAAGGTGTCAGACGAGCTCTTGCAGAAGATCGGCCCTCAGAACCGGCGTGCTCTGGACCTGGTGGCTGCTAAGTGTTACTACTACCACTCCCGCGTCTACGAGTTCCTCAACCAACTGGACACCGTGCGTAGGTAAGCCCACCAATACTTTCACTGACTGTTTTTGTTTTTTCTGACTTAAACAGATGGGGAAAAATTTAATTTGTTTCGAAAGGCAATAGGCCAGTTTGGAACCTGTCAATATGTAATGCCTTTGATTGATTTTTAAACCAATTAAAACCCTTCTTGCACAGTTTTCTGCACACGCGCCTGAGGACAGCCACCTTGCGGCACGACGCCGACGGCCAGGCCACGCTGCTCAACCTGCTGCTGAGGAACTACCTGCAGTACAACCTGTACGACCAGGCTGAGAAGCTGGTGTCCAAGTCAGTCTTCCCCGAGCTGGCCAACAACAACGAGTGGGCCCGCTACCTCTACTATACAGGTGAGGGGGAGGAGCCCTGAGCATACCAATTTCTGTTGAAATAAAGCATCACCTGTGATAAAACGGCAAACATTTTATTATTTGACGACATCAGAAGTTTAGTTTAATCACATTCAATTGAATTATCGGGCCACTATGCCTCTACAGATTTTGAAGTGACTATAAAAAACTTCCTCAGAATATGAATTAATTTGTAGTTATGGCCTTAGTTTGAAGTTATTCATACTTTTACTTTTGATACTTATGTAGATTTTTAGCAATTATATTTACCTTTGATAAGTAATTAAGTATATTTAAAACCAAATACTTTTATTCAAGTAGGTTTTTACTGGGTGACTTTTACTTGAGTAATTTTCTATTAAGGTATCTTTACTTTTACTAAACTATGACAATCGGGTACTTTTTCCACCACTGCTCAATCGCCCCTCCAGGTCGTATCAAGGCTATCCAGCTGGAATACACAGAGGCCAGGAGGACCCTGACCAACGCCTTGAGAAAGGCCCCCCAACACACAGCTGTGGGCTTCAAACAGACAGTCAGTACACACGACATGCAGTTTTTCCCTAAGTGCAATTATTACATTTTAGTCTTTTAGCAGACATTCTTATCCAGAGCGACTTATAGAAGCAATTTGGATTAAGAACCTTGCTCAAGGGCATAGCCGATAGATTTTTCACCGTCACACGCATTTGAAATGGTGACCTTTTGGTTACTGGTCCAACTCTCTTAACCACTAGGCTACCTTATGTGTATTTTTTAAATTATATTAAAAAAAAAAAAGTTTTACGGTTGTTGCTCAAACTTGATTTATATAGCACATTTCTTACAGGGGGTGATGCATTTCTTTTTTTAAATATAGAATATTTCGTTTGACATTTTTCCTAATTTTCTTTCTCCCCTTCATACACAAACCTACACACACAAACAACAACTTAGACGCACGCAATATCATCTCATCTGCCAAGACCCGCGCATGCTCACCCCCCCACCCCTAAGGCCTGCATTATTGGCTTAAAATTGTATCAATTTGTTTTTCTCAGTCACTAATGCTATTTCAATATTTTAAATAATAATTCAGCAGATACATATCAAAGGGCTTAACAAATAAAATGGCCCATTTTTTTGGTTCACATCTCTCTATCCCTATCAGGTCCACAAGTTGCTGATTGTGGTGGAGCTGTTGCTTGGGGAGATCCCAGACAGGCTGCAGTTCCGCCAGGCTCCACTGAAGAGATCCCTAGCGCCCTATTTCCTGCTCACCCAGGGTAAGTTGTCAGAAAGCTGGGTCATGAGAATGCATTTTAAGTGTGAGTAAGATTTCAACCCTGGTCTCTGTTCCCACACAGCTGTCAGGACGGGTAACCTGGCCAAGTTCAACCAGGCCCTGGATCAGTTTGGAGAGAAGTTCCAGGCAGACGGCACCTACACCTTGATCATCCGCCTGCGACACAATGTCATCAAGACAGGTCAGTGACCAGGCCTTTCACTTCGGGCTCTTCTTCCACATTCTCAGATGGCTTCCTCTTCTTTTTAAGTGTTTGGTCATGGCTCTTCTTTTTTAATACCTGAATGACTTGTTGATATTTAAAACCATCTCTCCCTGTAGGTGTGCGTATGATCAGCCTGTCATACTCTCGTATATCCCTGGCAGACATCGCTCAGAAGCTGCAGCTGGACAGTCCAGAGGATGCTGAGTTCATAGTGGCCAAGGTAACATGACATACTACAGCCATACTCAGTTGGTGGACCTTTATCCGAACCCAGATTGGGGTCAACACGGTCTAGGGGTGTGGATCAGAAAACCAGTCAGTATCTGATGTGACCATTTGCCTCATGCAGCGCGACACATGTCCTTCGCATACAGTTGATCAGGCTGTTGATTTTGGCTTGTGGAATGTTGTCCCACTCCTCTTCAATGGCTGTGCGAAGTTGCTGGGTCTTGATGGGAACTGGATCACGCTCTCATGCATGTCAATCCACAACATCCCAAACATGCTCAATGGGTGACATGTCTGAGTATGCAGGCTATGGAAGAACTGGGACATTTTCAGCTTCCAGGAATTGTGTACAGATTCTTGCGACATGGCATTTTCATGATTTAAAAATGAGGTGATTGCGGCGCATGAATGGCACAACAATGGGCCTTAGGATCTCATCACGGTATCTCTGGGCATTCAAATTGACATCGATAAAATGCAATTGTGTTTGTTGTCCGTAGCTTATGCCTGCCCATACCATAATCCCACCGCCACCATGGGGCATTCTCTTCACAACATTGACATCAGCAAACCGCTTGCCCACACGACTCCATACACACTTTCTGCCATCTACTCGGTACAATTGAAACCGGGATTCATCTGTGAAGAGCACACTTCTCCAGCGTGCCAGTGGCCATCGAAGGTGAGCAATTATCCACCGAAGTCTGTTAGGAAGCTGAACAGTCAATCAAGATCCTGGTGAGGATGACGAGAACGCAATTGAGCTTCCCTGGGACTGTTTCTGACAGTTTGTGCAGAAATTATTATTATTATTATTTTATTTAATAAAAAATAAAAAAATTACCTTTATTTTACTAGGCAAGTCAGTTAAAACAAATTCTTATTTTCAATGACGGCCTAGGAACAGTGGGTTAACTGCCTGTTCAGGGGCAGAACGACAGATTTGTACCTTGTCAGCTCGGGATTCGAACTTGCAACCTTTCGGTTACTAGTCCAATGCTCTAACCACTAGGCTACCCTGCCGCCCCATTTTGCTGTGCATACCCACAGTTTTATCAGCTGCCCGGGTGGCTGGTCTCAGACAATGGAGAGTGTGGAGGTCCTGGGCTGGCGTGGTTACATGTGGTCTGCGGTTGTGAGGCCAGTTGGACTGACAAATTCTCTAAAATGACGGAGGCGGCTTATGGTAGAGAAATGAACATTACAGCTCTGCTGGAAATTCCTGTAGTCAGCATGCCAGTTGCGCTCTCCCTTAACTTGAGACATGGCTTTGTGCGCTTGTGTAATGATCATGCTGTTTAATAATCAGCTTCTTGATATGCCAAACCTGCCAGGTGACTAGACAAAGGAGAAATGCTCAATAACAGGGATGTAAATACATTTGCATCACATTTGAGAGAAAAGCTTTTTGTGCGTTTACAAAATGTCTGGGGTCTTTTATTTCAGTTAATGAAACATGGGATCAACACTTTTTTTTTTTTTGCGTTTTATATTTTTGTTCAGTGTATATATTGTACCTTTACCTTAAGATCATGGTGTATCCCCACCTCCTGCTCTACATCAACTCATGCAAGTATTTCCTAAAGACCATTAATAGAAAAGCACACCGCTTCTGTGTGGTAAATATGGCATGCAGTCCTCAACTGTCCTAAGCCACAGGTGGTAATGGAAAACTACCTCAGTCTCTTACTGATTTTTCTCTCCTGACATCCCTCTTTTCCAGGCTATCCGTGATGGAGTGATCGAAGCCAGCATCAACCATGAGAAAGGCTATGTTCAGTCTAAAGAGACCATGGATATCTACGGTACCAGAGAGCCCCAGCTGGCCTTCCACCAGAGGATCTCCTTCTGCCTGGACATACACAATATGTCTGTCAAGGCCATGAGGTTTCCACCCAAGGCTTACAACAAGGACCTAGAATCAGCAGAGGTGTGTACCAACCTTGTACTACTCCTTGTATTAGCCCCTGAAATTGACCCTCGTGAGAGTTCTGTTGGAGACGGTAGGAAATTGTTCTTTATATCTGTTCTACTGAACTACCAGAATACTATATTTTACTGTTGTGACCACAAGGGGGTAGTGTAGTCAACTACTTTTTGTCAAATGTTATATTTGGGGCTAGAATTTCAGACTAGATGCATACTATCATTTTAAAATGATTGCTATTTGCAAACTTAATCGTTTTAAAGATGCACGATGCAGAAATTACTCCGCCATTTTCTGGTTGCTGAGTCTAGTAGTTCGCCTAATTTCAGTTTGTGAGAATCATTGTACCATCTAAACCACTGAAAAAGATTTTCCATAACCAAAAATATTATACACTGCTCAAAAAAATAAAGGGAACACTTAAACAACACAATGTAACTCAAAGTCAATCACACTTCTGTGAAATCAAACTGTCCACTTAGGAAGCAACACTGATTGAAAATACATTTCACATGCTGTTGTGCAAATGGAATAGACACCAGGTGGAAATTATAGGCAATTAGCAAGACACCCCCAATAAAGGAGTGGTTCTGCAGGTGGTAACCACAGACCACTTCTCAGTTCCTATGCTTCCTGGCTGATGTTTTGGTCACTTTTGAATGCTGGCAGTGCTTTCACTCTAGTGGTAGCATGAGACTGAGTCTACAACCCACACAAGTGGCTCAGGTAGTGCAGCTCATCCAGGATGGAACATCAATGCGAGCTGTGGCAAGAAGGTTTGCTGTGTCTGTCAGCGTAGTGTCCAGAGCATGGAGGCGCTACCGGGAGACAGGTCAGTACATCAGGAGGCCATAGGAGGGCAACAACCCAGCAGCAGGACCGCTACCTCCGCGTTTGTGCAAGGAGGAGCACTGCCAGAGCCCTGCAAAATGACCTCCAGCAGGCCACAATGTGCATATGTCTGCTCAAACGGTCAGAAACAGACTCCATGAGGGTGGTATGAGGGCCTGACGTCCACAGGTGGGGGTTGTGCTTACAGCCCAACACCGTGCAGGACGTTTGGCATTTGCCAGGGAACACCAAGATTGGCAAATTCGCCACTGGCGCCTTGTGCTCTTCACAGATGAAAGCAAGTTCACACTGAGCACATGTGACAGAGTCTGGAGATGCCGTGTAGAACGTTCTGCTGCCTGCAACATCCTCCAGCATGACCGGTTTGGCGGTGGGTCAGTCATGGTGTGGGGTGGCATTTCTTTGGGGGGCCGCACAGCCCTCCATGTACTCGCCAGAGGTAGCCTGACTGCCATTAGGTACCGAGATGAGATCCTCAGACCCCTTGTGAGACCATATGCTGGTGTGGTTGGCCCTGGGTTCCTCCTAATGCTAGACCTCATGTGGCTGGAGTGTGTCAGCAGTTCCTGCAAGAGGAAGGCATTGATGCTATGGACTGGCCTGCCCGTTCCCCAGACCTGAATCCAATTGAGCACATCTGGGACATCATGTCTCGCTCCATCCACCAACGCCACGTTGCACCACAGACTGTCCAGGAGTTTGCGGATGCTTTAGTCCAGGTCTGGGAGGAGATCCCTCAGGAGACCATCCACCACCTTATCAGGAGCATGCCCAGGCGTAGTAGGGAGGTCATACAGGCACATGGAGGCCACACACATTACTGAGCCTCATTTTTACTTGTTTTAAGGACATTACATCAAAGTTGGATCAGCCTGTATTGTGGTTTTCCACTTTAATTTTGAGTGTGACTCCAAATCCAGACCTCCATGAGTTGATTTCCATTGATAATCTGTGCGATTTTGTTGTCAGCACATTCAACTATGTAAAGAAAAAAGTATTTAATAAGAATATTTCATTCATTCAGATCTAGGATGTGTTATTTTAGTGTTCCCTTTATTTTTTTGAGCAGTGGATTTTCAGCTATTTGAAGCTGATGTACATAACCAAATTTTAAGATTGGGATGCATAGAAATAACACGCACAGAACAGATCTACCGCTTAAACTTGCTTTCAATGAGAGTGACAGATCTATAACATACATTTCTGTGTGAATTTGGTCAGGTCTCCCAAAAAATAACCTATTGCAGCTTTAATGTGTTAACATGTTCTTCTGTGTGTTTACATTTCAGGAGCGCAGAGAGCGGGAGCAGCAGGACCTGGAGTTCGCCAAGGAGATGGCCGAAGATGACGACGACAGTTTCCCATGATCCTCTCAGGGGAGCAAGTGCAAAGATGCCTTGACGTTTTTTCCCTTTCTCTCCCCCTCCATCCTCCCTCTTGTAATAGTTGTTTTTGTTTATTTCTCTGCAGGCAAAAGGCCATTATAAAGTTATATATCTATGTTAGCATTCTAACATATAATAAGAACACCTCTATTCAACCCTACCACTGGTCCTCGTTGTCCCTGCTTTTAGACTTTGCGTTTCACTGTTAACTTGCTGGTGGAAGCATTTGGTGTATCTGTACTGAGTTTGAGGCCAGCACACAAATAAACAGTCTTTGTCAATTTAATTTCTAATTTGGGGAACACTAATTTGTACAGTGAATGTCTGGAAAACTAAGAGCTGTTTGGCACAGAGCAGCTTGTATTTGTAAGCTCTTCTGTCAGGAATGATGTTGGGTCCTTGATTCGTTATTCTTGCTGCGCAATGCAATTCAATATCTTGACAGCTGCCCTTTCTAAAATACATAAATGGAAACTCATATTTCAAAATACCTTAAGGAAATCAATTAATTTGTTGCCCCTCTTGAGAACTGCGTGCCATTGAGCTCAACTAATTTCTCTGCCTCATTGTTCACAGCTCCTGTTCCTTCCTCTGATTTCTTCATTTAGCGCCCTCTTCCTCCTACCTCAGGGTGCATCCCAATTATCTCTGTTTTTTCAGGAAGTCTGCACTTGTTCCATTCGTTTCATGGATTTTAAAAGAAATGACTGGTATAATACAGTGCATTCGGAAAGTATTCAGACCCCTCATCTTTTTCCACATTTTGTTACGTTGCAGCCTTATTCTATCTCCACACAATGCCCCATAACAAAGTAAAAGCACGTTTTTAGAAAAGGTTGCAAAATAAATAAATGGAAATATCACATTTTACTTAAGTATTCTGACCCTTTACTTAGTACTTTGTGAGGCACCTTTGGCATCAATTACAGCCTTGAGTCTTCTTGAGTATTTCGCAACAAGCTTGACAACTGTATTTGGGGAGTTTCTCCCATTCTCTGCACAACCTCTCCAGCTCTGTCAGGTTGGATGGTGAGTGTTACTGCACAGCTATTTTCAGGTTTCTGTGCGCTTAGTGGTGTTGTCCTGAACCTTTGCCCCAGTCGGAGGTCCTGAGTACTCTGTAGCAGGTTTTCATCAATGATCTCTATGTTGCTCTGTTCATCTTTCCCTCGATTCTGACTAGTCTCCTTGTCATTTCTGAAAAACATCGCCACAGCATGATTCTGCCACCACCATGCTTCACCGTAGCGATAGTGCCAGGTTTCCTCCAGACGTGATGCTTTGCATTCAGGCCAAAGGGTTCAATCTTGGTTTCATCAGACCAGAGAATCTTGTTTCTCATGGTCTGAGAATCCTTTCGGTGCCTTCTGGTAAACTCAAAGTGGCTGTCATGTGTCTTTTACTGAGGAGTGGCTTCAGTCTGGTTACTCTACCATAAAGGCCTTATTGGTGGAATGCTGAGGAGATTGTTGTCCTTCTGGAAGGTTCTCACATCTCCACAGAGGAACTTTGGCGCTCTGTCAGTGACCATTGGGTTCTTGGTCACCTCCCTGACCAAGGCCCTTCTCCCCCAATTGCTCAGTTTGGCTGGATGGCCAGCTAAGGAATAGTCTTGGTGGTTCCAAACTTCTTCCATTTAAGAATGTGTTCTTGGGGACCTTCAATGCTGCAGGAATGTTTTGGTACACTTCCCCAGATCTGTGCCTCGACACAATCCTGTCTTGGAGCTCTACGGACAATTCCTTCGACCACATGGCTTTGATTTTTCTCTGACATCCATTGTCGTCTGTGGGACCTTTTATATAGACAGGTGTGTGTGCCTTTCCAAATCGTGTCCAATCATTTGAATTTACCACAGGTGGACTCCAAGTTGTGGAAACATCTCAAGGATGATCAATAGTCAATAGTCTCATAGCAAAGGGTCTGAATACTTGTGTAAAAGTGTTTTTTTAAATATACATTTCTAAACCCCTGTTTTCACTTTGTCATTATGGGGTATTTTGTGTAGATTGAGGAAAACATTTCATTTTATCCGTTTTAGAATAAGGCTGTAATGTAACAATGTGAACAATACTTTCCCGAATGCACTCTGTAAACAAATCATATAATGCAGTCATCTACCAGTCATTTCCTGTCAAATTAATGAAGCGAAGTGAACAAATTCCCATGCCAACACCAATCCAGTGCTTTTCAATATGTGGAGACTAGTGAATGAGTCATACTTCAGGAGGTGGGAGAGATTATTGGGACACAACCATAGACATACAGTTAAAGGCCCTTTGCAAGGTAAGGTCATTTGTGGAAAGTCTGTTTAATTCGTACACCAATTACCATTGCATCTATGAAAATAAGAGATGTTTGTCTTTGGTAAAGCGTGACAGTAGAACCTTGGTGCATGTTTTTGGCAATTTATCAATTCATTGTATTATAAAAAATGTATACACCTACTGGCTGCTTGTGATCATTTGTCAATGTGTTTTCATTTGTTAAATTAAGATATAGAATTTGATAATACTTCAGAAAGTTGATAGGTTCAAAGTGGACAAGATTTCAAGAGCACAAAATCTAGAGCATCTTGTTTGATTACTCAATCGCTAAGGTGACCATTGAATATTAAAATGTCAAGGTGCTCTGCAAAATGGATTGATCATATTGTCAGGGACCAGTCATAATGATTCATTCAATATTCACGAGCTTAGCATTACAGGTAGGCACAACAACTGGAAAAGGCCTAGCCTACATTCGAAAAAATGTATACCATCAAAAGAAGCATAAAGCGCTGTCATGCCAATTCTTGGAAGCAATTTAGGTTATTCATGAACGGCATGGTAAATGGTACACTAAGACGCTGGGAATGAGGTCAGTTATTGCCTAAGAAAATGATTTGTAGTCAAGAACAGCGAGCACACCTTGCAATCAAGATGTGTGTGGGCCTGCTGTCATTGCGCAATGCACATAGCCTGAAGTAAGACGACTTGACTTGCTGCTGATAAAACGATTTCATAAATGGGGATATTCGGCTTTAATATTTTTGAGGCAATAAAATATGGACTAAGCATTTGGTAAAGCAACCTTGTATCCTTTGTATATGCCTACTCAGATGGTAGCGTACGTAAAATGTCGAATTGCTACAACTAGAGTTGTGAAATTATGTACATATATTTTTCCTGAGTAATGTAGCCCTACATGAACGTCACTGAAAATGCCATGAGGCTGTTTGAGTCATGGCTCGCCATGATGTCAACAGCTACACGTGCGAACTTTCTCCGCTGTGTATTTGGAGCGCAGATAGCTACTTTCAAGCATAGCCTATTGTCCGCAGCGCGACTGTTTACTTCAGGCTATCGAATTGAATCAACAACTCATGTTACATTCTTTCTGAATTATAGGCTACAACTAATTTCCCATTCACAAATGTGAATTTAAAGAGTAAAAAAAATGATAGCAATTATAGCCTATAGGCCTGTTAATCAAGTCAAGTCACCAGCTAGGCCCTTTTAAAGTGGATTTCATCATTTTCAACACGCTTTATAAATAAAACGTTGTTTAATAGATGGGGTTAAGACACAGACAGTTAAACATCAGGGAGTGCTGTAAGGGCAGGTGCGACAGTAAGTCCAGACATTGACAGCCAGGTGGAGGGATCACCGGGTAGGACAGTGGATTGGATCAACATAAGGCATAGCTTTGTTTCATTTATTTGATTCATTATGTGCAGCTCAAAGTGTTTCACAATAAGAAATAGGAAATAAAATAATATTGGCCTAGTTAAATACAAATAATAGCATTATAATAGATGTAAAACAGCTAAATAAAACAATTAGGCTTAGCCTATATATCGTTTCTGTATTGATAGCCTAATAGGCAAGTTGTCTTTTAAAAAAATCATAAACGCAGTTTTAATCACATGGATTATATATTTGCTCATGTTCTGATTTTCAAATCAAACTTTATTGGTCACATAAACATGGTTAGCATGCGAGTATAGCAAAATGCTTGTGCATCTAGTTCTGACAGTGCAGTAATATCTAACAAGTAATCTTTCCACAACTACCTAATACACACAATTCCACAACTACCTAATACACACATGGATGGAATAAGAATGTGTACATATAAATATATGGATGATCGATGACTGAGCAGCATAGGCAAGATGCAATAGATGGTATAAAATACGGCATATACATATGAGATGAGTCATGTAAGATATGTAAACATGATTAAAGTGGCATTATTTAAAGTGAATGCATGCCAAGCTATCACAAGGTCAGCCGGAGGTAAGTCCTATTATCTCTCAAGGGATTTGATTCAATATGTAATGTAATATTATTTCCGATTGAGCCTACATAGGCAGCGTTTAGCGTGAATTCAGTCTCCGCTAAAGCGAGAACATTGCCTGTAAATTTCAATCACGCTGTAAAACTGGACTTCCGCAATGTAGATTGAATAGAGACCAAATTATTAGTCACTCACTATTGCAGGTTAACAATGACCCTTCAGTGGAAATTCCCATGAATCGTACTATCATTCATATAAATACTTCAAGTCTCCTTCAAGTCTTTAGCAAAATAGACTAACCATACTGACACGGAATGAACACTCTCAAAAGTAAGTGATATTTGATCTTATATTTGTATAAATACATTTGACTAGGACACTCTTAATGAGTGCATTTGTTCTGCTTGATGCAACTTTTCCTTTACTTGGAAACAATATTTTGTTTTTTTAAATTATTGTCCGAAGAAAGTCATAATAGCTTGGACATATTTTGAGTGGTTGTCTCCAGGTATTTTTTATTGTGCATGGATACCGCGTAACTCAATGCACTATATTTGGCACGCGCTACTTTCGTGCTTACGGTTCTGCGCTGCACTGGTTGTACGTCATAGTTCAACTTGTTAAGGATCTGTAGCATTGTAGAGTCGTTCTGCAGCTGTTTTTTCCTTTCTCAAAGTTGTAGGTCTTCTCTGCTGTTCAGTTTTTCTGGTCCGGTCCGCGCATATTCCAGAGAAGTCAATGGACGCAAGGAGTTTGGTCGAAAAAATATTAGGCAACATCCCTGTGGTTCACGAGTCTAGTGTCAAAATCATGGTAAGTCTATGGGAGGGCGATGGTGTCCTGTTCTTACCTGGTGTATATTGTCTTTACTGCATGTAATTTATCGCAAACGTCTATGGGTAAAATTACGCAGCTTTGCATGGTCTTTAATGCTCAATTTGAGTTGAAATCACGTTGACCGTTTGTGGAATTTGTATCATGCAAATATTGTGGTTTGTTTTTGCAAAAAAAACACCCCTAGCACGCGACAGCTCACATTATAAACTGAAGAATGCAAAGCATATATCTAACAAAGATCAATATCACCTTTAGCTGCAGCTACATTTAGTCAATTCAATCATGCCTTGTAGCTGCAGGCCAATTAAGGAAAATCTAGGTTTAATTAAAATGCTAATCAGATGCATTTCTTTGTGCATTTACACTTGCAGTGGTTGGTTTTACATCCAGTCATGACCACTAACACCACAGATTCCAAAAGTGCACTAACCATAACTTCTCTCTGTTTTACATTTACATTGGCTCCAGCTCTATAACCACACCACTCCTGTTCTCCTAGGGCCTGACCCTTGACCCGTCCAGCCAGTCTAGGAACATGCCGTACCAGTCCATGGTGACCTCTCTGGGCATCCCCGCAGCACCAGAACTAAGGACTGTCTGCAGACCCCTAAACCAAATCGATTTCACCCTGGTGAGTGTGCGTGTGTCCGTGCTGTTTAAGATGAGGGAGGACAATTATTTTTTTTAATGAGCATGGCCTTATTTCTATTACAGCGTATCGGATTACTGTCATTCAAATTCCATTCACCCAGCTCAATGTAACATCGCTAAGTTTAGACTACTACATGTTACAACATTTTTCCATATACCCATCTGGAGGTTGCTACAACCTAGTCTATTACTGTAAGTTCACAACGTAGGTGCACAGGTCGAGAGCCGCCTTGCACACTCTTGCCTGCATCTAGCTGATCTAGGGTGTAATCATTAGTCCAACCGTTGCAAACAAGTTTCTATTGGACAAATTCAGGTATGTTTATCCATGTTTCGTTGTGTTTGCTTCTGTTTAAGAAACATTTTCAACTGAATCGGCAGAATGAATACACCCCTGATCACACGCAAACACAGTTCACTTTCATAGCAGCCACATACAAACGGCATGATCACTTTTGTTGTATAATTCAATCTCACGTCTATACAATCTCCTCTCACATTTTCCCTTTGCTTGGGGACTTCAGTGCACAACACATCAGCTGAAAAAACCTTTTCAAGCAAATATTTATATCATAACCACTAAACGCTACACATATGATCGTTGTCATCATATTAGCTGACGTCATAGTCAACATACTATAACTAACGCGCTAGTAAACCCGCTACAATCATGCAGTACAGTGTAAAGTCAGCAAGCAGTTTAGCAGTTATACCTGCCGGCCCTGGTGGCAGTAAATATTAAAACCAAACGCTAACCTTGACTTGGAAAAGTTTCAGTGTTTGATACCCATAGCCAGCTAGCTAACATAGCACCCCTCTCTGTTTGAGCCGGGTGTTTGATTAGGCTAAACTAGCTAGCTGCATTTTCTAGCTAAGCAAGTGAAAGTGAAAAAAATACAACAAAATATAGCGCTCTCTCTCTCTCTCTCTCTCTCTCTCTCTCTCTTGCTTCGCCTTCATTTTTGAGGAAATTAATTTGTCCAAACTGTTCAAATATGGTCTTTCTCTTTGAGTCAACTACCCATTTAATGCACTGCAGTGCTGGCTAGCTGTAGCGCATGCTTTCAGTTGTAGATTATTCTCTGATCCTTTGATTGGATAGACACCATGTCAGTTCATGCTGCAAGAGCTCTGATAGGTTTGAGGAAGTTGTCATAATTACTGTGTAAGTCTATGTTTGGGGGTGAGAGCCGTGACTGTCCTAGGTTTTGTATTGAAGTAAATGTACTCAGAGAAGAATGGAAACTAGCTCTCCTCCAGCTACACCATGGTGCTACCCTACAAAGTGCTGTTGAGGCTACTGTTGGGTTATCATTTGAAATACTTGCTACACCCGAAGTTAATGGTTATCTGTATGAGGAATGTATATGGTTGGGTCAATTAAGGGTGGATATGAGCCCTGGGCTTGGAGAGTTACTAAGTGAGGGACAAGCTGATAAGGGTGGATAGCAGTGGATTAGTGAGGAATGGGGGCCGAGGTCAGGTCACATGAAGGGAAAATTAAGTTTATTACACACATCACTTAACTTTCTGCCTAGCAACACAGATGTCATGTTTAGAGAAAAGGAGAAGAGTCACCCTGAAGTCGGGTGTAAATACTCGTGCTGGTGGGAACATGTCTTTGTCTTTTCAGCTGTCTGACCCGTTGGGTAAATAAACTTGGTTTGAGCTTTTCCTAGTTGTCCATTAGTTTTTACTCTGTTTATTTAGAACCTAACACTACTGTAGATCTTCTTTACAAAACAGTGTGTTTTAATCAATTATTTGGTGGCGTGAATATATTTCGTATTTTTATGAAACTCACTGAGAACAATGGTCCTTCACTTCCTCCACTGGTGTGTGTGTGTGTAGGGAAAACAATGCTATGGTTCTGCTGAATGTTACAGATAGATTAATAAAGCTGACATGATTAGTTTGGACACGATTCCTTATTGGGTTGTGTCCTAGCCTACTGGACATGGTCCTGGTTAGTTGTCTGACTAGCTGTGTGCTTCTGCCTACAGGAGGTGTGTCTGAGCAGTATGTCTGCAGGGCTGCAGCTGTATCAGGATGTGCTGGGTGAGCTGAAGGAACGTGTGACCACTGACAAGGTGACAGGACTCCTGGCTGATATCAGAGACCTGCTGGCTCAGATCAACAAGGTGAGACTGACACACACACACACAAACTCCCTAAGTAATAAAAAGTAGACACATGCATGCACACTGGCGGCACAAGATCATAGAGGTCCTACAATCATATCATCACACTTGAGATGTTCCTTTAGGTTAATAACCTTCTGTATGTTTTTGTGTTGTTCAGATGCAGGAGCCTGGCCAGATGAGCAGTGTGGCCCAGTACGAGGCCTCGGGACTGGCCTCACGCCTCCCAGGGGATTACGAGGTTCAGGTTGCAACTCACTTTACCCTGCTGCAGCTTCGTGACTTCACACAGAACCTAAAACGCAGCCTGCGCAACGTCGAACACCTGACTTCCAGGCCAGGACAGAGGGGCTGAACTGTACTCTACAGCAGCAGCAAAACCTGTGCAGACATGGATGGGGGACCGGAGGGGGGTCATCCGTGCCAGAAGCCTATTGGACATCTAAGGCAACTGCGTAGTGATGTAGTCACTACTGTTCCCCATCAATTGGGATAATAGCAACTGGTCAAGGACTGAGTGCCTGCTTTTCTTCATCTCTTTCTCCCCATGAGGGTTTTGTTCTTAGCTCGTTCTGCCACTCATCACCACCTCTGATTGCTTTCTCAGACTTTCCTTGAGTTAAAGCAACACCGATAGCTGCAATATAGTGGCAAGTCCCCGACAGTCTCTGAGATACTTATTTATACTTAAAAAATATATATATTTATGAAGTACTGGGATATCATTTGTTTTTGTATTTGAATTAATTTGTTGTGTATGCAGGTATTTATTTGTAATGTATTTATGTATTTATACTGTATGTGTTTGTTTACTGATTGATACTGTCATTCCTAGAGTCATTTCCTGGTGGGTGTCAAGAGATTTGTACTGTATGTGGTTTGGCAGAGAGGTCATATATTTTTTATATACCAGGAGCTCCGATCTCCTTCTCTTTGTTTTATTTATTATTATATATATTTTTACAGGACAATAGGAAGTTGGAAGACATGTATAGAACAAACAGTGAGGATGGGCTTTAGACGAACGGCCGAGTTGAGACTTGATCCCGTCGCCTTGGAGGCATGTGTGGTCTGGGAATCGAGTGTGTTACTGCTCGAACCAGACTCTGGCACGAGAGGGTTATTGGTCAATACAGTCACCCCTAAAGTCATTTCCTGGTAGGTGTGTCATTCCCTGTTTAAGAAGTTCCTATTCTAGTTTTTATTAACACAAGTCAAGTGTGAGAATTGTGAATTGATGTTAACTGACTGTGTGTATTTTAGTCATCACTTATAGTGTCGTAAACATCACACTTGGTGAAAGCCTGGAAAGTTATCTATTTATTTTGTCTAACCCTGATGAACTATACTCTTCACGCTGAAGTATGTAAGACATTGAACATGTTCTAATGTGTGTAATTTAAGAAGGTTGAATGGTACTTGTGACAACGTACTGTATTTAGATTTTAGACTGTATTTAGGTCTAGTGTGTATCAAGCGTGTCCTTGTTTCAAATGGTGATGTCATCTTATTAACAGAAATGGTTTTGTTAGTAAACCCTATGGGAAAATTACTTTTTACAATTGTACTATACTTGATCAGTTACTTGCGTTAATCGGTTGATTCCATATATTTTGCACTAAAGTGTTTTTTTTCTCCAACAGTAATAAACCTTTAATGTGTAACAAGAAATGTGTTACTTTTCTAGTCTCTGTTTCGTCAGAATGGAAGTTACCTGGAGCAATACAGTGTACTCAGTTAAATAAAGGTAAAAAGTGTGTGTATATATATATATATACTCAGGAAGGATTTCCTGCAAACACACTTGTGTGAAGCGTCCAGGCTGTTAGAATGTGATTTTGGTTGACTAAGTTTCCTATGAACTCCTCTCATAAATGTACAAACATTGAAAGCTGCCAGGCTGTTCACTGTTTACATGCCTTGTTGTTTTCTGGGAAGAAGCAGGGAGCGCTCCCATTGTTGTTACAGATATGGTAAGCACTTTGGTCTGTTGTTACAGCTATGGTAAGCACTTTGGTCTGTTGTTACATCTATGGTAAGCACTTTGGTCTGTTGTTACAGCTATGGTAAGCACTTTGGTCTGTTGTTACAGCTATGGTAAAGCACTTTGGTCAATCTGGAAAGCCAGAGTGATGATTCAGATGTTTCTTACTTTCCAATGTTGTCCATGACTTGATTGACCATTTTGAACAGATTCACAACATTGTCATAGAGCTGCTGGAGATGGCCGAGCTTTCACAAGAAGCAGGGATGTGAAGAGGGAACAAATCAAATTATATTTGACACATGTACCTAATACAACCGGTGTAGACCTTACAGTGAAATTCTTACTTACAAGCCCTTAACCAGCAATGCAGTTTTAAGAAATTACCTACAAAAAAAGTAAGAGATAAGCATAACAAATTATTAAAAAGCAATGCATATAGTCTGGGTAGCCTTTTGATTAGCTGTTCAGGAGTCTTATGACTTGGGGGGGTAGAACTATTTAGGAGCCTCTTGGACCTAGACTTGGGTTTCCGGTACCGTTTGCCGTGTGGTAGCAGAGAGAAGTCTATGACTAGGGTGGCTGGAGTCTTTGACAATTTTTAGAACCTTCCTCTGACACCGCCTGGTATAGAGGTCCTGGATGGCAGGAAGCTTGGCCCCGGTGATGTACTGGGTTGTACGCACTACCCTCTGTAGTGCCTTGCGGTCAGAGCAGTTGCCATATCAGGCAGTGACGCAACCTGTCAGAATGCTCTTGATGGTGCAGCTGTAAAACCTTTTGAGGTTTTCAGTCTCCTGAGGGCGAATCGGTTTTGTCGTGCCCTCTTCACGACTGTCTGTTGGGAAAATTATGATTAAATGACTGAACAAATCATTTTAAATGGAACTGTAACTAAGTAAACTTATACTCTGTTTTATTAAATCTGATTAACAATATGAGTTCATAAGAAGGGATTGTGTGACACGGACAAGGAGTAATTAAAGTTAATGAACACCATTCCAACTAGGAAGAAAGAAATGGTTTGTGGATTAAGTTAACAGATAAGGTAGTTAACCTATGGTTGAACCGACGAAACTGAGCTCTGGGGTGTTTTAGGTAAGGAAGTGAGTGCATTCCTAGGTTTTCTGTTAATTAGAACTGTCAGCTAAGTGGTGATCGATAATGTTGAGGGGTCAAAAAGTTCATTCAGTTGTGTGTCCTGTGTATGTGCTGGGGGGGTCAGAATGAACTCAGAACCTCATGAACCTTTAAAGTTCCCTTTGACCCGGTCTGGAGGAGGAGATTCATTTTTAGGAGCAATGAAATGACGTCATGTTATTGTATATAAACTGTTGCTCGTGGTAAAGTGGCAGCGCGCTCCGAGAATAAATTCTGTTACCTATTATTGAAATGGCTGGTCTCCGTCTATTTTATGCAAACAAGAATCTTACAAATTCTCATAAAATAGATTAAGGGTTTTCAATGAATGTAAACACATTGGCATAATTAAATTACAGTAACACTGTCTTGGTGTGCTTGGACCATGTTATTTTGTTGGTGATGTGGACGCCAAGGAACCCATCGATGAGAATGGGGGCATGCTCGGTCCTCCTTTTCCTGTAGTCCACAATCATCGCTGTTGCACCTTTTTCACCACGCTGTCTGTGTGGGTGGACCATCAGTAATGGTTTTGCCACCCACTGGAGGGTCTGGGACTGTACCATTATTCACATGAATAATTGTACTTCGTACAATCTGGCAACTATAGACAGGCAACTTACTAGAATGGGTGTCCCTGGGAGCAATGTTCCCTTCAATTTTTGGGGCACTGAGCAAATTGTTGGTCTTTTGAGCGGAAACTTGAACTTTGTGCAACTTCTGTACCCTTACAGTTTTAGACAGTAGCCAATAGGCTATTGTGGCTATTTGAGCATAATGTAGGCCATGACAGACCAACCCTCTTCATGGAGATCTACTGTCCTGTATGTTTTCAGTCCAGCCCTAATTTAACACACCTGATTCAGCTAGTTAAGGTCTTGTTGAGCAGCCAATTAGTAGAATCAAGGTTAAATTAGGGTTGGACTGAAAACCCATAGGACGGTAGATCTCCAGGAAGAGGGTTGGGCTGCCCTGATCTAGGCCTTCCAGCAAACCAATGGCGCAAATCCCATAACATTTTCACATGGAAATAGCTTTTGACTTCTATGATTTTCAATGTAGGTCTAAATTGCATGATACTTTTAAAAACATTTTTACATTATGAAGGGCTTGACATCAATTAATGATTTTTTTCTTGGTAACACCATGGACCAAATAGGTGACTGTAAATTGCATTGTATTGTGTTGTAGTATGCAAGACACCACTTTAAAAAATGTAATGTAATGCTTAATTATTACCATACAGAGAATAAGGCAATGTAGACTACCCCTCTGCCTATAGGCTTATTTACATATTCAAGCCTTTCTCAAAATAAAACACTGCCCCTTTAATTAAGACATGAGCTTTTTACCTGACTGGCTTTTCAAAAACAGATTGAAATGTAGCTTACACATTTTGTGCTCTTATAGGAAGCAGTAACTCCCCATTGCTTACCTATACTTATCTATTACTAGGCTAATAACTCGCTAACAAGCGAATAATATAAAAAATGTGATTGAAAGACCGCTTGTGGACCCCCTCCTTAAAATATAATTCTACTCCATTGCGCTCTGGCTCTGCCTACAACAAAATCACAGCCTCAATCTTGCAAAGTTAGATTTTTTTTCGGTTTGTTGCATTGAAAAAAGGCTGATAAAGTTGATTCGATCAGAGAAAAAGGGAAGCTCATCCAGAGGCGGCATGTTAAATGTGCAACCAGAGGGGAAAAAAATTATAGACCACCTTTACTCCACACACAGAGACTCGTACAAAGCTCTCCCGCGCTCTCCATTTGGCAAATGTGACCATAATTCTATCCTTCTGATTCCTGATTACAAGCAAAACTGAAAGCAGGAAGCACCAGTGACTCTGTCTATAAAGTGGTCAGATGAAGCAGATGTTAAACTACAGGACTGTTTTGCTAGTACAGACTGGAGTATGTTCCGGGATTGTTCTAATGACTTTGAGGATTACACCACATTAGTCGCTGGCTTTACCAATAAGTGCATCGAGGACGTCGTCCCCACAGTGACTGTACGTACATACCCCAACCAGAAGCCATGGATTACAGGCAACATTTGCACTGAGCTAAATGTAAGAAATCCCGCTATGCCCTCGGATGAACCATCAAACAGAAAAACCATCAATAGTGGACTAAGATCGAGAAGTACGACACTGGCTCCGACGCTCGTCGGGTGTGGCAGGGCCTGCTAACTATTACAGACTACAAAGGGAAGCACAGCCGAGAGCTGGCCAGTGTCACGAGCCTACCAGACAAGCTAAATATCTTCTATGGTCGCTTTGAGGCAAGTAACACTGAAACAAGCATGAGAGAATCAGCTGTTCCGGACAACTGTGTGATCACGCTCTCTGCAGCCGATGTGAATAAGACCATTAAACAGGTCAACATTCACAAGGCCACAGGGCCAGACGGATTACCAGGACGTGCACTCCGAGCATGCGATGACCAACAGGCAAGTGTCTTCACTGACATTTTCAACCTCTCCATGCCTGAGTCTGTAATAGCAACATGTTTCAAGCAGACCACCATAGTTCCTGTGCCCAAGAACACTAACTGGATCCTGGACTTCCTGACGGGCCGCCCCCAGGTGATAAGGCTAGGTAACAACACGTACACCACAATGATCCTCAACACGGGGGGGCCTCAGGGGTGCGTGCACAGTCCCCTCCTGTACTCCCTGTTTACTCATGACTGCACGGCCAGGCACGACTCCATGATGAGACAGCCTATAGGGAGGAGGTCAGAGACCTGACCGTGTGGTGCAAGGACAACAATCTCTCCCTCAACGTGATCAAGGCAAAGGAGGTGATTGTGGACTACCTGAAAATGAGGACCGAGCACACCCCCATTCTCATCGACAGGGATGTAGTGGAGCAGGTTGAGAGCTTCAAGTTCCTTGGCGTCCACATCACCAACAAACTAAGATGGTCCAAGCACACCAAGACAGTCTTGAAGAGGGCACGACAAAACCGATTACCCCTCAGGAGACTGAAAAGATTTGGCATGGGTCCTCAGATCCTCAAAAGGTTTTACAGCTGCACCATCGAGAGCATCCTGACGGGTTGCATCACTGCCTGGTATGGCAATTGCTCAACCTCTGACCACAAGGCACTACAGAGGGTAATGCGTACGACCCAGTACATCACCGGGGCCAAGCTTTCTGCCATCCAGGACCTCTATACCAGACAGTGTCAGAGGAAGGCTCTAAAAATTGTCAAAGACTCAAGCCACCCTAGTCATAGACTGTTCTCTCTGCTACCGCACGGCAAGCGGTACCGCAGCTCCAAATCTAGGTCCAAGAGGCTCCTAAATAGCTTCTACCCCCAAGCCATAAGACTCCTGAACAGCTAATCAAAAGGCTACCCAGACTATATGCATTGCTCTTTAATCATTTGTTATGCTTATCTCTTGCTTTTTTTAGGTAATTTCTTAAAACTGCATTGTTGGTTAAGTAAGGGCTTGTCAGAAAGCATTTCATTGTATTGTATTCGGTACATTTGACAAATACAATTTGATTTGATTTGTTCCCTCTTCACATCCCTGCTTCTTGTGAAAGCACTGCCGTCTCCAACAGGTCTTCGCAGCTCTATGACAATGTTGTGAATCTGTTCAAAATGGTCAATCAAGTCATGGACAACATTTGAAAGCAAGAAATATCTGAATCATCACTCTGAATCATCACTCTGGCTTTCCAGATTGACCAAAGTGCTTACCATAGCTGTAACAACAATGGGAGCGCTCCCTGCTTCTTCCCAGAAAACAACAAGGCATGTAAACAGTGAACAGCCTGGAAGCTTTCAATGTTTGTACATTTATGAGAGGAGTTCATAGGAAAAAATCACATTAACAGCCAACCAAAATCACATTCTAACAGCCTGGACGCTTCACATAAGTGTGTTTGCAGGAAATCCTTCCTGAGATATATATATGTATATATACATACACACACATATATATATATATATATATATATATATATATATATATATATATATATATATATATATATATATATATATATATATATATATATATATATATATATATATATATATATATATATATATATATATATATATATACATATACACATACACACACACACACTTTTTACCTTTATTTAACCGAGTACACTGTATTGCTCCAGGTAACTTCCATTCTGACGAAACAGAGACTAGAAAAGTAACACATTTCTTGTTACACATTAAAGGTTTATTACTGTTGGAGAAAAAAACACTTTAGTGCAAAATATATGTAATCAACCGATTAACGCAAATAACTGATCAACAATAGTACAATTGTAGAAAATTATTTTCCCCATAGTGTTCACTAACAAAACCTTTCTGTTAATAAGATGACATCACCATTTTAAACAAGGACATGATTGATACACACTAGACCTAAATACAGTCTAAAATCAAAATACAGTACGTTGTCACAAGTACAACATGTTCAATGTCTTACATACTTCAGCTTGAAGAGTATATTTCATCATCATTGCTAGACTAAATAAATTGATCACTTTTCTAACTTTCTAGACTTTGTTTTGTGTTAATAAAAACTAGAATATGATCTTCCTAAACAGGGGATGACACGCCTACCAGGAAATGACTCTAGGGGTGACTGTATTGACCAATAACCCTCTCGTGCCGGAGTCTGGTTCGAGCAGTAACACACATGCCTCCAAGGCGACGAGATCAAGTCGCAACTCGGCCGTTCGTCTAAAGCCCTTCCTCACTGTTTGTTCTATACATTCTTCCGACTTCCTATTGTCCTGTAAGAAAACAAACATATAATAATAAATCAAACAAGGAGATCGGAGCTCCTGGTATATAAAATATGACCTCTCTGCCAAACCACATACAGTACAAATCTCTTGACACCCACCAGGAAATGACTCTAGGAATGACAGTATCAATCAGTAAACAAACACATACAGTATAAATACATAAATACATAAAATAAATAACTGCATACACAAGCAAATGAATTCAAACACACAAACAAATAATATCCCAGTACTTCATAAATATATATATTTTAAGTATAAATAAGTATCTCAAAGACTGTCGGGGACTTGCCACTCTCTGGTAGCTATCGGTGTTGCTTTATCTCAATGAAAGTCTGAGAAAGCAATCAGAGTTGGTGATGAGTGGCAGAACGAGCTAAGAACAAAACCCTCATGGGGAGAAAGAGATGAAGAAAAGCAGGCACTCAGTCCTTGACCAGTTGCTATTGTCCCAATTGATGGGGAACAGATAGAGCAAGGCTTGAACCAGCTACCTGCAGTTATACTATGAGGTACAGACCTTGGCAGATACAGGGACGCTACACAATTGGTTATGGTGCCATCTCAGATAAATAAAGTGCTCCGCTTGCTTCATGTTTTCAAATGTCCCATTTGACCTTGATGGACAGATTAGATAGAAAGACTGAAGCAGGCTGGAACAGAAATGAAACATGTTTCAGCAAGACTACATCACTACGCAGTTGCTTTAGAAGTCCAATAGGCTTCTGGCACGGACGACCCCCCTCCGGTCCCCCATCCATGTCTGCACAGGTTTTGCTGCTGCTGTAGAGTACAGTTCAGCCCCTCTGTCCTGGCCTGGAAGTCAGGTGTTCGACGTTGCGCAGGCTGCGTTTTAGGTTCTGTGTGAAGTCACGGAGCTGCAGCAGGGTAAAGTGAGTTGCAACCTGAACCTCGTAGTCCACTGGGAGGCGTGAGGCCAGTCCCGAGGCCTCGTACTGGGCCACACTGCTCATCTGGCCAGGCTCCTGCATCTGAACAACACAAAAACATACACATCCAGAAGGTTATTAACCTAAAGGAACATCTCAAGTGTGATGATATGATTTATGATTGTAGGACCTCTATGATCTTGTGCCAGTGTGCATGCATGCGTCTACTTCTTATTACTTAGTGAGTTTGTGTGTGTGTGTGTGTCAGTCTCACCTCGTTGACCTGGGCCAGCAGGTCTCTGATGTCAGCCAGGAGTCCTGTCACCTTGTCAGTGGTCACACGCTCCTTCAGCTCACCCAGCACATCCTGATACAGCTGCAGCCCCGCAGACATACTGCTCAGATTAATCTCCTGTAGGCGGAAGCACACAGCTGGTCAGACAACTAACCAGTAGGCTAGGACACAACCCAGTCAAATCAAATCAAAGTTGATTTGTCACGTGCGCCGAATACAACAGGTATTCCTCTTCCCAAGTCGGATGGAAAGCAGTTGGATTTGAAAGAGCAACAGGAGAGAGAGAGATGGAAGAGGATGAAGATTCAGTAGTCCAGCCAAAGAAAAACAGGACTGGCAGTGGAAAGACAACCTGGTCTCAGAACCTTTTGTATTATTCTGTAAGACACTCCATTTACTTTGATATGTTAAGTTTGGTATGATTACATAAGACAGATGTTTACTTAGTAGGGTGGTTGGTCGGGGGTATAATGCAAATGTCTAGCAACCCAAAGGTTGTGAATTCGAATCTCATCATGGACAACCTTAGCATTTTAGCTAATTAGCAACTTTTCAACAATGTACTATTTTGAGCTACTTTGCAACTACTGAGCATTTTAGGTAACCCTTCCCCTTCCCCTAACCTTAACCCTTTTAGCTGACCCTTCACCTAACCCTAACCTTAACCCTTTTAGCTGACCCTTCACCTAACCCTAACCTTAACCCTTTTAGCTGACCCTTCACCTAACCCTAACCTTAACCCTTTTAGCTGACCCTTCACCTAACCCTAACCTTAACCCTTTTAGCTGACCCTTCACCTAACCATAACCTTAACCCTTTTAGCTGACCCTTCACCTAACCCTAACCTTAACCCTTTTAGCTGACCCTTCACCTAACCCTAACCTTAACCCTTTTAGCTGACCCTTCACCTAACCCTAACCTTAACCCTTTTAGCTGACCCTTCACCTAACCCTAACCTTAACCCTTTTAGCTGACCCTTCACCTAACCCTAACCTTAACCCTTTTAGCTGACCCTTCACCTAACCCTAACCTTAACCCTTTTATCTGACCCTTCACCTAACCCTAACCTTAACCCTTTTAGCTGACCCTTCACCTAACCCTAACCTTAACCATTTTAGCTAAACCTTCCCCTAACCCTAATCTTGACCCTTTATCCTACCTCCTAAACTTAACCTTAACCTTACCCCTAACCCCTAGCCTAGCTAACATTAGCAAGCTAGAATTTGTAACATATCATACATTTTGTAAATGTGTAACATACTGTGCAAATTCGTAACATATAACATGAATTGGAATTTCTAACATATCATACGAAATGGGTGATTGACATCCACAAATGTACAGTCGTAGCCAAAATTAATTTTCACAAAGTCTGCTGCCTCAGTTTGTATGATTGCAATTTGCATATACTCCAGAATGTTATGAAGAGTGATCAGATGAATTGCAATTAATTGCAAAGTCCCTCTTTGCCATGCAAATGAACTGAAGCCCCAAAAAACATTTACACTGCATTTCAACCCTGCCACAAAAGGACCAGCTGACATCAATGTCAGTGATGCTCTCGTTAACACAGGTGTGAGTGTTGACGAGGAAAAGGCTGGAGATCACTCTGTCATGCTGATTGAGTTCGAATAACAGACTGGAAGCTTCAAAAGAAGGGTGGTGCTTGGAATCATTGTTCTTCCTCTGTCAATCATGGTTACCTGCAAGGAAGCATGTACAGTCATCATTGCTTTGCACAAAAAGGGCTTCACAGGCAAGGATATTGCTGCCAGTAAGATTGCACCTACATCAACCACTTATCGGACCATCAAGAACTTCAAGGAGATGCCATTCAATTGTTGTGAAGAAGGCTTCAGGGTGCCCAAGAAAGTCCAGCAAGCGCCAGGACCGTCTCCTAAAGTTGATTCAGCTGCGGAATCGGTGCACCACCAGCACAGAGCTTGCTCAGGAATGGCAGCAGGCAGGTGTGAGTGCATCTGCATGCACAGTGAGGCGAAGACTTTTGGAGGATGGCCTGGTGTCAAGAAGGGCCGCAAAGAAGCCACTTCTCTCCAGGATAAACATCAGGGACAGACTGATATTCTGCAAAAGGTACAGGGATTGAACTGCTGAGGACTGGGGTAGTCATTTTCTATGATGAATCCCCTTTCCGATTGTTTGGGGCATCCAGAGATCGGAGACCGGAGACCTTTCCGATTGTAAAGTATCCTGAGACCATTCATGTGTGGGGTTGCTTCTCAACCAAGGGAGTGGGCTCACTCACAATTTTTGCCTAAGAACACAGCCATGAATAAAGAATGGTACCAACACATCCTTCCGAGAGCAACTTCTCCCAACTATCTAGGAACAGTTTGGTGACGAACAAGGCCTTTTCCAGCATGATGGAGCACCTTGCAATAAGGCAAAAGGGATAACTAAGTGGCAAAACATGGATATTTTGGGTCCATGGCCAGGGAACTCCCCAGACCTTAATCCCATTGAGAACTTGTGGTCAATCCGCAAGAGGCGGGTGCACAAACAAAACCCCACAAATTCTGACAAACTCCAAGCATTAATTGTGCAAGAATGGGCTGCCATCAGTCAGGATGTGGCCCAGAAGTTAATTGACAGCACGCCAGGATTGCAGAGGTCTTGAAAAAGAAGGGTCAACACAGCAAATATTGACTTTTTGCATCAACTTCATGTAATTGTCAATAAAAGCCTTTGACACTTACGAAATGCTTGTAATTATACTTCAGTATTCCATAGTAACATCTGACAAAAATATCTAAAGACACTGAAGCAGCAAACTTTGTGAAAATTAATATTTGTGTCATTCTCAAAACCTTTGGCCACGACTGTATTACATACCATACAAAACGTAACATATCATACTAAATGGAGTGTCTTGGATTTACTTACAGAATAATGTGAAATCCTCTGAGATCAGGTTGGGAAAGAAGGTAAGTTAAAATGACAACAAATACTGGTTCCTTCCTACACTGTAATATAATAATATGAATATGAATTCAATCTTAACATTTGAGTTGGCTCATTTACCCTCCTCTAATGCTCCACAATTTCAATAGGACCTATTATATCCAAGTATTTGAATGGATGTTAGTCCTGCATGGATGTCTGTCATAAAGTGAGATTTGTTTTCTTCTAGGCGACAGGAAAGTCAACTGTCAGGAAGCGCTCGGCTGAGTAGCATGGCACAAATAGGCCTACAGAAGCAGGTTAGAGATTCAAGACAGTTTTATATCCCAACTTCAATTGAATTGGGTTGCTAGACATTTGCGTTATACACCCGACCAACCACCCTACTAAGTAACCATCTGTCTTAATGGTTGTACAGTCGTCTCAAATAAAACTGTGAAGGACCTCGGCGTTACTCTGGACCCTGATCTCTCTTTTGAAGAACATATCAAGACCATTTCAAGGACAGCTTTTTTCCATCTACGTAACATTGCAAAAATCAGAAACTTAATCCATGCCTTTGTCACTTCTAGGTTAGACTACTGCAATGCTCTACTTTCCGGCTACCCGGATAAAGCACTAAATAAACTTCAGTTAGTGCTAAATACGGCTGCTAGAATCCTGACTAGAACCAACAAATTTGATCATATTACTCCAGTGCAAGCCTCTCTACACTGGCTTCCTGTCAAAGCAAGGGCTGATTTCAAGGTTTTACTGCTAACCTACAAAGCATTACATGGGCTTACTCCTACCTATCTCTCTGATTTGGTCCTGCCGTACATACCTACACGTACGCTACGGTCACAAGACGCAGGCCTCCTAATTGTCCCTAGAATTTCTAAGCAAACAGCTGGAGGCAGGGCTTTCTCCTATAGAGCTCCATTTTTATGGAACGGTCTGCCTACCCATGTCAGAGACGCAAACTCGGTCTCAACCTTTAAGTCTTTACTGAAGACTCATCTCTTCAGTGGGTCATATGATTGAGTGTAGTCTGGCCCAGGAGTGGGAAGGTGAACGGAAAGGCTCTGGAGCAACGAACCGCCCTTGCTGTCTCTGCCTGGCCGGTTCCCCTCTTTCCACTGGGATTCTCTGCCTCTAACCCTATTACAGGGGCTGAGTCACTGGCTTACTGGGGCTCTCTCATGCCGTCCCTGGAGGGGGTGCGTCACCTGAGTGGATTGATTCACTGTTGTGGTCATCCTGTCTGGGTTGGCGCCCCCCCCTTGGGTTGTGCCGTGGCGGAGATCTTTGTGGGCTATACTCAGCCTTGTCTCAGGATGGTAAGTTGGTGGTTGAAGATATCCCTCTAGTGGTGTGGGGGCTGTGCTTTGGCAAAGTGGGTGGGGTTATATCCTTCCTGTTTGGCCCTGTCCGGGGGTGTCCTCGGATGGGGCCACAGTGTCTCCTGACCCCTCCTGTCTCAGCCTCCAGTATTTATGCTGCAGTAGTTTATGTGTTGGGGGGCTAGGGTCAGTTTGTTATATCTGGAGTACTTCTCCTGTCCTATTCGGTGTCCTGTGTGAATCTAAGTGTGCGTTCTCTAATTCTCTCCTTCTCTCTTTCTTTCTCTCTCTCAGAGGACCTGAGCCCTAGGACCATGCCCCAGGACTACCTGACATGATGACTCCTTCCTGTCCCCAGTCCACCTGACTGTGCTGCTGCTCCAGTTTCAACTGTTCTGCCTTATTATTATTCGACCATGCTGGTCATTTATGAACATTTGAACATCTTGGCCATGTTCTGTTATAATCTCTACCCGGCACAGCCAGAAGAGGACTGGCCACCCCACATAGCCTGGTTCCTCTCTAGGTTTCTTCCTAGGTTTTGGCCTTTCTAGGGAGTTTTTCCTAGCCACTGTGCTTTTACACCTGCATTGCTTGCTGTTTGGGGTTTTAGGCTGGGTTTCTGTACAGCACTTTGAGATATCAACTGATGTACGAAGGGCTATATAAATAAATTTGATTTGATTTTGATTTGATCTGTCTTATGTAACCATACCAAATTTAACACATCATACTGTCAGGATTCACCTTGGGGTCATGACTTGGGGCTGTACAAATGTTTGATGTATTAGAATAATTGATTATGCTTATGTTATATTAATAGAAGGGGAAGGGTTATAAGACCACCCCCTCCTTACATTTATAGGGTCCTAGACTACAGATTAACAATAAATATTCATTAAATAGAATTGTTCCACAGTGTCACACCCTGACCTGAGAATTCTTTGTTTTCTTTATTGATTTGGTTAGGTCAGGGTGTGACATGGGTATGTTGGGTATGACATGGGTATGTGTTTTTTGTACTGTCTAGGGGTTTTGTAGGTTTTTAGGGTTGTTTAATATTGGTTCTCAATTAGAGGCTGGTGTGTATCGTTGTCTCTGATTGGGAACCATATTTAGTTAGCCATCATTTTGGGGTATTTCGTGGGTTATCGTCTATGTTTAGTTGCCTGTGTCTGCACGATCGTTTATAGCTTCACGTTCGGTTTGTTGTTTTGTATAGTTTGTTAAGTGTTCTTCGTTTCATTAAAAGGTATGTATCCATCTCACGCTGCGCCATGGTCTCCTCCATACATCGAACGTGACAGAATAACCCACCTTAAAAGGACCAAGCAGCGTGATTGAGAGGAACAGCGCGTAATGGAGAGATGGACCCGGGAAAAGGACGAATGGGTAACAACCTGGGAGGAGATTGAGAGTTGGTCGATCGATCCAGGGAGAGTGCCAGAGCCTGCATGGGATTCTTTGGAACAGTGCGAGTGTAACAGGGTTATATTGGTGATTCCCCTTGCCACTTTATTGTTAAGCCAATGGGTTTTTGGTTTGAGTTTGTCTTGCCTTCACCTACTCAACATGGCATCTTATTGGCTGGTTTGCGTAGCTTGCTTACGAGGGGGGATGTTCCAGTTAGAATCGTCCCAGTGAACAAGCACCAAACCAGCGGTAAGTTGTTGGTTGCAAAGCACTGTACATCAAAAGTGATTTTTATACTCTCAAGTGATGATTTAAATGTACAATTTATATCAAATTGTTTGTAAATGTTATTCAGCAGTTTTTGGAGAATATTTGTTGTGCATTTTGTTGTAAAGAATTCCCGCCAGCACTAGCTAGCAACTTACTGTGTCTGGTGGGGGGGTTCATATATTTTGTACAGTGCGTGAGTGCAGAGTTTTTATTTATTTTTATTTTTTTATTTTTATTAACAACAAATCAATACATAAAGCACATGAGGGAACACAAGCATACATAGATTACAAACAATGGACAATCGAGCTAGGGGGTACAATATCACATTACAATTACACAAGGACCTTAAGGGACATGCATATACTTACAATTCTACCAGCTTTTTTGTTAGTAGAGCATTTAACTGTCTTAAAATACAGTTCAATTTCTTTTTGTAGGGTACGAAAATGTGGTTTTCTGTTTGTAAATTTACATTTGTGTATATGAAATTTGGCCAAAAGAATAATGAAATTAATTACATAAAAATGATTCCGCTTATTTCTATTGTATGTAAAGAATCCAAACAGTACATCTCTCCACAATAGTGTAAAATCTTCATAAATGTGTTCAATTATAAACCTACTGATGTCTTGCCACAGTTTTCTTACATGCATACAATGCCAAAAAAGATGCACAACTGTTTCTGGGTGGTCGTTACAAAAGGAACAATTTGAGTTGATGTTTTCCTTAAACTTCTTCATATAGTGGTTGGCAGGATAATATTTATGAATAATTTTAAAGGAAACTTCCTTAATTTTGTTAACAAGTAGGTATGTTTGTGGCAACATCCAAACTTTTTTCCAACAGATATTATCAATAAATCCATTCCAATAAGGCATGACATAAGGTATAGATACAACATCCTGCTGAACAAGGATCGTATCGCTCTGTTGTTGAATGGACCAAAAGAGAAACAAATCTTTCCTACTGATGAGTCAACAGGGTCAATAGAAGGTAGGCTCTGAGGGTCAGGTCTTGACATGTTCCTGAATAACATAGCAACACCTGAGGGAATGGCATCTAAAACAATTGCAAAATCTTTAGGTGTTACAGGGACCTTGTAAAGTGATAAGAATTCTTTATAACTGAGTAAAAGACCCTCTGCATTTACCAGTTGGCTCACCAATAGGATATTATTTCTGAACCAATATTCTAAAAACAGAGAGGTATTTTTATACAATATATCCCGATTATTCCATATATAATATCTGCGTGGAGAAAAATTGTGTTTATAAATTAAGGACCATGACAAGAAAACCTGCCGATGAAAAGCAGAAAGTTTCACTGGAACTTTGTCAATATTATAATTGCAAAACAACATGAAGTTAAGGCCACCAAAAGTAGAGAAGACATGATGAGGAATAAAATTCCAGATAGAAGTGGGTCTTCTTAGGAATTGCTTTATCCAATTGATCTTGAAAGTATTATTTAAAGTAGTAAAATCCAGAAAATTCAGTCCACCATTCTCATAAGTGTTCATTACAACAGTTTTCCTAATGTAATGGGTACGGTTTCTCCAAAGAAAGTTGAAAAGCATCTGGTCTATCTCCTTGCTTATTTTACAGTCAAGATATAAAGATAGAGCACCATATGTTAGTCTAGAGATACCTTCAGCCTTGGTTATTAGGACTCTACCTTTTAAAGATAAGTCCCTCTGTAGCCATTGATTTAGTTTCTTCTGGGTTTTTTTAATAAGAGGGTTAACATTTAGTAAGCCTCTAGACTTCTGATCCTTTGTAATGGTTATGCCTAAATATGTAAGTTCTTCTTTTACTGGAATACCATAATATGAAGGTGTCACACAATCTTTGACAGCCATGAGTTCACATTTCTTAATGTTAAGATATAGACCAGACGCTTTGGAAAAGGATTGTATCACATTGATCGATATGGGAATTTGGTTAGCGTCTTTCAGAAAAAGTGTAGTATCGTCAGCCAGCTGGCTTATAATAATTTCTTTACCAGCTATGGAAATACCTTGTACAGGACTATTATTTAAAGAATTTGCAAGAAGTTGGGTGATTAATAAAAACAGGTACGGAGAGATAGGACAACCTTGCCCAATTCCTCTCTTTAACTCAAATCTAGGTGAGGTGCCATATTTCAATTTGATAGAGCTGTTACCATTTGCATAGAGAGTCTTAATAGCCTTACAGAAAAAATCCCCAAAGCCAAGTCTCTCAAGGGAGTGGAAGAGAAACTGATGCTCTACTGTGTCAAATGCTTTATAAAAATCTAAAAATAATATGAAGCTATCCTCAGTTATTAGGTCTGAGTAGTCAAGTACATCTAATACTAGTCTGACATTGTTAGAAATATGTCTGTTCCTCATGAAAGCCAGACTGTGTTTCATCAATGATTGCATCCAAAACTTCTTTAATTCTTTTTGCAAGTAGTGAGGCTAATATCTTATAGTCATTATTAAGAAGACAAATTGGACGCCAGTTATCAATGAGCAGCACTTCTTTTTTAGGCTTAGGTATCAGTGTTATTAACCCCTGACTCATTGTAGGAGGGAGAACATTGTTTTTAATACTCTCTAAAAAGACTTCAAATAGGAAGGGAGCTACTTGTTCAGAAAATAATTTGTAAAATTCTGATGTAATTCCATCAACACCTGGTGATTTATTGTTCTTTAGATGTTTGATAGACTCTATAATCTCTTCAACTTTGATGGGTTCATCACACTGTTTAGATTCTATATCACTGATAGAGTGAACATTATTCAGTGAGTTAAAAAACATATCTGTGGACTCCTGACAGTACGTAGAGCTATACAATTTTCTGTAAAAATTGCTGCAGTATTTAGCGATTAATTTTTGGTCATCTGTAATAACACCATCAATGTTTAACTTATGGATAGTGTTATTTTTAGAGTGAAATTTCTCAAGTCTAAAGAAATAGGATGAATTCTGTTCTCCCTCCTCAATCCATTTTTTCCTAGATCTAATAAAGGCTCCTTCTGCTTTTAATTTATATTTATTATCCAGTTTATTTTGTAACTCAATTAGTTCCATCTTCTCCTCCCCCAAGAGGTCAGCTGGGGACCTCTGAGAAAGGGAAGTTATCTTAATGATCACCTTTTCCTCCTCAGCTCTTCTGGTCTTAGCAAGATTACTACCATATTTTCTAAGATATTTGGACACCTCAAATTTAAAGAGCTCCCAGTTCTTGCAATAAGATTTTTCTTCACAAGCCCTTTCCCAAAAGTGTGAGAGCAGATCTTTAACCTCAAATGTAACTATATCATTATTTAATAATGAGCTATTTAGCTTCCAGTAGGATGCTCTACCAGGGTTCGTATCAGGGGTAAATATTTTGATATCAATGTAAATAGCCTTATGGTCTGTGAGGGGAGTAGTACAAATATTTGTAGTAACACACTCACTATCAATACATTTGGATATAAGCCAAAAATCTATTCTGGATTGTCTGGAGCCTGTTTTGTTACTCCAAGTGAATGATCTTTCGGCCGGAAACCTCTCTCTCCATATCTCAGTAAGATCAAACTTTTCCATAAAAAGTATTAAACCCAAATTCTGATTGGTTGGCCTACCTGGGGGCCATCTATCAGTTGAATTATCTATTGTAATGTTAAAGTCCCCTCCTATCAATAATAACGAATTGGGAAATTTAGATAGCCAATGAAGTATATGTTTCTCTATAGATTCAAGCAACTCATCATTCTCATGTTTGGTGTTGTACCCGTAGAAGTTTACAGTAATGAGTGTAATGTCATTGTAACTGATCACAAGACAAATAAAGTGACCAAAGGGGTCACATTCCGAGTGTAGAATATTACCACCAAAGGTATTTTTCATTGTAGTGACACCAGCAGAGCATTCAGATCCATGGGAAAGCCAAATATCGTTGCCCCACTGTGACCTCCAGAAGTTGGCATCAGCAGAAATTGAGTGAGACTCTTGAAAAAAGCAAAAATCTGTTCGAAATTGTTTAGCAAATAAAAATAAGGCCTTGCGCTTCACACTGTTTCGTAACCCCCTAGCATTAAGAGATAATATAGACAAAGACAAAACAACAAAGATTATATAAAAGTATAAACTGTAGTAGGATGAGTAGGAGCAGTGAACGTAAACGATAAGGAACCGAGATCTGCACCATTTAAGTCAATTTAAAGTGAAAATAGCTTATTCCATAACCTTTGAAATTCAACTCAACTGGAAATTATGTTCAAGACCAAACCAAGGGTTCTTGTGGTAAGAGAGACTAAAAACCCTCTTTAGTGTAATCAGGAACTATTCTGAGAAATAAAACAAATAATAATTAAAATAAAAGGGTACCTACTATTTTAAGTACATATGAAATCTGATCATAAAATAATTGAATAACAAAATGTTTTACATATAAACGTTCCTAAGACCTTCTGTGGAAATAAGTATTAATAACTAAATAGAACAATAACCGTGTAAAGTCAGAGCAGACCTGTATGCCATTTAAAACAGTATCTTAGTTACTGTATATATAAAACATAAATTCAGCTTTCAATCTTCTTCGTAAGTTTATAAACAAAATAGGACTTCTGGTCATACAAGAACAAACTAATGAATTGAAATACCTGAGTATTCCTTTAAAATAGTCACCTGATGCTTGATAGGTAAACCACATAAGGAAAATGAGAATAGCATGGCTGAAACCATCAACCTGTTCCTTCTGGTGAGATTTTAGGGAGGAATATGGATTTCTGAACCGTTGATGAAACCTCGTCCTCCGGCCAAGTAAGCAGCCTTCCCCTCACTTCGTGCTATCTTGATCGTTGGCCACAACTTGTTCCTTCTTTCTATGTCCTCCGGGCTGAGATGCTCGGCGAAACGCATACCATGGCTCTGAAGGAAGGCGTTCTTCCTAGCAGCTTTCCAGACAGCATCCCTGTAGAATCTGGTAGTGAATAGGATGATGATACCCCTGGGTCTTGAATCGCTTTGCTGTTGCTTCTTGCCGAGGCGATGTACAACGTCGATGGTATCACCAACTTTGTTCTTCTCTGCAGGCAAAACTTCTTGGCAGATACGGATAGCCTCTCCTCGCACATCTTCATTCTCCACCTCTGGCAAGCCGTAGAGTCTCAGGTTCCATTTTCTTGTGTATTGTTCCAGATCAGTGAGACGTCTATGGTAGACATTGTTATTCTTTTCCACCCTTTCCACATTTTTTTCAACTTTTGTCACTCTCGTTTTCACATCATTAATTTCACCACATGCAAACTCCACAGTCTTTTTCAAGCCTTCGATAACCATGGTGTTCGCGGCTACCATTTTCTCAATGGCGTCACACCTGGAGTTGATGGGTAAGGAGAGGGTAGCCACGATGTCAGAGTTCATGTTGGGTTTTTTCGGTAAAGAGGGGAATTCGTCATCTTCAGCATTCGAAAGCATGATATTATCCATAGGCCAAGTGTAGTTATGGCAGTTGTCTATAAGCACGTTTCTCTCTTGTTGATTAGCAATAGAACGGCTAACTTTTTCCTTTCTTTTTTTGTCACGACTTTGCATGGACATGCTGAAATAAATGATCCAATTATCATTCCAGTCACAGGAAAGGTCTTATATCTTGAACAAATAAAGATAATGACTAAACTTCTTTTTTTAAAAACAATTTTCACAATCTTTCTGAAGTTTGGTACGGAGCTCGGTAAAAAAGCGTCTGTTCAAGCAGCCATCTTGGCCAATTCCCCGCGTGAGTGCAGAGTTGGATGGTGAGCCGTGCATTGCATGACGTGCAATTTTGTGCAGTTCCTATCAGAATAAATCTACATGACTGGTGCTACATGTTGGAGTTCCGTGTCGATGACTGATTGTACACAACGCAAGAAGAGTACTGTTACACGAGGAGGGATTACAGGAGAATGGAGGAACGGCGAAGATATAAGGGTACACGGCTTGCTAGCCGGAAGCCCGAAAGGCAGCCCCAATAATTTTTTTGGGGGAGGCACAAGAGGAGATTGGCTAAGTCAGGTTGGGAGACCTGAGCCATCTCCTCATGTTTACCGTGGGGAGCTGTAACTGGTCAGGCACCGTGTTATGCAGAGATGCGGCACGGTGTCTCCAGTGCGCATTTCTAGCCCGGTGCGCTATATTGCAGCTCCTCGCATTGGCCGGGCTAGAATGAGCATCCAGCCAGGACGGGTTGTGTCAGCTTTACACTCCAGACCTCCAGTACGCCTCCACAGCCCAGTACGTCCTGTGCCTGCTCCCCGCACTCGCCCTGAGGTGTGTGTCCCCAGCCCGTCAGCCAGCCAGGAGCCGCCAGAGCCGTCAGCCAGCCAGGAGCCGCCAGAGCCGTCAGCCAGCCAGGAGCCGCCAGAGCCGTCAGCCAGCCAGGAGCCTCCAGAGCCGTCAGCCAGCCAGGAGCCTCCAGAGCCGTCAGCCAGCCAGGAGCCTCCAGAGCCGTCAGCCAGCCAGGAGCCGGCAGAGCCGTCAGCCAACCAGGAGCTGGCAGAGCCGTCAGCCAACCAGGAGCTGCCGATGCCGCCTGTCACGCCGGCGATGCTGGAATCTCCCTCCTGTCCGGAGCTGCCAGAGCCGCTCCTCAGTCCAGTGACGTCCTCTAAGATGATCTTCAGTCCGGGGCCCACTGCGAAGGTGGGGGAGGATTGCTGTCACGCCCTGACCTGAGTATTCTTTGTTTTCTTTATTGTTTTGGTTAGGTCAGGGTGTGACATGGGTATGTTGGGTATGACATGGGTATGTGTTTTTGTACTGTCTAGGGGTTTTGTAGGTTGTTAGGGTTGTTTACTATCTAGGTGTTTATATATGTCTATGGTTGCCTAGATTGGTTCTCAATTAGAGGCAGGTGTGTATCGTTGTCTCTGATTGGGAACCATATTTAGTTAGCCATCTTCTTTGGGTATTTTGTGGGTTATTGTCTGTTTAGTTGCCTGTGTCTGCACTATCATTTATAGCTTCACGTTCGGTTTGTTGTTTTGTATAGTTTGTTAAGCCGGCAGAGCCGTCAGCCAACCAGGAGCTGGCAGAGCCTTCGATACTGTGAACCATCAGATCCTCCTCTCCACCCTCTCCGAGTTGGGCATCTCCGGCGCGGCCCACGCTTGGATTGCGTCCTACCTGACAGGTCGCTCCTACCAGGTGGCGTGGCGAGAATCCGTCTCCTCACCACGTGCTCTCACCACTGGTGTCCCCCAGGGCTCTGTTCTAGGCCCTCTCCTATTCTCGCTATACACCAAGTCACTTGGCTCTGTCATAACCTCACATGGTCTCTCCTATCATTGCTATGCAGACGACACACAATTAATCTTCTCCTTTCCCCCTTCTGACGACCAGGTGGCGAATCGCATCTCTGCATGTCTGGCAGACATATCAGTGTGGATGACGGATCATCACCTCAAGCTGAACCTCGGCAAGACGGAGCTGCTCTTCCTCCCGGGGAAGGACTGCCCGTTCCATGATCTCGCCATCACGGTTGACAACTCCATTGTGTCCTCGTCCCAGAGCGCTAAGAACCTTGGCGTGATCCTGGACAACACCCTGTCGTTCTCAAATAACATCAAGGCGGTGGCCCGTTCCTGTAGGTTCATGCTCTACAACATCCGCAGAGTACGACCCTGCCTCACACAGGAAGCGGCGCAGGTCCTAATCCAGGCACTTGTCATCTCCCGTCTGGATTACTGCAACTCGCTGTTGGCTGGGCTCCCTGCCTGTGCCATTAAACCCCTACAACTCATCCAGAACGCCGCAGCCCGTCTGGTGTTCAACCTTCCCAAGTTCTCTCCACGTCACCCCGCTCCTCCGCTCTCTCCACTGGCTTCCAGTTGAAGCTCGCATCCGCTACAAGACCATGGTGCTTGCCTACGGAGCTGTGAGGGGAACGGCACCTCAGTACCTCCAGGCTCTGATCAGGCCCTACACCCAAACAAGGGCACTGCGTTCATCCACCTCTGGCCTGCTCGCCTCCCTACCACTGAGGAAGTACAGTTCCCGCTCAGCCCAGTCAAAACTGTTCGCTGCCCTGGCCCCCCAATGGTGGAACAAACTCCCTCACGACGCCAGGACAGCGGAGTCAATCACCACCTTCCGGAGACACCTGAAACCCCACCTCTTTAAGGAATACCTAGGATAGGATAAAGTAATCCTTCTCACCCCCCCCTTAAAAGACCTAGATGCACTATTGTAAAGTGGCTGTTCCACTGGATGTCATAAGGTGAAAGCACCAATTTGTAAGTCGCTCTGGATAAGAGCGTCTGCTAAATGACTTAAATGTAAAATGTAATGTAAATGTTAAGTGTTTTTTGTTTCATTAAAAAGTACAGTGGGGCAAAAAAGTATTTAGTCAGCCACCAATTGTGCAAGTTCTCCCACTTAAAAAGATGAGAGAGGCCTGTAAAATAATACTTATTTTCCACCATAATTTTCAAATAAATTAATTTAAAATCCTACCAATGTGATTTTCTGGATTTTTTTTTCTAATTTTGTCTGTCATAGTTGAAGTGTACCTATGATGAAATTACAGGCCTATCATCTTTTTAAGTGGGAGAACATGCACAATTGGTGGCTGACTAAATACTTTTTTGCCCCACTGTATGTATTCATCTCACGCTGCGCCTTGGTCTCCTCCATACATCGAACGTGACACACAGTTGTTGCTCTTTTTCTCTTATATGTGACTGAGACAGAACTCTGCAGGGGAGTGTAGGAGAGAAGAGACTACTCAGACATTACACAATAAATCAACTTTGGGGAGGGGGCATTTATTGCCTAGCTTTTAGATAAACACTGAAACTCTATGTTTGTATAGCTACAGATGCAGGGTTTTGGTCTCAGGAGTAAAAGGTTAATGACGTAGTCAGTGACATCACTAAGGCAGGACTTCGGTTTAATAAAACAACTTGAGACCTTTTGTTTGATGCAGAACTTATTCATAAACATGCTTGTCATGTTTCTGTTTGTCAACTTCTGTCTGCAATTGCATTAATAAAGGTTTTTGAATGATTTAATTAAAGATATTGTCATAATGCTAATTTCACCAATGAACTAATGATTGACAAGGTAGGACGTAAAGAACTAACCTAACAATACTAAATGGAGTGTCTTGGTTTTACATTATTTTACAATAATACAAAAGGTTCTGAGACCAGGTTGTCTTTCCACTGCCAGTCCTGTTTTTCTTTGGCTGGACTACTGAATCTTCATCCTCTTCCATCTCTCTCTCTCCTGTTGCTCTTTCAAATCAAACTGCTTTCCATCCGACTTGGGAAGAATGCAAAATTGTTTTTTCTATTTGCTAAAACATGTACAACCAGGACAAACCCGTTTAAACTGCACTCTGAATTTGGGAATTGCAGGTGTCATAAAGTGATAATGATAATGTCATAAATATAGTCCTACTGCACCTGATTGGCTAGGTGCTATTCTATAATGCAACCACTATAGATAGCCTATTAGCAACAGCTACAGCGTCGTGCATAAAGAACAGCCTTTAGCCGTGGTATATTGGCCATACACCACACCCCCCTGTGCCTTATTGCTTAAATAGCTTACCGATTGAGGCTATAGAGGCCTAACAGTCCTTAAAACATTTGAATGATGTTGGTAAACGGTTTGCTCCACCACGATGAGAATATATAGCTAAATATGAATGATTCATGTTTTTTTTAATCAGCTGTCTCACTGTTAAGACACAAGATGATGCCGTAAATTAATCCTGCTCTGCAATGGGCTGAGGAAGCTCGCCCCTGATTGTTTTAGCTACAAAACAGGAATTTGAGAAGAGCACTTATCCAAGTAACAACAATCCAAAGGCTACAAGCCAGTAACCATACCGCTATTGCAATATTTTAGGGCATAACAACTTATTTCCAATGCAGTCAGTCAGATTAATCTTTCATGTAGGCAACTTTTGAAATCCCTGGCCTACGTGTATTTCAAGGACTAAGCCTGTCTTTCTGTCATCCGTAAGTGATCCACTTGAAGTGTCTGTCCTTGTACGTGTCAGCTCCATGGAAGAACAGTAATGACTAATGATGACTGACGAAACGTAACAGACTTTATAACGGTATTACGTCACGCAACCTAATGTTGTGCATGACCTCATCAAGGTAGTTTTGTTCGTGAGGAGTGCGGGGGCTGGGAACAACATAAGAGCAATAATTCAAGGATGTGTTGGCTATGTTCCTTGTTATACCTTTAGGCCAACTATTAGCCTAAAGCTTCTAGAAGACACTGAGGAAATCATTTAAAAGTGAAATAGCCTCTAATCTTTAAGAACCTCTTGACTTTTGTGAACAAATTGAGTGCATAACATTAAAACAGACACTAACATTACTATACCTTTCATTTATGAAAATGATACCCCTTTCAGTGCATACAAAACAAGCCAACGTGACCCTTGAACTCTTGTTCAACACATCTGCATTTATTAACAATGACAGTAAACTATGTGAGACAAACGATGAATTTCAGGACTTTTTCCCCTCTTACTCATTGTGTTTGCAAACCACAAGGCAAGGATAAAAAAAAAAGAATACAAAAAGGAATGTAACCAGTTTCCTTCCACCTCAGAGGGCAATGCTATTACACTTACTAATGGACCATGGTCAATAACGCAAGATCCTCTAGTATGAAGCAGAGATCTAGAATTTAGAATTTCCAACAGCATTTATGCGAAGTAATGACAAAGTGTACAATGGAATGTGAAAAGACGAGACACCATACGATTAATCTGGTCTAGATCACAATATAGAGCTCCTGTTTCATGCCCTCATTGGCGTGTGGTTTATGTGTACATGTGGTTCCCCTTTCCTATTCTGAAGTACAGATATGCATTGCCCAGCATATGTACTGTATTCTAATACTGTCTCGAAGGGGTACTATCAGAACTGGAATCACAAAGATGCTAAATGTCGTGTCAAATTCAAAGATCCACTTCAGTAAACCACATCCCTTTTTCACCCAGCCATTTCATTGGTCAACTATCCCATTTCTGACACGTTTCCCATGGTCGTAACTTTACTGACAGCATACCTAGCCATGGAATGTTCATGGATGAACATATTTCATTTAGTCCCGTTTGTCGTTAAATGATACTTGTCCAGTGTCTGCCCGCCATCTGAGAGGTGAGAGAAGGAGTCCATTTTGTGATGAAGACTTTACAGGCAAGTCCGTTGGTTAGGTCCGTTTGAGAGTCATACATTAACAGACACAGTAGCAGCGTATCTGAATGTGTTCTACGCAGTTCTCTCTCTTTTGGTTAAGTAGAGGTCAACAGTTTTGATTCACAACTGTAGGCAAGGTATTCACTATGAAGATGGATTTTTAAAAAAGTAAACATATACTGCATATAGCCAAGAGGAAAGCGCAAAGTAGCAATAATACCATTGGGGACAGGGGAGAAAAAAGGTCTTGAGATGAGAGAGGCACTGCTTATCTCTAAGTTGGACCATGTGTGTTCCATACTGGCACACTCACTATGTTACCGCCAGCATCCTATACAAGCATACTGTGTGGAGTTAGTAGGCCATACAGGACAAACACAGAAAAGTCATTTTTTTTGGAACGGGTTTCCTTTTGCTTAAAAAAAAGGTCAAATTCCTCCATTTCATCTCAATATGAATTCATTTCTGGGTAACATCTAAGTACCTTACTGTGATTGTTTTCAATTCAAATCATCAAAAAGAAACAAAAATACTTTCTTAGCAAAGAGCAATTTCTCAAGCAATCATTTTTCTAGGACTGCCTGGGAGTGGTCTGAGTGGGCAGATGGAAACTGAAAACTAGCTGTTTGGAATTATATTAGCTAATTAGGGCAGGCCTAAACTCCATCCCACCAAAACAGGCAGAAATTCCCAAGCAGTCTTTTCAAACAACTCTTACACTAAAAGGGCATTATCAGAATTTTCAACATGGAAATATATAATTTTACACAGGAAATCATGTTTTGACTGCACTGGGCCTTTAAAGTTCTGTTCAATGCCACTTCTCAGCATGTGGAAGTTGTTCACACATCGACTCCAATATTACCTAATACTGCAAAATATGGTCATAAAACGTGCCAGCTTATTCCAGAGATGGCAAACCAGGAATTGTTCACGACCTGATGACCTAGTATGCCTTCTCTCAATCAAAACTCACTGAAAGTGTGACACCTCCTGGCTTAGAGCAGTACTGCAACATGACAGAGCTGTACAGTAACATTGGGCCCATGAAAACACTGTCAAATACATCTGTTTTCATAGTTAAAATAATACAAATTTGACATTAAAACAATTCAAATGATACAAGATAAAAATAATAATAGGGCCATTTTTAAGATTAAAAAATGAATACATAGTGGGGGCAAATAAGTCTGACCTGTTTGTGCTACTAGGGGACAGTGAAGTAAGTGATGACAGGAAGTTCCAAATGCCTAGTCTTAGATAAAAAAAAAGACACTGTTGACAAACATGAGCAGCAAAGAGGGAGCAAGGCAGCTGACTGGTATTATTGGAGAATCAAGTGAGAGCATCGCGTCTACAGACAAAGACCTTTTTACTGCACCTCAGTAGTCCACAGTGGCCTCTTCCGGTCTCCTTCATCTGCACTGACCTGAGATACACTGGACAGGTGACAGGAGCACCTCTGGTAGGAATCAGATCAGACACACTGCTTTGCTTTTACCTTCCCTGTGTTTTTCAGATCAGATGAAGTGAAGAAAAAGAGACAAGACAGGAAGCCACTTGAGACTATTGAGGCATGCTGGAGAATTCCCCCCCCCCCCTGCCTCCGTCAATCTCACTCTCTTTCATAAAGCTGCTATGTAACAACATTTCCCCATGGTTCTAGCTACCCCAACATTACACAAAGATTGACATCTAGTCCCCAAATTCGAAGGGCTACACCGTCTGGGGGCTAGATTTAACCCCCTTTGCTAATCTAGCAGTGATTCCAGATGCAAACGTTAGAGCGTGAGTAAGACCTTACTGGTCGGGGCGGGAAAAACCCGGATTCTGAAACTCATATAGAGTGAAGCACAAAGTCAAATAATACTGACCCTCTACATTATCAGAACCCAAGGTGAGACATACGCAAGTAAAACCACTAGTAACACATTGAACTGTTAACCGTACACATATTCACACCCTGTTTGCCATGTTGCTAATAGAAAAGGAAAATGCACCCACTTTGCGTGTCCTATATCCACTTGGAATTAGGACCATCTTCTGTATACCCAGTCTTCTCGATGCTTACGTCGATTCCATTCAACACCCTCCCACCCCCCAACCCAGCCACCAATGCTTAAGCTTTTTAAGCTATTTTAAATATATGTAAAGAATATATACAAAACAAGCATTTCATCACTGTACAAATTAACTCGAACCCAACCTGAGTCTTTCCATCATACAAGGGGAGCAGTCTAGCAAAAAGGGGAAGCGGACAGTTTCCTTTGTTCAGTTAGTAGAAATCAAGAGAGATCATGCCATACAGCAGAAGCACGGTCTATCACCAGTATATTCACCAGTATCGGAGGAGAGTCTCTGTCATCAATGCAGTTTATTCTGTCCGGTTCTGTTCCCCATATCCAGTCAGTCTAGAATAGACTAGAAGCATTAAGTCAGTAGGGGCTGTATTTCCTGGTTAGTTATTTTACAAGTGATTAGACAAAAAGAAGAGCATAGAAGACAAGCAACCTCCTTCACAGATAGATCAGTTGGGTAGTTAACTAGTTGAATGTGGTTCAATGCAACAAGGACTCCAGGTACTGAATAAGGAGCATATTGGGATTGTTGACGCGGCTCGAAGCAAATGACAGACATCAGTAAAAAAAAAAAAAAAAGTATTCAACACCCCCCCCCCCCCCCTCCCCACTTAAAACTGCTGCACCTAAAGTCTTCCTTTCTCCATTATTTTCTTCTTCTTTCGTCATTCTTACAATCCGTCAGGTGCAACGTGGATTGTAAAAGTGAGAAGGCATTGTCCCTCCTTTCCCTCTCTCTGCCAGAGGTTTAGGAGGGATCAGAGGTCTTCAGAGCATCCACCTTGGTCTCCAGGTCTGTGATCTGAGGAGAGTGAGAGAAGGGGCTTTTATTACACACAAAATGTCCAGACAGAATGATCATAACTCAGTAGCATCCTCTTGCTATGCATCTTGATTAACCAAAGCAAAATGTCTTACATAATTTTGAGAATTTCATGAAATGTTTCCATATACAGTAGAACCTAAATATACAACACCTTGTCCTGGAGGTTGTCGGCCTCTTCCTTATGAGTGGCCTCTGTCTCCTCTTGGGCTCTGCGCTGAGCCGTCTCCTTCTTCAGATACTCAATCTCCCTGAGACACAATGCGTGGTTAGTCTGAATCCTGCCCATCCATCCTCCTACAAACGCGACAATCCGATTCCTCTACCTCCTACAAACCCCAGAACCTCCCATTCCTTTTCCTCCTACAAAACCCAGAAACCCCCATTCCTCTCATCCTCCCACTAGTGCTGAGCATTAGTGCTTTTTTGAGGTTGGTTCGGTTTCAGGGGGGGGGGTTCAAACCAAAAGCAGTGAACATTCAATTGCCAAAACATTGAAAACAATTCATTGTCTCTGTCAGGTCCACATTGAGAAGACATCAATATAATTACTATGATATATCAGTTGTGTATATTATTTGGTTTTTATTTTATGACTATTATTTTTCATTCAGTCATCTCATCTCAGGCTATTAGCAGCCAGTCAGCCAAACAAACATCCAACGTTATCTCGGTGCTCCCCATACTGTACTGTCTGACGAACCTAGTGGCTGTAGCTGTCTAATAGCTGGCTAAGTACGCTGTCTGACAAAGAAAATCATTTTACTAGCTCCATTTCCGCCAGTCAACTTCGGTACAACATACAATGGGGGAGTCGCACTCTCGTAACTTCAGTTAAAGGATCTACAATCACGGCTGACAAGGCCAATGAAATGTGCGCCTCGCTGGAAGCCCTGCCTTCCATAGGTGATAAGCGTGAGGGTAGGATTCATTCTTTAAATTATTCCGCTCAGTGTGAACTGCAATGGTTCACGCTACTAAAACAAACCACCTGAAAATGAGACTGTCTTACGTTGCGCAAACTAAACTGTCCCGTAGTTGTCGAGCCGGCATCTTGTCGGGGCGGCACAGGGCGTGCGGGCGCGGCAATGTGGATTTCTACACGCGCGACGTGTCCGGTCTGGACAGAATTTGTTGCTTTATGCGTGATGTATGTTACGCCATGACACGTAACGATGTAACGTACTGAGTCGGAAGGGCCAGTTTTTGTCAAATTTTCTCCAATACTATAGACCCATTACCATGTCAATCAATGCTTGAATAGAAATGTAGTTCACACCCCAAATTTTGATGCCAACACGGTCGATACAGTCCCATTCGTTTTCTTTGCGGCCTCGTTTGAATGTCGCGGTTGCGCACATTTGTACGGAATGGGGTTAGCGTACGTTACACCCTAACGCCTGTGTCTGCCTCGGTCAAGCACGCTTGCCTCTCTTCCCAGACTTGTTGATGGAGAGTCTGGTCCCACCTCTGTTACCCAGTCGCAGAGGTGAGCTAGCTCTTACTAGCTATTCCTGCCACCCCACAGTGGAGTTGCTGGGGTAGCTCTTTTGTTTAGTATATGTAGCGTTACGTCGCTTGGTTATTCTAAAATGGATCATGCTGCGGTCAAAGAGGCTAGCTAGCCTAGCTATGCTAAAAAAAACTCCTGGCTAATGTTGGTTAGCATGCTCAACTTCCTGCGAGTGAAACTTAATATATTTTCCCCCGGCTTTATGGTGACCTCATCCCCATTTCCCTCTGGAGTTGGAGGGAGTGAAGGAAACAGTGCCAAGGCCAAAGCCATGTCAAACGGGGTGATACGTCAGCCATTGCCAGAGCCCCCTATGCCCATAAAGGGTCCGGGCTTCATGTAGGCTATACAGTCTCACGGAAGCACAACTCATGTTGGAAGCGTGTTTAATGCTGCCCCCTCTGTTACACTGCGCTCCATGGGGATCAAGAGGTATATCAATCTCCCCAGGGTAACCGTGACAAGTTGGGTCACCCCTCCCCCATAGGTGGCTCATTACTGGGAATTATTGCGGATTCCTGCTTGTAGCTCACTAGTCCCTATGAGGTGTTTAGTGATACAGGTTATGGGGTCTCTAGGCGATTAATGGGTTGTTGGTAGCAGAGTCAAGGGAACGATCAGGGGTTGACGCGATCATACTATTATCCCACATGCAGTCTCTGGTTCATATGAGCTGTCTGTCTCCAGCTCAACGCTTTTCATTCCTGGGAGTTAGATTTAAATACAAATCGCCCCCATCTGTTACAACAGAAGGGGTCTGTTTTTCAGAGCTGTCTATCCCATTCCCAGCTAGGTTACAAGGCGCTTTGGTCGCCAGACCTATGACTGGTCGGTAGGGTAACCTCTATGATAAAGTTTTCCCTGTCTATTTTTTATGCGTGCGGTCCAGCACTAGATGCCAGCCGGTTACCAGAACACATCTTACCGCCTACACTGACAGACGCTTGTTGTGACAACAGTACCTCCAAGTGTCCCGGCCAATTAACCTTGGCACATAACCGGAGCCTGTGAACCTTGGCACATGAACACCCTTTTTTTCAACCGAGTTCCAGTGTTCACTGGTGTTAAAAGTGTTGTCTCCCATATGCAAGTTCGATGAAAAGCATTCCTTAATGTTCAGACACACGGTTGTCAAGAGTGGTGGAAATGGAAGTACAACCAATCTCTCCAAGTCTACAAGATCTACTTCACGGGAGGTCTCACTGTCTGCTCCAACCAATGGTGCAGTGTCGCCCTGGATCATGCCAACAGTGACGTCAGGTTACAGGCTACAATTTGTTGTGCTACCCCCACGCTTCTGCAGCCTCATCACGTCGACTGTTCCCGAGGCCTCAGTGCTCGTTTTGAGAGAGGAAATATCCTCCCGTCTACCAATCCGAATGATTCCTGTCGAAGATCCGGGACCGCTGGTACAGCTGGTATTCCTGGTTACGAAAAGGGACAAGCGTTTGAGCTCTGGTGCCAAGATAAAGGACTTGTTTCTTTTCAGTACTCTTTGTCTCAGACGGGTCTCTAAACCCATTGCGACTACATGGGACCTGGTGTTGGTTTTGGAGGCACTATGTGCGACCCACTTTGAGCTTCTCAAGTTGGTGGACCTGAAGATCCTTTCCTACAAAACCTCCCTGCTCATGGCTTTGGCCTCAGATAAACATGTTGTGGACCTCCCTTCCTATACTCAGTTCACCCCAGGCGACCCTAAGATGACATTGTGTAAAAATGAGTCATTTCCCCCGAAAGTCATGGCCATGTCCTACAGGTCCTTAGCTTTTGAGACATTTCCCTTTTCACCAACTATTTTTGCATCTGAAGAGCAACAGAGGTTACTCTCCCACTGGATTGTGGATGCTTTCTCCCTGGCATACAGCGGCAAGTGGCAAGGGTTACCTAGCAGTGTATGTGCGCACTCAACCAGGGGTCTGGTGGATGTCACTGTTCCCGGTATAGCACACAGTGTTCTCACGGCGGGGATGGGGGGAATGTCACTAGGCAGTGTGCCATGTGCGCAATACCCAGACTGCCGCATCTGGCGGGGTCAGGGGCCGTTTAATTTAGTATCCGTTGGGGTCGGCTTGGGGTGTGATTATTCTTCCCCATAGTATGTTGTACCGAAGTTGACTGACTGAAAGGGAACGTAGTGTTACGACTATAACTACTGTTCCCTGAAAGAAGGAAACGAGGTACAACACCTGTTTGGCGCAGCACCGCCCGTTCCTGGGCTCGATGAAGAGCGGTATTAAATTGAAGGAATTAATCTGAGCCTCACGTTCATCACCTGTGGAAGGCGGGGCTTCCAGCGAGATACTGATTTCATTGGCCTCGTCAGGCATGATTGTAGATCCTTCAACCAAAGGAATTTAAGTAATTGAACCGATCTAGGTCGTTTTAATAACAAAAACCTGCAATTTCGGTGAATTGCTCAGCACTACCCCCTACAAACCCCAGAATCCTCCATTCCTCTCCCTCCTACAAACCCTCAGAATCCCCCTTATTTATCAGCCTTACTTCTGCTGATATTCCTTGATGAGGCGCTTGGCCTTGCTGTACTTGCGCTCCAGGGTCTGGTACTGGGCCTGTGTCTCCTTCAGGTGTTCGTCCACCGCTTGACACAGACTCTGGGCCTCCATCCAGTAGCCCTCCAGCTTCTCCATGCGCTCCTTGTTCTCCCGAACGCTCTGTTCCAGCTGGGCACGCTCCATGCGCCAGCGCAGCTTGTCCTGCTCTGAATGCGCCAGCTACACAAGGGAAGAAAGTGTCAAGTTTACTCCTGTGTACTTCTAGTTTACTCTTGGACTGTGTGTTTTAGTCGAGGGTTAACGGTTGTCTGTGAAACCAGTCCTATGTTTGTTGGTTAATTGATTTTGGAGCAGGTCTAACCTTTCTCTTCAGCTGTTGAATCTCAGCCTGGGTGACCGCATGCTTTATCTGTAGCTATAGAGGAAGAGCGAGGTAAAAAAAATAATAATGTAACACCGTGGTTCACTCCAGCACAATGTCTCATCTCATACGCTCGCTCAACAAGAAGTTGAATTGAACATAACTTTTTTCCATTTCGAGATGAACATTTGCCTTTGGAATCAAGCTTCCCTGCTCACCTCTTTGAACTTGTGGGCCATTTTCTCAGGGTCCATCTCCATTGGGGAGAGCATGTCCTCATTCTCCGCCAGGTCAAACACCTCTATGGCGTTGGGGAACATGGGGCTCATCTCCTCCTCCTCGTCCGTGGCATACTCACCTGTCTGGAGGACATTCAGAAGATTCAGAGTACATTCACAATATATTCAGGGAGTGCATATAGACAAATTCCTGTCATGTTTCGGTCTTGTTGTGAACCAACAATGTCACACAGTAACCATACCTCCCTATGTAACTACCATGTGAAGTAAATACATGGTTTCACCAATGGGAAACCAACGGTTTTTGGGGGGCCTCGAAGGATAGGCCTCCATTTCTATTTCTCATCGATGTTTTCCCTCTACCCTAAAATGGCCACTAGATGGTAAAGTTGAGCTTAGAGGAAAAAGACATCCAGGAGTAGAATGCTAGTGGGCCAGAATTGACACCCTAGAATTGGGCAACCACCATTTTATGTTTACCAGGGAAGCCTGTCAAAAGGCAAAGCTTGTCAGGGGACTCCGTGGCTGCAGTGACGGGAATCTTTGTTGAGAAATAGTTTATACAAATTTGTCTATAATCGTTCTGTTGATTGGCTCAATAAACCCCACTATACTGTACCATCTATATGGACCTGGTGAGGTCAATAACACAAAAACCACACACACCCCTTCACACACACACACAGAATTCCAACACACTCACTCTTAACACCTCCCAACACACAGACCGACACACAGCCATTCTAAATATTCCTTTAACAACAGCCGCCTGGGACAAGCCCCAACAAAGGCTTGTCATACCAATGAGTCACTCTCTGAGGGAATGCCCCCCCCATCAACACTGGTCTGTCTGCCCGTCTGAACCCTCCCATTTGGACCAAGCATTGAAGGCCTGAATGCGCCTGTCACAACAACACTGTCTGATGTGTCAACTCTCCAAACGTGCTGAAAATGTTTACACTGTTTGAACGTTGCATAGCTAACCAGAGTTGGGGGAGAAACAAAGCACGGAGACTGAGGGATTATAGCCGGAGTCACATAGGACAATGCCATCAAACGATGCCTACCCATAAAAACAAGACCAAATAACAACTACTATTGATTTTGAAACGTATTAGAAAGGACTTGTATGTTAACTGGTAACGCATCTTTAGCAGGAAATGACATTGACGCAGGCTCAGATCTGCTGGGAGGGGGGCATGTTCTGATGGGGAGACACAGTGTGATGGAATACCAGACCTGGGTCGTGGCATCTGGTCCATACTTGTCGGTCTTTCACACCCAAGCCCAGACATCTATTGAACATGATTGAATTTAACAAGGAGACTGATTCAATTATTCAAGCATTTCCGCTCCATGGAAGAGACTGAGGGGAGACAAGGAACTAAGACAATTGCTGGGCTGGGCTTCATGCCACAATGCTTTCCCCGACTGCCTCTGTCCTTATTCAGCCCCTTTCAAAGATCTGAGATGACTGGGCAGGTATAAAGCACTATGTGCACCTAGGTTCCGTCACATTGCTTACACCTATCCGGTCCTGTTAGATCAGTGAAGGGGTGGTGAACAAGGAGTGTTCTTTATAGAATTTCTAGTTGTATTATTCCATTGTGAAGGGAGCCTGATGGAACATCTAAGGCTTTGGGGAGGAAGTGTCAAACGCTTCATTAGCGCCATCTTGTTTTGTCATATTATTGACTGACGGAACGAGCGAATATGTTTTGGATGGACTGAAGTAATCTTTGTCATGGTGTGTGTGTGTGTGTGTGTGTGTGTGTGTGTGTGTGGGCCCTATGGTAACTGGTCAGAAGTAGTGCATCATAGAGGGAATCGGATGCCATTTGGGACACAGAACATTGTGAGCCCCTCACCTCCTCGTCCTCCTCCATGTACTGGCTGTAACGCTGCTCCATCATCTCTTTCTGCCAGCGTTCCTGCTCCAGGGTCTGCTGGATCAGCTGGGCCACCTCGCTCTGCTCACCTGGCTTCTCTCGGCCAATCATGAACCTGCATGGGCAACAACGACCAACGGGGTGAGTAAGGAAGGCATGTCGGTCAAGGAGCAGCCAATGGGAAAGGGTAGGGTTTAAGTGGGTAGTAAGGTAAAACTAGGGTAGGGTGGTTAAGTGTAGGTCTAGTGGTTGCAACTTCAGAAGATACACAGTAGAATGTAGATAAATATGATATAATCATAGAAGGACCAGACTGTAGAGTTCAAATAACTCATCAGTTACATTTTCCAAGAAAATAGCCCCCACA